>NC_079403.1:18216692-18539695 GCF_029220125.1 Pseudoliparis swirei
CGGTCCTTCGTCGTGCCCTTTGTGTGCGTCACCATTTTGCAAGTTTGGAATTGTGGTCTTCTTTATATTCATGGCTTCACCAAGGGACAGAGCACGATGTGATTTTCTTACAACATAGCACGGCATAGTACGGACATGGTAGTCAGTGTACAGCACTTTGAACCAGTTCCCCTAGGACCCAAGTAACCCGTTTAAAAACACATCCAACAGCTCCCTGATCATCTTATCAAGGACTTCCCATTCTCCTGTAAGGAGTTTGAATTCACTATTTTTGCACACCAAGTTTCCATAATGTGATGTCTGATGGCTTTAAAGCAGTGGATGATTGGAGATCTGTTTGATTGTTTCAACTCAACGCCTTCTGAAATTGAATGTGGAAATTAGCCAAAAGCAATTGTCATGCCCAATGCACCTGTTCTGTGTAAAACTGACTGCACTTGGAACCATTTAGCACTGGTATATACCCTGGAAATACCCTGCCTGTAGTAGCTTATGTAGGCACCTAGAGCCTTTAACTTCTTAAATGATTAATGACATACAGTGGTTCATATTCATCTCTTTATTCATAGCATCTCATATTTCACGTGTGCATTCAAATTGCTAGTGTTTCTATGTTTTGGTTTTATTTCATTCGGAATATGGCTGCAGTTTTTTCTTTCTTTCCTGCACATGTTTAGGTGTGCAAGGAGGCTGACAAAAGGCTATTCATTCCCACCTCCGTGGTGGTTGGTCTTAATCCCTCCTGCACAAGTTTTAGCTTTCTGAATAAATAACACTTTTTTTCTCAGGCAGGTCACAGAGGGGTGGGGGGATGGAGGGGGCATGATAACCGACTCATGTTTCTTCGAAGATGGGCAAAATAATAAATCAGAAACTTACCAAGTCCCAATCCTTTTCTCTAGATTTACACCAAAACAACATTGTCCACGGTTTACAAGCGACACAATTTCAAGCGTGTGCAGGAGAAATTAAAAAATAAAAACAACTTCAAAAATACCAGAACCTCTGACCTGAGGCTCTGTCGTAACAGAGACACAGGGCTCACGGGTAATAAGAAAAGAACAGCAGTGGGATTTTTCTGAATGAGAACACGGAGTGTCGTGACCCCGGCACGGCCTTTTCCTCCATCTCCGGGGCCCGGGGCCAGAAGACTGGGAGATTGAAAGCTGGTCGGGACCATTTGATTGGCGTCTGCGCCGTGTCGATCTGAGCGCACACGGGGAAAAAATTATGTGGAATGTAACCGGTGGATTGCGGCAAGGATAAAGCTTCATCTGGGACTTGCATATACATTGCAGAGTGATGTACTGTATGTTAAAAAAAGACCATTGATTAGTTGAACATGTACAAGTGAACTTAGCGATTGCAGTGGATATCGTTGCACTTGGCGACAGGGAGTGTCGCACTTTGTCTCCAACTTATTGTGCTGATCTAATTACACAATCATGTTGTCATCTGTAAGTACAAGCCCGCACGCTTGGCCTTGGTCCATTAAAACTATTCAAAGGGCTACGCCTTTCAGATAATTATGTGGCAAAACAACAGATCAATAAAACCATTTTTTCCAATTGGCTTTCAGAGTGGAGTTCATTCATGCATTTTTGTAAACATTGCAGGCCAGAGAGCAGCAAGGTATAAGATGTGGTGATTGCTGCCATACGCGTGGACGGTAATGATGATGAACTCTCAGTCCATTCGGCGCACACTCAGAATTCATGCACTTACGGGATGATACAGATGCAGTTGCTGCATTAGCCATTGAGGAAATATATTTGCCTATTTCTCCAGCTGTGTGCGCGTATTAAACTAAACTTGCTTTCGGTTTGTTTGAGCACCAGGTTGTCATATTTTTGGAAAGACGTGAAATATATTGGTGCCACACTGACAATGCTCCGTAATGCTTTGGAATTGCTGATTGATTGGACTGGAACCTGAATGGGTTCCCCGGAGAACAAGCGACTGAACTTACGCAATCTGTGTCTGGAAGGAGATCACAAAGGATGATAGAGATAACTGAAAAGAAAGAAATGCTGCTGGGATTTTTACATCTTCTGATTGCTTTCTTTTTTCATGCCTCAAAAGTTTCTTGTCAATAGATGACTGCCATTTAGAATATGCTGTTTGATACATTTCGGAGTAAACAAGCTGAGGTGCTGTCACTATCCGGCTATAACTGTCTCCCCCTTCCTATATTTACTGGTGGAGGGCACACATATTGATGGGTGGATGGATGACTAATCCTGCTATTATTCACATCTGAAATTAATCTCTGATTCTAGGTCATCGCTTCTGACATCCCTAACCTGTCTGCTCGGGTTTCAAGGTGCGAAATGCTTGATGAGTGTCATCCAAACTGGGATGCAAGAAGAGAGAAAGACGGGAGTGTGGGGGGGGGGGGGGGGGATGATTGTGTGTCATTCTGCTTCTCTCTGGTAATAATCATCACCGTGTGGATATGGAAAAATATGATCCGTAAGTGTCAGAAACATCTATCAGTTTGTCTAATGGATTATCTGGTCAATGAAAAATGCATCTCCCTATTAAGATATGAGGGGCGAAACATAAGCCTTCGTACTTATTATTAATGGGGGGCGTCTCCATGAAGAAGACGAAGCCATGCGGTCATTGTGATTAATTTTTCAGAATTTTGACTGAGCCACATCAATTGTGTGACAGAGAAACTTTAAAGCCTATCCTTTGTTTCAACTTTTCCAGGTGTTACCATTAGTTCAAAGAAAAAATGTTTTGCTCCTCAAATTTGGAAAAATATTACATTATTCAATCATTTTCCAATATGTGAATAAATACTTTGAATGCGATACTGTGAATGGACGGGACTCCGTTAGCTAGCGCCGATTGAGCGAGGGACAATCTTTGGCAATTCCATGGACTGAAGGGTGGAGCTTCAATATGAAAAAGAAGCGAGTCAGATACTCTGTCTGTCTTTTATAGTCTGTCTCTCGCTTGCTGTTGGCTAAATGTGCCGTTGTGGCGTTTTGTGTCGCCTTAGCTCTTTGCTGTGTCGTAGTGTGGAGGTTATTTGATCAAATGTTACTGTCTAGTTGAAACTATTGTGTCGTAGCTGCTGTCCGAATGGACACCGTCAGGAGGTACAGGTTTTTGAAAGATATGGTATTTCTAAATTCCTTTAAAAAAATGCTTTGCCATATAGCCTAATATAAAATATGATTGTATTCAAGCATATGGATTTGAGTGTATTTGATACAAGCATTGATGGTGAATTCCCTGTTTCAGTATTCAGTGCTGCTATCTAATAGACTAGCGTACACGCTTCGTAGAACAGCATTCCCTTTTTTAATACAAAAAGCAAATACACAAGAACAGTGCAGTCATGCATCTATAACATGTGTGTTGTTTATTTTTAGTGTGAACATGTATCTGCTGTCCAAAAGTTGACTAATTCATCATTGTGTGTATTGTTGTATTGCGCCACCTCCCTGTCAAGTGGTTTGGCTCAACTGGCTAAAGAATCAGCTCCAGTGTTAACTTTTGAGCTTCCCCTTAAATGAAGCAAGGAAGGCCTTATTGAGCCAATAGCTTAAAGTAAAGGCAGGTCATCTGTATGACCTTGGGCTGTGGCGTTAGTGAAGGAACCATATTTGAATACATTAATTAAAACTAGGATCTATAAGACTAATAATGAAGACAACCTCAGCATAATACGTGTCTGTGTCCTCTGTCGCGTTGGCTGGTGATTGCCAAAAGCTTTTAAAGGGAGGAGGATTAGCATTGGTCTTCTTTATGCGCAAAGAAAGTTAGCGTAACCAGTCCGACTCTGTGTTAAAATAAACCAGACGTGTCCTTTCAATGAAATCGGAGAGACTTTATTGCTGGACTAAAATAAAGTCAGGTCAGAATCATTGCTGTGGGCTGACGCACTAGTCCTGATGAGATACTTACGCAAATGAGATATAAATTACCTTTACGGCTAGGATAAAAAAAATAATGATCAGACTACCATGATACAAAGTTCCAGTGTCCACTGCAACCACTTTAAGACCACGTTAATGACCAATTCCTTTTAAAGCAGGATAGGGATTAGCAAGATCCTTGTTTGCACGGAGTAATCCACTGATAGGTGAGGGTGATCAGATTGTATCACTATGGAGGAGTAATCCGCTTCACATGTTCCTAATAATACTTTCAGGCAGGTAATCAGCAATTTACACTGGATTATCTTTTGAGATTGACCTCGGCGACCCTGTTAATCTATTTCGATTCACCCTGATGGAATTTCATATTCAACTGGCTGACAATTCATTTGGTGGGTGCAATGGCTCCAAGCGCATTGCAATTACAGCCCTGACCCTGGAATGGGCCTGCAGTCATGACGCCCAGTAATGTAAGTGGAGGAGCGGGGGCGACAAGATGGCTGTCATGCTTCTCAGCGAAGGGGCCGACCGCCCTGACAGGTGATGACGAGCCTCGTGTAATTATTTAGCGAGGACACGAACTGGAACATTGGGGATGACCAGAAGGGAGGAAATGGAGATGAGTAGGAAAGTGAACCGGGCACAGGCACGCTCAGGATGAGCACTTGTTGTGGAATGAGGCTTAGATGGTGCGTCTTGATCGAGATGGACGTTTTAATGGCCAGACCTTTCCTTTTTGCCTGAGGGTCACATGATGTTAAAGCAGAGTTGTATTTAAAATTACTTTGAACGTAATAGCCGAATGGCTTGAAAGCTTGATGAATGAGGGCCAATACACGTTTTATAGCCCATTGAGATTAAGACATTACACCTTATGTGTGATAGTTTACTTTTAAGTATAGCAATATTCCATGAAGCCGGCGTGTCATTGGTATTTAATGGGAATTGTAGCTTTTAATTTTAACAGCTGTAAGTGTTCTCGCCTCTTTTTAATGTTGTTTTTGTCTTCTGTTATCCCAGCTGCGTGGCCACACAGCGTTGCATTCCACTCCCGAAAATGAAGTGAGATCAGTGTTTGGAGTCCAGAATGAAAGTCTTCCGTGATGAATTGCGTCCTGTGTGTTAAGCAGGACACTTGAATGAATAAAGATAGGAATTTAGCTTTTTTTTGCTTTTATTGTTTGGACGTTTTACAGCCTGAAAAGTGACGGTAGGTACGGTTTGTGATATGTGTGTGTGTGTGAGTATGTGTGTGTGTATATATATATATATATATATATATATAAAGGCTACTCTTCGTATCTTCAGTGGCTTTAATGTAAGGCATGACACGCTAACTGTGTGGTGATTCTAGATGCAGTCTATAGAGCAGAATGTGACGTCCTCTCCTAAAAAACCTCCCTTCCAAGCCAAAATGGTGACCGAAAGTTAGAGAAGAAAGTAAAAAGAGAAGAAAACCCATCAGAATGCAAAAACTTTGACTTTTTCAGTGCCATATTTTATTTTTTCCTTCCAAATCGTACTGTCACTGTTCCAGGTCTATCGGAGGAGATTTGTGAACGGTGACTGACATTCCCCAAAATAGAAGATGCATGCACGATGCGTAGACACAGATGCACGGATGATTTTCCGAGAGAATCAAGCCTTCTGTTCCGTCTCCTCCAAGAGGGAATGTGACGCTGCAGTGGAGCAGTAGAAGCTATACAGTTTGTTTTGAATTGTGTCTCGTGAGTGGAATATAGATGACATTCTTGGCATTTTCCCTTGGAGATAACCAAGTCAGACATAAGGAACCCCATTGAGGTGGAAGGGAAGGGCTCCATGTAGGCCTCCCAGGCCGCTGTGTGGATCATACCTCTCTCATCTGAATATGATCTTTGTTTCTCTCTCTCTCGGGTTGCCAAGCTGATCAGCTGACTGAATCTTTTTCCCATGGATAATGCCCTAATATTGAATTTGCTTTTTAGCAGACGTAAGCAGCTGTACTATTAGCACACACACACACACATACATACACACACCCACACGCACACAACCCCCCCCCCCCTCCCCCCTCCCCACACACACACACACAAACAAAAATGTGGTTTCTCATTTGCTAAACAGAAGGTAAACAAATTATTACAGTCCCAAAGATACACAGCGTAATTACCTTATTCTTATCGAATCAAGTCAGTGGTTGAGCCGCATAACCTTATAAAATCTTCAAGTGTATTATGAAAATGTATGTCAGAAGCTCCGTCTTGTCAAAGAGATATGTATCATCCAACAAGGATTGAGACACGAGTCTGGACTGGAGTCAAGGAAATTGAAATAAAAGACAACATTCTGGATCAAGCCCATACAGTACAGGTCTAAGATTGGGATGATGTCACAAATATAGCTAGTCGAAGCTTTTCGATCTCTGGCCAACATCTAATCAATGACTCGTTGACTACCAACCGTTTTGATCATGGCTGAAGTAATTTTTCATGCAAAAATGGCAGTTAGTGCTATTTCAAATATGTTCTTCTCTTTTTCATGTTAAATTGACACAACAATACATTTAAAGACATTGGTGGAAAATACCTATCTTTATTCTGCTTGTGTATATATATAATTTTACTGCAGACTCTTATTGTTTTTGTATTACTGTTTTACTGTTTATTGTTTACATAACTTAATTGTAATTTTTCTTGTGCTCTTTATGCATTTGCTGCTGTAATCCTGTAAATTCTCCCACTGCGGGACTAATAAAGGATTTTCTTATTTTACCCTATTTTACCTTATCACCTTGGACAAACACAGAGTATGTATTATTTTCATATAAATCTCAGCAAATATATTTAAAGCTGTCTTTTAGTTGGTGGTTTCATTGCACAATATGTATATACACATTTGCTCCAAGTAGGAACTCTGCCTTTGATTGTACTTTTTCGACAGGAGGTCGTACATTTTGAGCCATGACAGTGAGCCAGCGTGCACAATAGGCCCTCTTTTGCGGCAGCCATTTTGACATGTCAAAGATGGGTAAACACAGGTGTAATTAATAAAAAATAATTATGGTTCTTTTCCCTCATTGCCATGCGCCAGCATGCACAATAGGCCCTTTTCGCAACAGCCATTTTTAGCATGTCATTGCAAGGAAAACACAGTCGTAATTAATAGAAGTAATTATAGTCCCGTTCTATTTCGCGTGTCACGGACATTCCAGTGGTAGAGTTCGTCTGTTCAATCAGAGGATCGGCGGTTCGATCCCCAGCTCCGCTAGTTCTTGTCGATGTTTCCTTGGCCAAATTGCCCCAAATTGCTCTTGTAGCTTTGCCTACGGTGTATGAATGGGTATGAATGGGTCACATGAGTGGTCAGAAAACTGGGAAAGCGCTATACAAGTACAGACTATTTACCATTTACCAGGACCCCGACCCACCTAAATGGAACAAGGCCATCATTCATGGTAATTACACATGCGCCTGCAATGACATGTCATGATGGCTGCTGTGAAAAGGGCCTTCGAGGACCCTGGGCCTTAGATCTCGCCCACGGAAATGAAATGCAGTCGTTTTTTATCTTATTATTTCTTGCTATGATGAGCCAACACGTCTCCATCTGGACCTTCAACTGGTGACTTAAGCACTTGGTCTATATGTTTAGCACGTCAAACATAGTGTCTGGAAGGATACAACGACAATGACTTCATATAAAGTATATTTTTGCTGTGTCAGCGTACTCTTCAGTAAATAATACGGTTCATTAATTAGGTGACTCAACAGTTGTATACCAAATAAATGAAAAGGGCTTTTCATCGGCTTCAGTGAAAGGTGAATTGTATTACTGAAGACAATAATGCCGTGGCAAAACCAGATAAAACCAGCCAATGAATAAGTCATTAAAAAGGATCATTCTGAGAAAATTGCAGTTTCCCTTCTCACTAGCAAGAGAACAAGAAGGCCAACTTCAGTCGTTTTGCTGATAGTGGCAGTTACTGACACAAGTAAAGTTCCCACCAAAGTTTAATTATACTCAGGCAGGCACCCATTGGGAGAGACGTGTCACACCACCTCGGGGGGGGGGGGGGGAGGGTGTCGAATCTCGCAGGTTAAACATAGAACGAGAAGCGTGGGCTGCCACTCCACCTGCTATATTCTGCTGCAGAATGCATCAGAGCGAGAGTGATGGACCGACTGCACCGACTCAGACGAGCTAGTGTACATACTGTACACACAAACATTTACATAGACATATGACGGAAACTATTTGTCTGGGGACTGGTGGGAGGCTGCAGCTCTCCGCTTTCATTTCACTCAGTGCTTAGCATTCAGTGATGGGATTGTCTTCCCTTCAGACGAGCTGTCATGACTACAACGTCTAGTGTGAGAGCAGAGGGCATGGAAGGGGAAGGAGAAGACGCAATGCAGCCGTGTCTCCATCCGCTGTCAAACAGATGCTACGTTGAGAAAAACAAATCCGAGCAAACATGCAAAGTGTACCCTGACCTCAGTAGTGCAAACCTGACTTGTTGAGACCAAAAGAAAAACATGGATGATTGACAAGGTTGCTGTGAGTGAGCTGTCTGGAGAATAAGTAATGGAAGTGAGTCGTCAATGAGCTTTAACTATTCTAAGAAAGAGATTATTAAAAGGAGATAAACAAGAAGACCCAGGCAGGTGGTAGGAGTGCGGCTTTCCGTCACCACTGTTAGCTGCTCCGGATCTTGACTACAGGACGGGACGTGGTGGAGCTGAAACTGGGCGGGCACAGGGGAACCACCACGCCCTGAGAATGAAAGTGTGGCTCAATCGAGGCAAAAGGCCACTTGCATTTGATTGTGCCGGCGACGACCAACAAATCCACCAAGACGCGTTAAATTGACACTTTATCTTTTTTTTGCTCAAGAGAACCGTGGTGGAGATGCGAATGAGACGGTAATCCAAGGCAGCTACAGGAAACGAGCCCAAAATCTCACTTTTTATGAGGGTAAGGACGCAGCTGTTGACATCTGAGATGGCAATTACTCATGTTTGGACAGTCAGGAGCAACGGAGCAGGAGAAAATGTGGACTGATCATCAGTGTTTAGCTTTTTTCTTTGGAGAAAAACTAAATTCCAGCAACGGTTGCATTAAAATCCATCATGCTTATAATCGTGTGAGGAAGACGGGGGTCATCGAGACTTGAGAGTGGGAGACACAAGACCTGAATGAAAGTCGTCCAGCAGGGATGCTGAGCCCCGATTCATACAGACTTGGGAGTTATGTGGAGGGTTTAGAGCTATATAGTTGCTGCAGCTAAGCTTCCTCCACTGTTGATCTGTGCAACAAGACAGCCGCGCTGAGAGAGAGAGAGAGCGCAGGGGTGGTGGTGGTATGGGAGAGTAAGGTAGGATTAGGAAGATGGATTTGGATGCTGGTAGCCAAACAGTGAGAATTAAGGGAAAACAGTGAGCAGTAAGGCTTATCGAGGCAAGCGAGCGGTCTTCGACTGGATGCTGGGCAGTCAAACCTGGCGGCTGCCCCAGCCGAGGCTCAGGATACTTAAGTGGGAGGAAGAGCCGCATCTAACCTCCCACTAGAACACAGTCATCCTCAACGTTTTTATATATCGGCTCACTTGAAAGCCTTTTTAACAAACGTCATCGACAGTGACTTGTCGAGAAGGTACATGCAAAGAGAAAATAATTCAACCCTCGGATTTAGACAATCTGCCTGATGAACACGTTCAAAGATCTTTTTTTGGGGATATGGCCTTTCATGAGGTGCATTTTGGAACATTTTGTTAATTTAAACAATTAGCATTGAAAGCAACATGTTTCTAAATCTGTATCAAGGCTGGACCATATGGCCAGAAATATTTGTGTTATTAGTAAAAGAATATTCTTCTTAAGCACATACCAAAGGAAGGAAAAAACCCAGAAGCTGAATATGGGATATAATATGCAACTATTATCATCATAATTGTTTGGGTGAGTCAGTGTACATCACTTGATGGACGTCTCACTGCTGCGCTCTACTTTTGACCATGTGCACCACAGACTTCCACCGGCCGAGCAGGATAACTTCCGGTTGAGTCGCATGCTGACACAAACGGGGTTGAAATGAACCAAAAATAATCCGCTCTGTTCGTCTGTGACGCTTAAAACAATAAACGCACTGTTGTACAGCCAGTTACACATGAACGTGTTATCGTTACCGATTTAGCTGTGAAAATGTTCATGATTGTTTTTTATCGCCACATCGAGCGACAAAAATACCCATTGGGACACAAAAAATAGAAGAGGAATTGTGTCAAACTGCCAGCCCTCTTAGACTGAATGCACGATTTGCTGAATTTCCAGACAGTGCTGTCAACCTCTGGGTATTAGCGTCAGGTCAGCACGATGCGGAACACTGACCCCTCCTATCCTTCAGCAAAGAGGGCATCTCAAACATGCAGGATTAGTCTCATTTCAATATCTAGCACACTTCCTCAAAAGTCGGTGCCAAAAGCCAGACGCTTTCCATAATTCAACCCGCTGTGCTCGAGAAATGACCCATGACCATGTTTCTTGTTTGTGAATCACCACAATACCACTTCTGAAAGTAGACAAGCGGATTTCTCATCTGCAGTTTGAAGTCATTGCTCGTTAATGGATCACTGATCTGAACGCCTTAACGTTTCAGAGACACTTTTTTTGTAATTTTGTAAACGGCACAGAAATGTATCAGAAAGTTATGCAGATAAGAGCACATTTGAATAACAAAGGCTAGAAACTAACTTGAACTGTCAGAAACATCACCTGTCTCCGACAAACTATAACTTTAATTTTCACCTCACCTCTTCACTAAATAAAGCGTGTTAAATAATACCTCAGGCCATGCAGCAGGTTCATTTTCACCGGTGTGATGAAAAGGGTGTCAGAGAATTAATTACGGCATTAAAGGTGCAGATAGTAACAGTCTCAATGCCTCTGAGAGAAGAAAACAGAGACGGGGAAGAAGAAAGAGAAAGAGAGGGAGAGAGAGAGCGAGAGATTGGTGTGTCGAAAGTTATCTCTACCCTGCAGCACAATGGGAGTGTTAAACACAGCTAAACACTTCAAAGTGTGATTCGGTACAGGGAGAGAGGCGCTCTGCGGAACGACCTCTACTTGGCGTCTGGATGCGAGTACGGTTATAGATCACCTCCACGCACTCTCCCTCTCTTTCTTTCTTTCAGTTCCAACTTCGGCAGATGTTGCAGAGTTTAAACTCCTCTTCTTCTTCTTCCCCCGCGACAAGGTACACAGGAAGCCGCCGCTCTTCCATCTCCAGCTGATTGTTGGGACGTTATTGCTTTGACTGAGGGTGACAGTAGCTGTCACGGCTGTCAGATGGCCCCGGCCTGCAGCGTATCAAACCGCAGGTTATAGTGTGACTGGTGACATGCTCAATCAGCCATTAAAGAAAAATCACTGTCAGCGGTACATGGCTGCTGACAGTCAGTCATCACGGGGAGGAGGCTCATAAGGCTAAATTGGACTCAAGGTGATATCGAGGGAAGCATGCGGTTTAGGGTCGGACCAATATAGGAGCGTTCTGTCGTGCAGTGGGAGTGTTGGTCTTTTATTTAATATTGGCTATCAGCCAATCATGCGGCACTCTAGCGACATGATGGAGATTACCGTCTCTGCTTCTGACAGGCCCCGCTGTTTGGAGGTCGTATGTGCGTGTCCTGTGTAGTCCTCCCATGTAGGAGCAGGTGAGGGGGAGGTGAGGGTCTGCAGAGGGAGTATGCGACAACTGTTTAGGTTTCATGTCTACACAGGGGGACCATATGCAAGTCCTCACGGTCACTTGCCCTGCAGCGTCACAGTCAGAATGTGCAACTGGTGCATGGAAGTCCACTTAAATATATATATATAGTCAAATAGCCTTTTACATAACACAAATTACCATCACAATGCTTAAGACAATTATATCAGGCATAAGTATGTGCAAACTAAAGAAAGGGGCTGTAATGTAAACAGTGGTTGTCATGAAATGTAAATATTCTTAGAAACCTTTCCACCGAGAACCATAACATTGTTTCAATTCCTCATGATTTGATAAATAAAACAAATCTGCTCTAAATGACTCACAATATCCTGGTGCAGTGTTGGAAACGGGA
Organism: Pseudoliparis swirei; assembly: GCF_029220125.1. Classification (NCBI taxonomy): domain Eukaryota; kingdom Metazoa; phylum Chordata; class Actinopteri; order Perciformes; family Liparidae; genus Pseudoliparis; species Pseudoliparis swirei. The sequence continues at coordinate 18,228,687 of NC_079403.1, forward strand.
TTCAGATCATTTAGTTCAGTAAGCATGTAAGGAGAAATGCCACATTGTAAAATCAATGTATCTTCATTTTCAAGTATTTGCTATATAGCTTTTTATTTCAACCTCCAAAACTGTCATCCCTCCAAGACTGTCTTTTCTTTCCACGTTCGGTTTGTAAACAATAAGCAAATAAACGTTTTCCATAACTACTCCATGAATGTTTCACATAGAAGCAGAAGTGGGGTCACACATACAAATCCAAACCAGCGCACACAAGAGGAATGTAGGCGACTGAGGCGGCCCCAAGAGAAATACCTTCATATGTCAAGAGCTGTAGTCAGAGATTGAGTCCAGATCTGTCCACAGTGGAATATTAGGGTTGTCCTGTAACTCTACATGGAGGGCCATGCTCCCCATAAAACTTCAATTGAAGCTTTTGGAATCACCGTGACTTACCCAACAGGTCAAACATAAACCAGCACAGAGGGGCCTTTGAAACTGCAGGTTTGGTGTTTCAATTTAGGCTTGCCATCTCGGAAACTTGTCCGACATGAAAGGAGCTCTGGATGGAGGGTCACGCATTGTTGCCACGGCACCGGTCAGTAAAACACACAGAAGACGCAAAAATAATGGTGGAAACAAAACTGTGTCCAGTCATGAGTGGGGGGGGGGGAATAAATATGCTGAACACTGAGGGTAAAAGTAAAAGGTGTCTGTCAAATCTATTGCAAGGCTCATAAAAGCTCATTGCATGGGGTTAACAGCTGGCTGGGGGATGAAGGATGAGTTAAGGTGAGGATGAGGTGCAGGTGCAACAGAAGGGCCGAAAAGCGACTAACCTTAATCCCCGAAACTTTTTTTTTTCCTGAAGGAAGCACTTTTTTGATTCCAAAACCATCCTTCCCTGGGGGGGGGCGTGGGGCGAGTGTTATCAGCTGATTCTTTCTCCCTCCTCATGCCCCCGTTTTCCTCCCCCCCTTCCTTTTCTGAGATGCATCTGCCAGGTGTGATAAGGCAGACAAACGTTGCCTTTACAGGGCTATTAAAACCATTCCCCCCCGCAGTTTTGAAATGATTATCGCCTTCGGCCCACGGTTACAGGTTAGCTGATAGCTCACCTCCATATGCCCATATCTGGGCGACTCTTTGAGGCTTAGGGCTGGCTGGGTGGTTGAAGATTATGTGTGTTGCTCAAACAGCTTGAATACCAGGGGAAAACGGCAAGGGTGGGAGGGAGGAGAAGAAAAAAGGTGTGGAGGAAATGAAAAGAGCAGCAGTCCTGACATCCACAATGCTGCGGTGGATGATAAGGGATACGGTGACAGCTCTTCCTCCCTATGGCTTGGTCTGACTTTATGTGGAACACATTGTCAGGTAAAGGGCAGCCGCAGTCAGTCTTGATGGAAGACTTTTCTTTTTTGTGAGGGGGGGGGGGCAGGGTAAGCCTTTTTAAGAATTCTCCGCACTGTTCGAGGATGTATCCTTAATTTGTTTATAGACTGGATTATGTTAAGAAATCAGTCTTGATTCGACACACCTTCCGGCAGAGATTGTTAGGTGGAAGAACACATTTCTTTCTGAAAAGAACCCAAGCCGTCTCATTTACAAACGCTTGAAAAGTGCTTACAGTCAACGTTTGTTAGCCGCTGAGACAGCGACAGTATCTATCTTCCTGCACGGATGCTTCCTGCCAGCAAGTCTTCCAAATCCTCTAAAGCATCCCGTCTGCTCCATAGAGATATCTCCACCAATGCCAGCCGCCGCTGGCTTCTTCCCATTACCTGCTTCCCTCACTTATCTGTCTGTGGCTGACTGATGGTCCTCTTTATTTCTGCCCATTTCCCGCCACCGATTAGAATGTGTCACTTATTGGCAGTCGATCTGGGTCAAATTTGATCCTCTTTTCTATTAACATATTTGTAAAATTCAACACAGGAGTGCGGGGAAAAGAAGAAGAAAAAGAGACGCCGTCGGTTCCGATTTGAAAGGGGACCGCTTTCTTTTTGAGCAATCAAGAGGAAATGCCAAGTGATTGATGCTGCGTTGAAGTGTTCATTAACTCTGTAAAGGTGGAAAGAGCCCTCCTACAGCCACTCTGACACCTTACTAACAGATTAATCTGACAGCCGAGGCACTTAATTGAGGTAGCAACGAATATATATTAACATTAATTTAATTGCACTCAGAGAATTTCCACCTCTAATTGACCTCGGCCCCTTTACAGCATAATTACCACGGCCGTTGCTTTTGTTCACCGCAGACACACACACACACACACACATCCTGTAAGGTCACTGAGCCTGCAATCTGCATGAAGAATTAAACAGGTGATAATGCAGAGTTTACAACAATTATCAGCCGGTATTTTTGTACGTAAACCCTGATAACAAGGCATGTGGGAACAAGTAAGTATGTGGTTAACAAGACCAACTGGGAGGAATAAAGGTTACAGAAATAAAAACCAGCTGTCTTTTGACTCGGTGCATTTGCGCGCTCACATTAATGCCGAATGTAAACTCGCGGGAGCTGAAGTCGACATGAGTTACGGACACAACGTTTTTATGGTGGACGCTAAATGCCACGATCACTTGTTACTTTGACATTCAAGACAAGAATAGTCCCTCCTTTGAGGGCAGCTAGTTTGCCCCGACAGAGGCATTTAAGACATCTAAATATAGGCTTGGTTTATGATCAACTGTAAAATGTAAATATATTTCAAAAATATTTCCCCTGCCATACAGCTGTGAATTGGTCAAGACAACGACTTGTCAATAGATATTTCTCCCGACCTTGCCGCATGTGCTAACTTGGTTATGTTATTGCGTCGAGTACGGAGCACCTTTTGACTGGAGCGGCTTCCTTTGAACCGGAGCTTCCCGCCAGCCGTTCACCGGAGGTGATTGGAACTGCTCAGCCATGCAGTCGAGAGCCTGCCGAGAGCTTTTCACCCTGCCGTTTAATGAGCTATGTTCAGGTCCACTCCACATCCATCCAAGTCTATTATTGGCTCCAAAAAGAAAAGCTTTCAAAATGTCGTTTGAGCACTCAGTCTACTTAACCAATAGCCCATTCATAACAGTGCCAACGGACCTACTCGATAGAGTAAAAAGGGGGCCATTTGAATTTTGAATGCAGATTAAACAATTCTAATAAACACATGTTGAACAGTTCCTTTGACACAAGGACTTGATGAATTGCTTTCATTTTGAATGTCGGTTACAATCGTCACCAAAAGTTAAAACATACTCGTGACCGACGTTATAGTGCCGGAGCTACTCCGTAAACCTAAGTGACCGGGGTAATAACTAGCCCATACATTCAGCTTCCTCAGTGCGCCACTTTTAGTTTGGACTTTTTTTATTTCTTTTTTATTGAAGGGACCGAAACAGAATCAGTAACCTGCTCTCAAGATTAATTGGAGGACTTATCTCTATGTTTAGAGCATCCGTTCTCCTTCGTCAAAGCCCCCAGGGGTGTTGTTTTCCCTGACATGGTGGTATGAGGAAATTTCCTGTAATGAAAAAAAAGAAAAGAAACAACAGTGTGAAACTAGGTTGCAATCCTGCGCCGGCTCCCCGGGGAGATGAGAACATCTTATGAGTGAGGCCTTTCAATAATAGAGTTCACTATTAATCATCTCCCTCACATGTCTACTTTCTATTTCATCGAGTAGCCAACAAAACTCTGCCCTTGCCATTCAAGCCATTTTCTTCTTTCCTGCCTCACAATAAAGGATTATTGGCAATAGCATCTCGGCCCTGAATGCCTTAGAATACACGTAGTCCATCAACAATTAAATGCCATCATGGCACCGAATGGCTCTGTAGCCCGGCGCTGATGCTCGCCTTGATACAATTATTTAATTTTGAGGAACAGATGATTAGATTTTGGAAAACGGTTTTCATGAAAATGGGAAAGATCAATGTGCCCAGCCAAATGTTTGGCTCTGAGTCCCATTAAATAAGTCTTTATAATCATGACATTAAATCTCACGTTTCACAAGCAACCCGAGAGGATTAGTGCTGAAAGTTGAATGCTCGACATACAAAAACTAAATTGCATACAAAAATGAAGGGTGAAACACAACACTAACGACCCTCTTAACCTTGTAAAGATGCTTCAGCTCGAATTATTCACCTTGCTTTTTAAGGTGAGCATGTAAAAAATAAGATTTAATATACTGATGTATTTTATTGTATATCTAGTTGAACCGAGTTTGAACTTGCTTTGTGCGTGTGAGGATTCATATTAGAACATTCCTTTGTAGGATTATGAAGAGACATGAGTAGGGATGAGAATTGATAAGATTTTAACGATTCCGATGCTTTATCGATTCCTGCTTATCGATTCGATTCCTTATCGATTCTTTTATCGATTCTTATTGGGCAAGGGGTGAAAAAAGAGCACAAACGGGTTTATTTACATTAATTTTCTTTTATATAATTTTCTATAATGCTGCACACACCATATACAGTATGTATACATACACATTTACATTTAAAAAAAAAAACCAAAACCATTTATACATATTCCTCTTGAACTTCAAATAAAACTTACATAACTTAAATAAAATGTATTCTGTTTAATTTAAACATGTTCCTAGAAATTACAGTGCTCCTTCCTTTTTTTTAAAGGGTATATGAACTGAGCTGCCAAAAATGAAACTAGCAGTGGCAAATACCAAGTATGCAACCATCAATTGTATGGATCATCAACAATTCTTGTGCAGAAAAATAAGCATGTCTGCTTTCTCCGGGAGGATACGCGATCTCTCAGGACTTATTGTGTCTCCAGCCGTGGAGAACACTCTCTCAGATGGGGTGGAGGATGCCTGAACACAAAGATATGAGGAGGTGTACAAGACGTGCTAGCTGTAGCCTGTGACCCAGACAGATGCACATACACACACACACACACACACAAAAGACAAATATATTTGCCAATGACTACAATTCATTCCAGTTTGAACCGATACATTTTAAACCATCATGCAAAAATATACATCCAATTAGATTCCTTCGTGAAGATATTTAGCAAAGCTCAATTTGGCAGCACCTGACTGGCAGCTTTATAATTGGCAAGCGTCCAGCCCTACTGTCTCAACAAACCCAGAGAAAATATATCAACATGTTTGCCTGAATGGGATTGGAAATGATAAATAATGGGTAGACACGTCCACAGGAAGACATTTGATTCATTATCATTTACAGCCACGTTGGACATGCATAGCTGATATTTATTTGCACATCTCTATTTTTTCTACATGATTTTTTTTTTAGCTTTTCTTATATTCTGAAAGACTGAATCCAACCTTGGCAGCTTGGGCTGGATGATGATGATGATGATGATGATGTATGTATGCATCAGAAGCACAACAAATGGCAGAATGTCTTTATTTGTTCTCCTCTCTTGTTGCACGGTTTTCAAATTATCCAAAATGTTTGGTAGGAAATACCAAAAATCTGTCCTCAGAAAGGATTAACTCTAATTGCTCCACAGCCGGCAGCGAGTGGTACCTGATCGGGTCGCTCTAAACGGAACGCCGTCGCAGGTCCCTGTGAGCTTGTGCCAACGAGTCCTGGTCACCATGACTTATTTACATTGTTTGTTCTCGACTGTTTCCCCAAAGAGGCCAAGTGGGGGCACCGCTTCAGGAGGAGGGAGGCGGTGGCTGAATGATTCATAGGCCCCAAGCTCTGCGGGGGGGGCCTGGAACATGCCAGGGATTTTACATATTTATGGAGTCGGAGGTGTTGCAGTGCTGTTTGTGGTGCCACAGAGGTCAAGCCCACAGTGAGATTGTGGCATCTAGTGTTACCTTGTGTGTGTGTGTGTCTGCTTTGTCACCCTTTTACAAGCGCTGAGAATGCGAACACGTAAACAGCTAATTTCTAGTCGACCTCACACATATTAAAAGCATAAGGAGAGCACAGCAACTCTTTTAGGAAGTCTTTTTTGGAAAACAAAATGCTTTATTTTTTTGGCAAGGCGCAAATTCATAATCATGTTGTTCTTTCTGATTGTCGGAAAACCAAACCTCACGAACGTGCCAACGGTATATTCATGCTTTCCAAAATCCGAATGTTGTGCGATCATATTTCAGGAGGTTAGCGGCACAGAAACAGCAGTTTCACATATGTTCTCGACGTGTGCAGTGCGCGCCAACAGTTAATTGCACTATTTCCTGTAATTCCAATCCCCTGGTGAGCAGATGACTGATGCCCAAACAGCAAACTTTCTTTGAGAATTAAGGAAAAAGAGAAGAAAGAAAGAGAAGCAACAGGCAGCATCCTTGACTCCACTGATGAGGAGCACATTTCCAGAAAGATTGATCTTGCGAAGAGAAGCCGACATCAAAAGTCTTTCCTATTTCAGCAAGGAGTTTTATATTTAAGGATTTCAAAGTCCTATATGTCCCTCTGAATTGCTTTATCTGATCAGCGTCCAAAAAAGTGGATTCCATCAAGAGTGATTGAGGTAATTTCTCGTGAGCTGCTTGCTTGGTTGTGCCCGTCTCTTATAGGCTCAATGGCTCCGCTGAGCTGGTGCTGATATGTAGAGCTTCTGCAGGGTTTCGAAACAAAAATCAGAGAACCCACAACCAGAGACTTACTTAATTAGCACATAACATGACATAGTGTGCACGCACAAGAACTCTGTGAGTTGTACCAGTGAGGCTCTTTGGTTTCATCAGCTTATGTCAGTGGCTCACACACCAGTGCTTTTATGGTGTGCTTTTATTGTGTTGTTTGATTTAAACCATGTCTGTGAGGCACATGTTCTTTATGAGAAAAACACAATTTGATATGTTTCGTTTTAGAGGGCAGCCGACGTCAGAAGCTCAATGTTTATTTCTCGATTCGTGAGGAGGCGACTTGAACGGGCCTTTCCAGGCGAAGGTCTATTCAGATCCCATTTCCTAATTATCCCGACTCACTACAGACTACGCGGTGCTAATCAGCAGTCGAGAGCGTTCGGGGCATGGCAGGGTAAGGGCGGGGTAAAAAGGAGCACGGTGGATAATGCTCACCTCCTTACCCAAAGGTTTATTCTCAGCCGTTGTTGCCTTGGTGAGCCAGCTTCCCCTCCCCACCCGCTGCGTGCGAAAGCGTGCTACATTGTCAGTTTACCGGGCTTTGAGAAGCTGCAGCATCACACAGAGCACAATGGGCGCCCCTTCTTACAGATGGCTGTGGCGAGGTCCTGGTGGAAATGACACTAAATAAAACTCTCTCTCAGGATCTGACAAAAGAACGCTGGGATGCGTCGCCACCTGCAACGTCTGGCACCTCTCTCTCATTTCTGCCAATTAAAAGGCTGAAGAAGAAAAAATAGCCAAGCCTCCAGGCGTAGTTTTGCGAAATAACATTTGCATGAAATGAGACCATCTGCTTTGAAAGCTTTAATTTTTTGACTGCGACTTTAATGTGTTAATGCGGTGAGCTTTGATTTGCTACGCCATTGATTTCCTTGTGGGCAACGCCGCCGAACTAAACAGGGACAGAGGTCTAGATCCCAATTAAACACAACACAGGGAAAAAAAGCCACCGCACGGCTTTCAACAGCATGACAGTGTGGCAAATAATCTTAATAAGACAGTGACCTGAGTACTTCTATGCAAATTCTGCATGTCAATATTGCCGCGGAGAAAGTGACATGCGAGTCAAGATGATAGTTTTTTTAATTGGATTCAGTATTTTAATCTGCAGTGTGGTTAATGGATAGTTCCATTTTTTCTTTTACAATGTTGGCCTTTTTTCTTTTGGACCTCAATTGGTTATGATCAGTTGTGTATAGTAACGAAGTAGAAATACTTCGTTACTTTACTTAAGTCGTTTTTTTGGGTATCTGTACTTTATTTTACTACTTATATTTCTGTATACTTTTACTTCACTACATTTTGCAATGAAAACTTGTACTTTTACTCCGATACATTTCCCCTGAAACAGTATCGTTACTCGTTACTACGGAAAAAAATCATCATAAGGCAAACATCGGGGACTGCGGTGGTCAATTAAATGAGACAATTAGCGTTAGTGCAGCAGACGGATCGCTAGCGAGTTAATGAGCTGAAGAAGTGTTGACAGTTGTGAGAATTTGTTGATTTGAGTCGTCTTAGCTTTAATATAATGCTAATCATTACAGCATTATTATTATTATTATTTGTATTAATATTATAAGAGTGACGGTCCAGTCATGGCGACGATATTGATTTGGGACTGTTGCTGTGTTTAACTACAGAGATACAAGTACATATTCACAAATCAACTCTGGATGCACGGACAGTGCATGAAACTAAATGTATAAACCTCAAATTAAAACAAACTATTTTGTACAAAACTGTTGGTTGGGGTCATGACATGTTAGGAAGTGTTATTAATTCTATCATTTCTATAATACTCTCACTTTATTTCAGGAATGGTTGACTTGCTGAAATGCTTCCCAACTGTGTGCTGCTGTCTGTGAAGCTAGACACACTCTACCTGCACCATCAGGGCCTGTGAAGCTAGACACACTCTACCTGCACCAGGTGAACGGCTCTTCAGCATCGCAGGACTCGTCTTCAGCCCCAGAAGAGCGACACTGAAATCTGTTCATTTTGAAAATCAACTTCTTTTGAAGATGAACAGGAATTTGTTCAGTTTCAAGTGATGATTCTGGTTGTTACTTTTGGTGCTGCTTTTTTCTGTGTTAATCGTGTATTTATATTTTAGTAATTTCATAGTATTCATATATTGCTAAGTTCATCCTAGCTTATACTCCTTGTTCATGGCGGCCGAAACAAATAAACTTCATAATTCTCACAATTCTGACCCTTTGTTTTTTTTATTAACAGCATTTACTTTTACTTTCAATACTTAAGTACATTTAATATCAGAAAATTACTTTTGATACTTAAGTACAAAACATATCAGATACTTTAATATTTTTACTCAAGTAGTATTCTCATAGGTGACTTTTACTTTTACTTGAGTAATTTTCCCATCAAGTATCTTTACTTTTACTCAAGTATGACTTGGGTACTTTATACACCACTGCCAATACAGCACTCACAACAAAATAAAACCAAAATAAATAACCTGCAGCGGGCTTAATTTGACGCCGGTCTCACACCACCACGATCAGCCAAGTCCAGAGATGGCAGAATATCTATGAAGGGGCCCCAGATTTTTCCAAAGGCTGCCTGCTTCCCTCTCACATGATATAATATCTTTTCAGGTGTGCAGTAGGACACAAGCTCATTAATCCAGTGTCTTATTGATGGTGATTTTTCGGATTTCCAGTTAATCAGAATACATTTTTTCACTGCAGTGCTCGCAAGTAAGATAAAGTATTTATTATAGTAGTTTGCATTGATAGAGCTTGTGTCCCCCAGAATCCATATCTTTGGGTCCTGTTCAATTTGAATTCCTATTATCCTTGAGGTTAATTCAGTGGCGCGTTTCCAAAGTTCTTCTATCAATGGGCAACTCCAGAGCATGTGTAGAAGATCACCGTTTGTCACTTTACATCTCTGACATCTGGGGGAAATGTTGCTGTCCATTTTATGTAACCTGTAAGGGGTGTAGTATGTCCTATGGAATATATTAAATTGAATTTGTGTTTTGTGGAGATTAATACCGTCTGTGCCTGTTCCAATAGGTGATACCAGTCTGCCTCCTCGTAGACACATCCTAGGTCTGTTTCCCATTTCCCTTTTGTCGATGTTTTATTTTTATCATAAACAGGTGACTTTCCGTTGATGATACCGTATATTGAAGATATTATTCCTTTTGTTGATCTGCATAATTTGTTACATATGGGGTTTGAAGGGGAGTTTCTTTTGGGATATCTGGTAATATTTCTTTAGATTTCTCCTTTACCCAGTCTCTAATTTGTAAGAAGTTGAAGAAACTATATTTGGGAACTTTGAATTTATCATTTAGTTGTTGGAGGCTTGCAAATGTATCATTAATGTATAAGTCAGCAGCTGTTTTAATTCCTCTATCCCTCCATCCCCGCAACACTGACTCAGCTATGTGGTGTGAGAGGTTGGGATTACCCCACAGCGGTGCACTGCGAAGAAAAGAAATATTTATATCCAGGAGTGAGTGAGATTCCTGCCAAGCAGCAAATGTGTTCAGTATTATTGAATTATTTGCGAGTGTGGCAAAAAAAAATGTTTACCGATGAATGGTACGTCCTTGAACAGCATAGACTTCATCTCATGTTGTTCTATTGAGACCCATCTAACTTCACTGTTCTCTGCATGCAGCCAGATCCAGATTGGTCGGTACTGAGAGGCAAGATAATAATTTCTAAAATTTGGTAGGTTAAGCCCTCCCCTTGAATATGGAGCCTGCAGAGAGATGAGTTTAACCCGGGGGTTTTTCCTTTGCCATATAAAAGGGTTATAATTTTGTGAAGCTCTTTGAAGAAACTCTTTGGAACATTTACAGAGAGACATTGAAATAGGTAAATAAACTTAGGTAAAACATTCATTTTAATAGTATTAATTCTGCCTATGAGAGACAGAGGGAGATCCATCCATCTTTGAAGATTAAGTTTGGTTTGTTCCAATAATTATATATAGTTATATTTAAATATATGTTCAATCCGATTTGCCAATTTGTATACCCAAATATTTGAAACCAGTGTTGCACCATCTCAATGGGTCAGTGAGAGCTCTAATATTGTTGTCCTGTATATTTAGTGGTAAAAAGTAATACATTTGATTGTATTCTGTTTTATATCATATTGTGTGGTAAAGTTTTCACATCATTCATGCTCGACTCAAACCAAATAAATGATCTAAAATAAGGTTTTCCACTCTGACCAACTGTGAATATTGATGTTTTCTTATTTTAACTTGTTAATCCGAACTTCGATGAGTTCAGTCAATTCATCCTGACTAGCATGACTAATGTTTTCCTTTTCTTGACTTTCCTTCCAGCTGCTCTTCCTATGCCAGATGACATCCTTCAGCTGGTATTTACCAACCTGAGGAACCGTCCTCTGAGCGAAGACACCCTCGACTCCATGGGGGGATCAGTGATGAGCTTTTACCACAACCTCATCACAGGCTGCAGAGAGTATCCCGTCATTTCTTTCAAGGGTTCTACACAGGCGTGCACAGGTAGAGCCCTAGTGGTGCTCAAGCACCTGCCCTTTTGCCCTGGATGAGAAAAGTGCCCTTTCTGTATTCAAGTCAAATACACATTATTGTGGTCGTCATGCGCCGGTTTATTTTTTCTGTTTTTTAGACGTGAGACGGGAGTTGTTCTTACAGAAAGCCCGTCGGCCCAAAGATGAACGGGACGATGAAAGTCTCCGTTTGATTCCTTCTACAGGTTGGACCCGACATGCCACGTTCAACGAGTCCAGAAGGCCGAGCCCTGTGTCCGGCTGCTGGGAGGCGAGGAGCTTCCAGACTCTCCAGGAGCTGGTGGACGAGGTGCCGGCTCATGTCTCCTGTCCTCAGCCTCCAGAGGACGTCATTCATGCTGCTGAGGTCCAGCGGCTGTGGAGACGTCCTCCATGTTGTCTGTTCTTTGGTTTTGTTTCAATGTTCTCCATCCAGTTAGGAGTTTGGTATAAAAGCATCATTTCATAAACTGCTGTTACTTACTTTCCTATTTTTGTCAATGAAACTCTTGTTAATATAAATGAGGCATTGCTTTAGTTGGATTATTTAGAGTGAAGATATATGTTGGTATTTGTTACTGATTGTTGCCAACTGACATGACACATGTTGACATTTTGCCATGTAGGATGTTTTGTACGATAAAACATCTTTGTGGTCATTTAAGCTATTTTTGGCAAAACACAAAACAAAAATATAATTTTTAGTTTAATCATTTACCCATTATGAAGATGAAGAATTAGCACTGGCATAAACTAACAATATATTACTGACATTAATTATTAAGAATCAACACAATAACTAAATATAAAAACTATAACATTGTAGTGCATAAGTCTCAACCATTAAAGTTGATTTATAACCCAATATGAACATCATAACAGTGTTTGCTGACCCAGTAGTTTTGAATAAAAAGACATATTTTGATGTTGTGGTAAATGTATTCATTAAAATCAGGAGATAACAATCTACATACTGTACACAGTTTACATGAACATACAGGATTCCATGTGACAAATGAAAGAATTATGATGTCTTGTTCAGGCTGAAGCGTCCATCTTCTTCACAGCTGCTTCCTGTGTGGGCGGGGCGGGCGGTGTCGGGGGTTTGGGTGGACGGGCGGGGGGGGGGGGGGGGTCCTGATTGACTTGTGGTCTGCTGAAGGTGACGGGTTGGTTGACATCCACCTCCAGCTGGGAGAGAGACAGAGGAGTCCTGCCCTGTGAGACACAAACACCAGACATGAATACATTTGAACTGAACTACACAACCTTTACATTATTGGGTCGGATCTGGCCTCCAGTGATGGGATCGTATTACTGATACTTCTGTAGTCTGAGTGAGGGATTACTTACTCCGCCCACTAAAAGAAAGGCAACCGCCGCTCTGCATCTGGTCCTGTAGTCCTTCATCCTTCTCATGTGGTCCTCCCTCGTCATCTTCTTCGTCGTCGTCAAGGAGATCCTGGAAGTTTCTTCTTGTATCACAGCAATCGATACCTAAATAAAAAACTTGGAGACTTTTCTTAATGTTAGTCAGTATAACCATGCTAACCAGCCTTCCCCCGCCAGGCGCGAGGGAAGGCTGGTTGGCACTTTATCAGTCCTGCCGGGCAGTCGGGCTCCTCCTCTTCCCTGCTTCTCCTGGTGGACTCTTCTGGTTTCTGGGGGACTGGGGCCGGAGCTGCTTCAGGACGTTCCACAGCTAAAGAGAGGGTGAGAGGAAAGGAATACCAAAGGACAGACACGGGAGAACATTCCTGCCAACTGCTAAAAGACTTAATAATAAATCACCTCTGACCATATCCTCCTTAAATTGATCAATAACCCTTTAACTGAAAATACACTCTATAGACTTTGCATTTTCTTTATCATTTAATTTTCTAAAATGTAATATGTCCTGCTCAACTATTTTATTGTATATATCTGTATCCTTGCTTCTACAACCAAATTCCCCCCTGTGGATAAATAAAGGATCTGTTCATCGCTCTATCTATCCGTCCATCTGTCTGTCTGTCTGTCTATCTATCTATCTATCTATCAATCTATCAATCTATCAATTATCTCTCGGTCTGTCTAATCATCTATCTATTGTAAACTATATTTTCACATACAAGGAATGTGTCATGGCGGGTGGTGCAACAATAGACAACATTAAACAATCAACAATCAACAGTGCAAGAATTGTAACATATTACATTTACAGTAGAATATAAAATAAAGTGCACATACAAACCAATAACAGTACTTTAAACAGTGTAGTGTGAGTTTAAAGGGACAAGTGTATCACTAACCTGATAACTTACCTGCGGGCCAGTCCGCGTCTGGCCTGTCGAAGTTGGACGCGTCGGGCGCGTCGGAGGAGTCGGCGGAGTCGGCCTCGGACGGGTCGGAACCGAAGATCATCTGCTGGGAAATGGGCCAAGAAGAGCAACAAATCCACATGCACATGGTTAAACTCATCTTGTGCAACGTTACCTTCCTGCACTAACCTGATGGCCGTAGGGAGGCCAGGAGCTCCATCGTAGTCGCCACCAGCTGGAGGGAAACATTTAAGGATTCTTCATTACATAAAATAGTTCTGGATTACATTGAGCAATAATAGATTCAGATTCCAGCTGCTAACCAATAAGTTAGCAGGTCAATATACAACTATTTAGACTTGTGAGCCACACCTTCCAGACTAAACAATGTTTCATATCTTCTCACTTTCCCCTTTATAAACCTTTAATTGTGCGACAGGAGGGTTAATTGTTTAAGAAATAGTTTATGGGATAGTATTAATTAAAAGGAGCAGATGTTTGTTGAATAAGTGACGTTTCAGTCAAACAGTCAAAACAAACCAACTCATTGTCTCAATCAGATGCGCCTCTAACACACCTGGTGTGATGACGTCACACTGACGCATGATTCAATTTCAGAATTAAGAATTAATTAATTTTCTTCAGAAATTTAAATGTAAAATCTGTCATATTTGATACCCTCTAAATAAAATAACATTGTTTTAAATACACTACACTAATAGTTAACACATACCACAGATATCCAGCGACTTTTAAGACATTCCGGTCCTTAAATAATCATTTTACACGGAGAAACCTCCACATCTGTATTTTTTAAACAGGCCCCATGACATTGTGAACTGTTCAACTATAAACTCAAAAGGTTTCACTAGTTTCTCAACTGAGAAAGTTTTAAATGGTTTTAAGGTAAGAACCAATTACAAAAATGCTAATATAAATATAAAACTTACCTCTGGCGTCGCCCCGTGCGTACAGGTGGTCCTCCATTCTCAGGCTTCACGGGAGGAAGTCAGTCACTAGAACGAGATTCAAGGATAACTTTCAGCTAGCGGTCAACAGCTCGAGGAGTTAGCTTCACAGCTCTGGTCAACGAGAGGGTTCAAGCTCGGGTTGAGGTCAAAGTGCAAAGGAGCCGAGGCTCAACGTTCGGCTGTTTATGCAGCCTCGGCCAGGTCGTTACCATGGCAATGCGCGCGTCTTGCTTACGTGCCCACAACTTAAATATCTGGATCCTTTTCAAATTCAAAGCAGGGCATCTGAATATGAATACCCGAAAGTTTTAGACCGATAGCTCTGAGTTAAGGGCCCCAAAAACAGGTCCATGCAAACTTTATTACAGACAGCGCCGCCGCTCCCATAACGCGCACTACGCGCTGTGCGTAGGGCACCAAGTCCTGAGGGGGCTCACTCAAAGAAATGACTCATTGGATGAACTCAATTAAATTGTTGGCAGGTTTTCCATCCAATAATTATATGCAACTCCAACTCAAATTTAGCACGTCAGTGCAATAAAATGTAATGAAGTTAGTCCAACTCATTTGTATCAAATACATCTAAAATAAAATAACGATATTCATTAAATTAAATTAATTTGTGTTTGTCCAACTCAAAATATAAACTATCTAACTAACAAAATATGCAAACTCCACACAGAATGAACGCCCCGACTGGGAATTGAACCCACGACCCTCTGGCTGTGAGGCGACAGTGTGAGCCACTTCACCACCGTGCAGCCCTGAAAGTGTGTTCACCTCATGTAAACAACTCATTCTCAGCTGGCGCATGCGCAAAGGGTCGTCCTCAATGAAACACATTTATTTTTGAGTTGATATGCACACCATCTAACCTAAATAAATCTAATAAATGAAAGTATTCATACATTTTGTGTTACACCCATTAAATATAAATATCTATTTTTGTAATCGATTTATTTAAATGTATCAAACAATATTTAAATGTGTCACCTCGAAGAAGGGCTTGAATCGTTTTTGTGAGTGTAACTTAAATAAATCTAATAAATGAAAGTATTCCTACATTTTGTGTTACACCCATTCAATATAAATATCTTCGTTTTGTAATTGATTTATTTAAATGTATCAAACAATATTTAAATGAGTCACCTCTAAGAAGGGCTTGAATTGTATTTTTTAGTGCACCACAAAATAGACAACTAAAAAAATCCTCATAGTTATAATAATTATAATGCCGATATTATTTCAGTCTCGAAATATTAGGCACCTTTTAGGCATGTATATCACAAAACAGGCAGAACAAGAGAGATATTTAATCGCTCAGCTAACTCTACTTAACAAACAAAGCACCGCGACAACGAGCACAGAGCATTTTAATGTTAAATAAATCACTTTAATATGATAAAGAAAAAGGAGCAGACGTGTGTACAATAAGGCCCGTTTCGACGGTCACAACAGAGCAGCACAGGGTCACGCGCAGCTCAGGTCAGGCGGCCCGCGCGTTCCCGATGGTTACCATGGTGCCGAGTTTATGCATTTTACAGAGTATATTTGAGAATTCAATAAAAATGGTTGAGGCGCCATCTTTTTTTGGAATTTCAAAGTTACATTTCGACGTTTTGATGCCTTAAAACTAAAATAAAAGGGGTTTCGAGGCTTTGCACTAATTGTCAACACATTCCGCACATCTCCCAACATTTTCAAGACATTCTGCAGCCCAAATCTCATTTTACACGACGAATCATCGACTGAGTCACTTTTCACAAAATATGTTTTCCCAAAATGTCCTGTCAACATTATAAACGTTAAAACTCAAAAGGTTTCACTGATTTATAAACTGAGAACACTTTTATGGATTCAAGGAGATACGTTAATAATAAAAATGCTAAATTAAATGTAGAAATGGTCTTACCTTATGGTCCAAATCACAGCCCGGTCGCTTCAGCAGGGGCTCGTCCTCGGTTCTCGGTCTCTCGTAGTCCGGATCTCGTGTAGTTCTGTAAGACAAGTTTTGTTTCCAACAAAAAGACTCAAGCAGTGCAAAAGTCTCAGAGTTTCCTTCACAGGTTTGGGTTCACAGGAGGGTTCACAGGTGAGGTCCGCTCGTGTCAAAGTCCAAAGTGCAAAGGGCAGAAACAGAACGTCCGCGGCCTTAAATACCCTCGGTCCGGTTTCCATGGCATTGACTGACGTGCGTACGTACGTACGTGCGTGCGTGCGTGCGATTGAGCAATACAGAGAGACATATTAATTATTTCCCCTATATTTTTAAAATATAATTGATTCATATGAGTTATTATTATTATTATTCTATTATTAAAATATAATTGATATGAGTTATTATTATTGTTATTATTATTATTATTCTATTATTATTCATCAGTAATCTGTATGAGCTGTAAAGCCAAAATGGATGCTAAATGAAATATATTATATTATATATTATTATCTTATTATTTAAGAGGGATCATTTACAGTGCATGATGAGACACACTGCAACAGTAGAAGAAAACAAAATGTACACAATGCGAAGCTACATATATAGCACATTAAAAGTAATATAAATATAATATAATATTATTAATTAAATGTAATATACTTTGTTATCGTGGAATATTGTAAATCATAATGATGATCTTGTTGTAATTAATCACGCAGCATATGGAGCCTTATTATTTGCTTTAATGGGTCGCACATCTACTTCTCTTTGATGATTGGCAGATGGGTGAGAAATAGATGACGCGGGCTTGCAGGTGTATGGTCTTTAGGGATGGGTATCGTTTGGGTTTTTTCCGATACCGGTGCTAAACCGGTACTTTTAAAACGATACCGGTGCCTAAATGGTGCCTGAACCGATACTTTTTTTTAAAACGCACAATGAGGACATTACATTACATTACATGTCATTAAGCAGACGCTTTTATCCAAAGCGACTTACAATAAGTGCATTTCAACCTAGAGTACAAACCAAGAACAACAAGAACACAGGAAGCAACACTTCCTCAACTCAGTCGAACCACAAGCACCACAATAAGTGCCATCCCAGTGCCACTGAAATGCAAATCTGTGTTTTAATCCAGATATAGTCGGAAAAGATGTGTTTTCAGTCTCAGGCGGAAGATGTACTTTCTGCTGTCCTGATGTCAGTGGGGAGCTCGTTCCACGACTGAAGAGCCAGGACAGCAAACAGTCTGAATTTCGAATGATTAGCTCGAGGTGCAGGAGTCACAAGTCGATTGGCTGTTGCCGAGCGGAGCTAACGTGCCGGGGTGTACGGTGTGACCATATCCCGGATGTAGACGGGGCCCGATCCGTCTAGAGCATGGTACGCCAGAACCAATGTTTTGAAGCGGATGCGGGCAGCCACCGGTAACCAGTGAAGAGATCGAAGGAGCGGAGTGGTGTGGGTGAATTTCGGGAGGCTGAAGACCAGTCGAGCTGCTGCATTCTGGATGAGCTGCAGAGGTCGGATGGCCTTAGCGGGTAGACCAGCCAGGAGGGAGTTGCAGTAGTCGAGGTGTGAAATGACCAGAGCCTGGACCAGGACCTGTGCCGCCTTCTGAGTAAGAAGAGGCCGTATTCTCCTGATGTTGTGCAGCATGTACCTACAGGAACGCGTCGTCGCAGCGATGTTGGCCGTCAGGGAAAGTTGACTGTCGAGTGTCACCCTGAGGTTCCTGGCAGTCAGGGTAGGGGCCAACACAGAGCTGTTGAAGGTGGTAGTCAGGTCATGGGTGGGGAGCCTTTCCCTGGAAGGAATAGTAGCTCGGTCTTGTCAGGGTTGATCTTCAGGTGGTGAGCAGACATCCACTGAGAGATGTCGGTCAGACAGGCAGAGATTCGCGCCGCCACCCTTGTTTCGGCCGGTGGAAACGAGAAGATCAGTTGGGTGTCATCAGCATAGCTATGGTAGGAGAAGCCATGCGAACGAATGACAGAGCCGAGAGAATTTGTGTACAGAGAAGAGCAGGGGACCCAGGACGGAGCCTCTTAAAAACCTCTTCGGCCATATTCCCTGTAGAAGCCGTTATCATGGAGCACTGACACACAACGGATATCAGACTGTTAACATACACAAGATATGTTCTCCATTATATGATGTGATATGTATTGTCATGTGCAGACTTTATAGGGTTAATCCTGTCACTGTTTTGATGGGCAAAGAGAACAACCAATCAGAGGGACTGAAGATGACACGTGACAAATAAAGTTTTGCTTCTGACAGCGAGAGTTACACTGAAACAAAGTGACGCCCCACGGTCTTTATTCCTCCGTCATTATATTCCCGGTAACACCGGGTATACAGCCGGGATCGCTGGACATCAACACATCTGCTAGCAGACTGTCACGCTCGTAGCTCGTGTTAGCTACGAGCTAGCGCAAGCTTAAGCATGGTTATAATGGCTAATTTATTATTTCTTGGCCTACTTTTATGAATGCAAGACTTGCAATCAACGATACGGTAGTAATCTGAGTTCAGGCTGCTCGTCATAATCGGTCTCCACGTGTTCAGGGGGACCGGTGACTGTCTCCCCATCGCGTCCAGCCTGACGCTGGTGTGCTCCACACGGGTTCACGTAGTCACACACGGCGCAGCCTCCGCTGTCAGAGTTAAATATGATAAGCTATCGTAACCTGCTGACAGGGCGGAGTCACCTGAGAAGTTCACAACAATAGTTTTTTTCAATTTCAATCGGCTCAGGCACCGGAAAGAAGCACCGAAATGTGCGTTGCGTTTCGGTCCGGGTAATACCGGTTGTATTGGAACCGGTACCATATTGGCACCGGGTTTCGGTACCCAAACCTAATGGTCTTCCGACTAAACTACTTCATTTATTTGACAGCTACGTTTCCCCTCTCAACTTCTTGAAACTGTTAGAGAGGTCAAATGATTACCGTCCATTATCTTTTTTCTTTTGTTCTTTTTTAAACAAATAATGTCTTTTATTTGGAAATATTGAAAGGTACATAACACAGTAAACATTAACTGATATGTCCATTGTTTATCATCTTTTTATTGAATATCAGATAACAAACCCACTCCCCCCACCCTCCCACTATATACACCTAGAGTACAGGACATTAAATACATAAACAATACATACAAAGAGGTCACCTCATTTTGCCGAGCCAGACCTACACACACACACACACACATACACACACACACACACACACACACACACACACACACACACACACACACACACACACACACACACACACACACACACACACACACACACACACACACACACACATACACACACACACACACACACATCTGGAACATCTGTATGTCGACACACCTGCACAGAGTCAATATAGTATCACACAAATACAATATATCCAGACATTAAATGACAACATGAGTTGTTCTTCTTCTTTGAGCACGGACAATGCCTTGGGGAAAAGACACAAATGAACATCAGAAATAGGATATTGTAAATCTACAACTGGCACTTCTCCGGCTCAATATTTATTTCCCAGGGACGTAGACACATTTTTTCTTCATTAATGAGCTGAAGAAGTGTTGACAGTTGTGAGAATTTGTTGATTTGAGTCGTCTTAGCTATAATATAATGCTAATCATTGCAGCTTTATTATCATTATTTGTATTAATATTATAAGAGTGACGGTCCAGTAATGCCGAGGATATTGATTTGGGACTGTTGCTGTGTTTAACTACAGAGATGCAAGTACATATTCACAAATCAACTCTGGATGCACGGACAGTGCATGAAACTAAATGTATAAACCTCAAAATAAAACAAACTATTTTGTACAAAACTGTTGGTTGGGGTCATGACATGTTAGGAAGTGTTATGAATTCTATCATGTCTATAATACTCTCACTTTATTTCAGGAATGGACTACATCAAGCAGCACATGGAAGTACCCTCCCTGCAGCTATGTGATGCCACCAGGTCCAGTTCATCTGATGAAGAGGACTTCTTCTTCGTCATCTCAAGCACATGACAGCAGCAAACAGCTGGATGGAGACGTGGATCACGTTGACTTGCTGAAATGCTTCCCAACTGTGTGCAGGCTGTCTGTGAAACTAGACACACTCTACCTGCACCATCAGGGCCTGTGAAGCTAGACCAGGCATGAAAATCCCTCACCTTTCGGCGAAATTCGCCGTTTTGAAACCAAAATAGGTAACTTACGTGAATCGTGTAGATCCGAATACTTTTTGTTTTGGGGTGGGGGGGGGGGGGGGGGGGCAATTGGCCGGCCGGCTGGAGTTTCTGAGATTGGAGTGGGACACGGAGAAAATGTGGAGTGGTGCTCTTCGCAATAAAACATCTTTGAAGGGACGTGTCGCGTCTCGGCCAATCAGCGTCAAGATGTCTTCAGCGTTTGGTGGTTCAGGTTAGCTTGAATGTTAGCCGCTACATCTGCTGCTGTCACGATGCTAACAAAGTACCCTACCCGTACGTTAAACACGATGTGATTTAGCGTATTTTTAGTATCGATACTTTAAGAGCGCGCGATCAGAGCGCACGCGCTGCTCCGCTCTGTGTCAAGCTGTCTGCACGCATTGCGAGTGGCGAAAAGTGGTGGAATTTTCGAGTCTTCGGCTTTAAAAATAAAAATAAAAAATAAAAAAGATGCCAGAAGTGAAATGTTTAAGTTCTTTGTCTCCAATGCAGACAGTCTGTAAAGTTATGTAACTACAGCTGCTCATCCTGATGAACTCTGTATCCTCTGGTCCAGGTGGGTAATCGGGAGAATCGGGAGAGTTCCCGGTGGGCCGCTTCACTTCTGGGCCGGTCGAGAATTGTATTTGTTGACATTTGTCACGTTAGTCCATCTTCTCTTAAAGTGGGCTACACACGTTCCGCATTCTGACACCGCAGCCTCTGCATGGGTTGTACCATGCGAGGAAATTCACCCCTCCCAAATAATAGAGTTGGTTCAGTCCATTATGGAACCAACCAACTCAATTTGGGAGAGGAGCACTTCCTAATCGAGTTGGTTCGGCCCTTCGCCGTCTTTTCCAAAAAGTTTTCTCAGCTCCTGATAGTTGGGCCGGCCCGACCGTAACGATACGCGTCAAGGAGGATGGACGGGAGGAAGAAGACAGGAGGGGCTGAAAAAGCCAGGTTGAAAAAAAGAAAGGCATTGGAGGAGGATGCTGCCAAATGTGCCAAGCTTACAGATTTATTTTCTAGAGGACAAACACAAGTGGCAACTGGTAAAGAGAGACAAAGGCCTAATGATTAGCAACATAACTATTCGGCTAACGTTGTAGCCTTGATTAATATCATTGTAGCGTTGTCAACCTATTCCCGAGCAAAATATTAAATTGAATTAAAATATTTGCCTTTTTATCTCACCCAAAATATGGTGATCCATAGACTTTGCAAATATTATGGAAATATTGATATATACTATTGATATTGATATTGAAGTATGCAGTAATATGACTCTTAATTTTTCTTTGTAGCTTCGGAGCAGCAGATAAGACAGTCTCCTGCTGAAAATGATGAGCCCGACATTTGCAATGAGGAGGCCATGACTACAGGGACAGGTAGAGAGGATAACAGAGGAAACTAGAATGGGCACTCAGTAGAGCGCATACCTTCGCATATCACAAGATTGGGCATTGAATTATGAACATTTTGGCATTAGTTGCATGCCAATTGGATACAAATTGACCGCGCTATGGTAAAAAGAAGATGTTGACCTTTTCATGACCTTGACCTTTAACCCGATCGATCCCAAAATCTAATCAAATGGTCCCCGGATAATAACCAATCATCCCATCGAATTTCATGCGATTCGGTTTAATACTTTTTGTGTTATGCGAATAACACGCATACAAATAAATAAATAAATACACGGCGATCAAAACATTACCTTCCGCATTTTTAATGCGAAGGTAACAATATGAATTAAAGTTATATATTCTAAGAAAGAGCAGTATATGACAGTACTTGATGAACCAATATGCATTGTTTGCTCAGAAGTGGGTGTAGTAAAGGAGTAAATCACCACTAAATAATACACATGCAGAAAAATGATAATGACCATGACAATGACCATGACGGCCCCCATGAGGTCTCACTCCAACAAATCTGACCTACTGCCTAATCTGAGTCTGACACCCCTGCTATGCCCTTCTGCCTTTTTTAATGTTATGCATATTTTTCTTCTCATTTTAAGTGGATTATTATTGTTGTATTTAACCTTTACATTATTTGTTGGACCATGGTATTAATAAAAGAACTACAGGATAGTAAGAGCTGAACTGTTGCTTCATTTATCCAATTTCCACTATCATAAAAAAAGTGGGCTGGTCTTGAGCCTGAAATTCCCGGGCTGAAAAGTGGCCCCACTCCGGCCCTGCTCTGGTCAGATACAGACTAAAGGCCTCTTAGTGTATAATCAATGCTATGATGGCTCCATGTAGTTTCATTAATATCTGGCTGTAGGCTAATACTAATATTACTGCAGAGCTACCAACTCTCACAGTTTCGCCGTGTGACACACGCTTTTGCATGTTTTCACATGCTCTCACGCCACACAACCAATACAGGGCTCTCAAGTTTTGAAGACAGGCAAGCGTGACATTTCCATCAGCACCCGATGCTCACCATCTCGAGCCAAGAAGAGTTGTTGACGGGGGTGTGTGCTAGTGACTCTTTCTCGGTCCCGATGCGCGCAGACCAGCGTTGGAGCTCTGCAGCGACCGCAATCGACCAATCGATCACGATCGGCGTATTGAGCACCCCTGCATTCAAACTAAGTAGCCGAGAGTTTTTTTCAGCGTGAGAAATACGATGTGTGGCGGGAGTGCGTGAGTTAAGACCGAAATGCGTGAGTCTCACGCTCAATGTGTGAGACATGAGAGCCCTGCCAATATCTCACGGCAAAAGAAATTCTGATTTTGGGCCGAGGCGCGTTGGTTTCTTTTCGAACTCCGCGATGATAGATCAGAATCAGAATCAGAATCAGAATCAGAATCAGAAACAGTTTTATTGCCAGGAATGTTTTCACAAACAAACGAGGAATTTTTTTTGGTGGAAGGTGCAACATTTGGACATGACAAACAAACAACAATCGACACGACAGAAAGACAACAAATAATGTGAAGTGTTTGGGTGTGTGCTTCAAGTGGTGTGTTTTAGTTAAAGTGCATGTTAAAGTGACGTGTGTGGAGGAGGGAAGAAGAAGGAGGAGGGAGGAGGAGTGAGGAGGAGGAAGAGGAAGGAGCGGGAAGAAGGAGGAGAGAGGAAGGTGGAAGAAGAGGTGGTAGTCCTGGGGGTGACAGTCAGTCAGTCCCGGGGTCCATTGATGAGCCCGACCGCCGTCGGGAAAAAGGATTGGGCTAAGGAGCGCATCTATAAACCTATTAGCTGCATAGACATCCTATTTACCCCAAAGAGTCGCGTAGTTAGCAACAGAAGAAGATTTTCAAACAGACACAACGAGCAGAGACTACGGTGTGTTAGTGCAGGGCTCTCAAGTGTCACGCATTGAGCGTGAGACTCACGCATTTCGGTCTTACGTCACGCACTCCCGCCACACATCGTATTTCTCACGCTGAAAAAACTCTCGGCTATTTAATGTTTTAATGTGCCGCAGCACGCAAACATGAGCTGGCCGCGCTGCCCTCACCGTGGAGGAATCAAGCGCTCCCCTGGAGTTCTGCTGTGAGGTGCCACTTATCAGCCAATAAAAAAAAGAGAAATGGGCTACACAACAGCCAATCAGAAGAAAAACCGTATCTGTTGTATCTGGGTAAGATTTAATCCAGCAACCAATGAAAATAAAGAATCCTGGATAGATATGTCACTCTTGCCTGTCTTCAAAACTTAAGAGCCCTGTTAATGACATGTGGTTCAATTAAGTTCTCACTCTCTTAAACTTTAAATCTTGAAATAATGTGTTGTGTTTGTGCGCGTGATTTTGTGTGGTGATGTAAACTCAGCTGTCATAACAAGCAGCAGGAGAGCACCTTGTTAACCTCTTGGTATACTGCATGCTCAAAACATCATAGCATTGTTTGTTAAGGCTGCCCACATAGCATTCATCATTTTATTTGCAGGCCTAGGAAAAGGACCCTCTCAAAAAATGTCCAAATAGCACTTTGAACAAGTAAGATGTATTATAAAGAATTTAACATAAAGACAGGACATTTGTGCAATAGAATTAGGCATGTATTTGTAAATGAGAGTAGAGTTATTTAAAAACATTTAAATTCTTTAAGGTAGCAAAGATGCCTCGTAAAAGACCTTTGCCAGGCCAGAATGCAGGGTACAACATGGCAACAACGCCACATTAATTCAAATTTCCTGATATTTGAGCCACCAACGTGTGTGGCCGCGTGCGCGGCAACATTTTGGTCACCCCCGACAAAATCTCACTCCAAGGTTTTTTGAAAAGTTGGCAGCTCTGTTACTGCCATTTGTTAAGTGTTGAAAAAGTTGGTAAAAAGTGAACCATACAGATATTTTATTTATTACTATTATAGGTAAATATACCAGTATCGTATTTATGGTATACTGTTTTTATGGTATTGTATTAGTATCATGATATTTATGGCAAGTATGTAGACGATCGTGACAACCAGGTAGAGGCAGAACAGACTCAAGGAACAGACTCAAGTCAAGCAGAGCACAAGACGTGAAGACTTGTTCACGCCAAAAAAAAAGGAAGTTGGTTCATGAATGACAATTTATATTTACTACTATTATATAGGGCCCGATCACTGACTTGGTGTCAGAATGGAGGACCTATAGACTATCATACAACGTCGATGTTCGTGGAAGTCAACAGCACCCCCCCCCCCCCCCCCCCTGCACCTATCCTTCTCACCTTTTTCACCCCTGACCCGTTTTCATGCCTGTAGACACACTCTACCTGCACCAGGGCCTGTGAAGCTAGACACACTCTACCTGCACCAGGACCTGTGAAGCTAGACACACTCTACCTGCACCATCAGGGCCTGTGAAGCTAGACACACTCTACCTGCACCAGGGCCTGTGAAGCTAGACACACTCTACCTGCACCAGGGCCTGTGAAGCTAGACACACTCTACCTGCACCAGGGCCTGTGAAGCTAGACACACCTGCACCAGGGCCTGTGAAGCTAGACACACTCTACCTACACCATCTTCAGCATCGCAGGACTCGTCTTCAGTCCAAGAAGAGCGACACTGAAATCTGTCCATTTTGAAAATCAACTTCTTTTGAAGATGAACAAGACATTTTTCACTTTAAAGTGATGATTTTGGTTGTTTCTTTTGGTGCTGCTTTTTCCTGTGTTAATCATGTTTTTATATTTTAGTAATTTCATAGTATTCATATATTGCTAAATTCATCCTAGCTCATACTCCTTGTTCATGGCGGCCACAGCACCCAAACAAATAAACTTCATAATTCTCAAAATTCTGACCCTTTGTTTTTTTTATTGACAGCATTTACTTTTACTTTTACTTTCAATACTTAAGTACATTTAATATCAGAAAATTACTTTTGATACTTAAGCACAAAAAAAATCAGATACTTTAATACTTTTACTCAAGTAGTATTCTCATAGGTGACTTTTACTTTTACTTGAGTAATTTTCCAGTCAAGTATCTTTACTTTTACTCAAGTATGACTTTTGGGTACTTTATACACCACTGGTTATGATGCCATTGTATTAACCAGACTGAGACTGAGGTGTGTGAACATGTGACACCGACGAATGGGTCGAGAAACAAGAGCAGTCAGAGGATTATACAGAGATTAGCTTTAAAACCATGATTTTCTGACTGATCATGTTCATTGCCCTTTCTGGTGTAATCTATACCAATGTTGCCACATCCATATATCCATATATATATATATATATATTAGGGCTGTGAAACGATTAACATTTTTAATCAGGTTAATCACAGGTTTCTGTGGATTAATCATGATTAATCCCATATATACATTCAGGTTTTTCCTGGGTCAAAATGGGTCTTCGGTGCTCCCAACATTTTTTTTGGCGCGCTGCGCGCACACCGTCTGTTCGTTGAGTGAGTGATCAGCAGCTGGCCGCTCGGTCCATTCGCGCACCTCACAGTTGCGTATTGATCAGACAAGAAGACACGCTTATCAACTCCAGTGTTTCCGCTACTATTATAACAGGGGGGAATCTCCACCCGTCACCCTGTAATTTTCGTCTACCCCCCCCGTCAACAATTCTCGGCTCGCGCGACAGAGCGATGCGCGCGCCGGCATCGAAGCTCTGCGGCGACCGCGATCGACATATTGAGCACCCCTGCATTAAAACATTAAAGAGCCAAGAGTTTTTTCGTCCCGACGTGCGCGCACACGCCGGCATCCGAGCTCTGCGGCGCGCGAGACGTAGATCGGAGTCGTGTTAACGCGACACGTAGAGACAGAATGAAAATGCTGCTGGTTCGAGACGACCAACAACAGACGGATCGGAAGCTCATTCTGCGCATGCGTTAAATGCGTAAAAAAAAAAAAACTAGTTAAACCTGTAATTTAATTAACTGAGTTAACGCGTTATTTTTCACAGCACTAATATATATATATATATATATATATGAAAAGGTTGGCCAAAACAAGGGATATAACCATTCTAGAAACTGTGTAGTTGATACTGATATTGCTAAAATTCCACGTTTCTCCATACATAATTCAATACACGGTAAAAAACTAAAACAGTAAACAATTCGAATTAGTGTCAAAAAGTTGAAATAAACTGGAATCAGCCTTTAACTACAGTAGCACTGACAGTGAAGGGGGAGTCACATTAATAGCCAGTTTGTCCACTATTGTATTACATCAGTTGCCAAAGGCTTTGGCATTGGCCTCTTTTCGTCTTCACTCTAATTTGTTGTCATTGCCGTGGAGTGCATCCATCCTCTTGGCACCCTGCGTTTTAAGGGCAGCCAGCGAGCCACTGGATGGGATGATGGCTTTGAAATAAAAGACAAATTAAACAAGCGACAAGAGCGTGGGCACTTGGAGAGGGGTTTCATGGGATTTGATGACCGCTCACCGTCACCGACACGCGTTGTCTAAATGTGCCTCGTAGGTAAGGGGCCTCTGCAGATGGTGGATATATGGGACGGCTCAGAATCCTCCTGGTTTGCAGCACACGCAATTCTCTCATGATGAATCTTCGTCATGAGTTGAGTGGTTTTTAAATGAAATATACATTGTTTGCCCCAATTTATGGCAAATATGTCCCCCACTGCCCCCTACGTCCTGAGTTGCTCCATTGATTAGAGAGGCACACCCACTTAGGAAAAGCTCTGTCGTGGCCGTCTTGGAGGAGAAGGCTGGGGAACCGTCTCCCTCTTCTAGGCAATCATGCTGACAGGCTTCTTGGTGACTCCTCCTCCACAAAGCTTATTTTAAGATTTAACTCTGCATTGTTTTCTTCTTTTTTCTTTTTTACCACATCAAAGGCTCAAGTTAAGCTCTTTACTCAAGAATATGAAATAGCTGGCGGGTTGACATCACCACACTCCCAGATCTGCAATCAGTTTAGCTGTATCTTCTCTGCCACTATAGACTCCTTTATAGGATTATAGGACCATCTATTTGAATACATTACAGCAAGAAGTCCATCAGAATGATACGTTCCGTCTCATTTCCTTTTGTACGAAAAGCTTTTTTTATATTAGGGTCATTCACATGGCTTTTGGACACCTCTCCAGGTTCACACAATACTACATTATAGTAATTACGCAAGTTTAATTACTATAGTTTGGAAATCAGAATTCAAATAGTAAACTGTGTGTGCTTTTCCAGCTCCAGTCTGGGGGTACGCCCTCTATTACTGTCACCATTTACCATCGAGGTGTCTCGTTTTTTAATCCAACGGCGTAAAGACTGTCGCAGCGCATTCCTCACGGTCCCCTGCAAAACAATTGTTACCATTCCAGTTATTGTAATAATAACAATTAGGCATGGGCTTACCGGGCAGAAAATAAGGAGCCACACTGAGAATTCATCAAAAATTCTGAATATGAGATTGACTTGTCAGGTTGGCCTGTTGGGTGCAATTCAATTATCTATTTGTTTTGCTTCAGGGAATGAAAAGAGTAGATGCATACACCACACACAGTGAAATAGCAGGAGGCTGCTGGTACCAATAAAAGGTCAATAAAAGCAACAGCGTGAAAGAGAAAAGTGATTAGCAGTAAAACTAATAGATTGTGGAATATTGTTCCAAGGGAGCCATTTGAGTTGTTTTGTTTCACTTGGAAATGGGAGTTTTTAGGGCATTTCTAGACTTGTGTCTTTGGAAACAACTCCCATTCATTTCTAATGGGACATTACTGTTTCCCTGCTGCGTTTCCTGCATTTTGATGTTCCAGATCACAAGCCTGCACTGTACTTTTCCCCATTCCTTTTGTGTGAGCTCCTTTGGAAATTGTCTCGAAACCCAGTGCTAAATCTGACTTTTTTTCCCTCCATCATATTTGTTTTCAATAACAGGCAGAAATCTCACATCTTCTAATCACATGAAGCAGGATGAGGAGTAGGACACTTCCGAGAAGCCCGGTCATCTTCTAAGAACCTCTGATGTTATCCCAGTCCACTCTCCAAATGCAGATCTTGTTCGTCTCCTCTCCCCTTATCTCCAAAAGCTTTTTTCTCCGAAAACCCACAGGAGCCGGCTCCGCGCCGCTCAGTAATAACGGGGAATAGAAAAAAAAGACTGGGATGAGTTTACCTCTGCCGCATTGTGCCAGTGTGAGCGCATTCCTATTGATGTCATGTCTGAGACTGGAAACGATGGGCATATGGGACACACTCATCTGCAATGCAATATTCAAAGAGATCTTACATAATTCATCCTTTTTTTGGAGAGCCCTCCTCAAAGTGTCACTGGCAGACCCTTTTAATTTTGACGAGCCTGTGAAGCTGGAGTGCAACATTTTGACGGCTTGGCTCTGCAACTTCTCACGGGACGGGTTGATATTGGGATGATAATGAGGCACTCCTTTCAGAAGAATGGATGAATTAATAACCAGTCATCAGTCTGGGAGGAATAGTTCAAAGGCCGTCACAATACATTGGCTCATATAGCCCTGCTTCCAAATGAGGGGAACTATGATTTATTCCGGTCATGTTGGTGAATAAATACAGATATTTTTGAAAAACAGAAAACAACTTAACTGAGAATAAGTTCAGACGGGAGTGAACATTGAGCAGCTGTGATTCACTACAATGAAGTGACAAGACATTTATGACCGCCAGGAGACATTTCTACGTTGTTTGTTCTTGTGCAATCATGTGGCATTGTTTTGCCACATGTGTGGGCATTAGGTCAGAAATGGTATTGCAACTCTCTCGTTCCCAAGGTTCCCCGGGAGGGTGTGTGTACTGTATGCGTTTTAGTGCATTTGTATTTTCCACCTGTTTAACCTATTTATATCTCTAATTTGGGATGTGAAGATGTGGCAGAAAGTAATGACACAATGACAGGTCAGACGCTAATTACTATATAAGCTGCAATAGTATGTTTATATCTGGCACTAGAACATGCCGTATCATATAATTTAGCAGCTTGAGAGTTAGATATTTTACTATTGGAGGAGACCAAAATAGAGCTCAAATTAGAGTACATTTTAGTATTTGAGTGGAAAGAAACACGACTCCAAATTAATTTGTTGCTAACTTTATTAGATGATAATCAGTCAATGTTGTGTTTACAGCTTGTTATGTTTAAAGTTGGCCACTAGGGGCAGCTTGTTGTACTGCCCCTAGTGGCCAAGGGTTAAGCAGGGGCGACTGTGGCTCAGTGTTAGAGCAGGGTCGTCCTTTGATCAAAAGATCGGCTGTTTGATCCTCGGTTCCGCTAGTCTGTGTTGATGTGTCCTTGGGCAAGACACTTAACCCCGATTTGTCCCTATAGGGGTTCCTAATGTGTGTGAATGTTAGTTAGTTCTGATAGGCAGGTGGCACCTTGCATGGCAGCTCCTCCCACCAGTAAACGAATGGGTGAATGATGACATGGAGTGTTAAAGTGCTTTGAGTGGTCGGAACACTAGAAAAGAGATTCACAAGTGCAGTCCATTTACAAGGTATGGTTTAGGAAAAAACTAAAAGGTTTGGTTCATGTCTGAGAAAGACCATGTGACGAAAACATTTTTTTAAATAAAAAATGGGCACCATTCCCACTAGTATTGCAACAGGTCATACAACTCACAGATTGGATCGTATTCGGCTCGTTGTCACGGATCAAATCAGCACAAAAGAAAATAGGGAGAAAATATACATGTTTTTTTTGCCGCTGATACTAATTGCAGATCATTGATGATCCATCTTGGATTTTGTTGTTTTGTTATAGCAGCTGGTCCCTTTCCACCATCCCAAACATAATTTCAACCGCTCTGAAGTCTATGAACCATTAACAATTCTAAATGTTATCTTTTGACTTTGTTATATTCATTTATATTATTGTTTAATGAAGGCACATAATTTAGATGATTAGAAAACAAAATATTGTATTTACATTGATTAAAACAAATAGTCATTTATCAGTTTTAATGAAGCTGCTCTGAAGTATTGTAAACAGCGATAATTCATCTTTTATGTAGATTTATGGTGTTGTAAAAACATCTCCTTCAAACCACTGGATTTATTCAAGTTTGATAACGTTATACGTCACATTTGCACAATAATAATTGTCCATTAGCCACTTAAGCAGCCCTCCTCCGGTCAGTTTCAGCACCGATTGGCTGTTTACAATGAAACATTATCAGGGATCAGCAAACAGAAAGGATGCATGCCCATTTCCTTATTGCGTATTTTACTGAAGAATGGCAAAGACTGATAGTATAAACTTTATTTTTATTTACAACTCAGTTTAGTATGAGAGAGTTGAAAGTAGGGTTTTCAGTGCTGCATGGTAATGAGTGATGTAACGGATCGTTGTTGATCTGTGATCCATACGGATCCCCCCTACCCTCTCGGTTTGGCACACATGTGAACCACGGATTAATTACACAGTAGATAATATATTTATAGTCTAATGTGTATATTTTGAGGTATGGAATGGTTAATATGAACCTAACACACAGCATATGTGTTCATTCTGTACACATGACATCTATTGCACCTGTCCATCCATGGAGAGGGATCCTCCTCTGTTGCTCTCCTGAAGGTGTCTTCCCTTTTTTCCCCTTGAAAGGTTTTATATATTGCTTGGGAGTTTTTCCTGATCCGATGTGAAGTCCTGGGACAGGGGTGTTGTATGTGTAAAGATTGTAAAACCCTCTGAGGCAAATTCGTAATTTGTGATATTGGGCTCGATAAAATAAACTGAATTTAATTGAATATAGCTTTTCTACTTCGTCTTAGTGGATTTCATTCTTATCATCTATTCTTTTACTGGATGCCAGTGAGTCCCATTAGTATCTTACTAAATTGCATCCAGGCCCCTCTGGTCACAGGGTTGAGTTGGCCATAGCACTGATGGTTGAATATTATGTTTCTCGTTTGATGATCTGGGGGTGAGTTTTCTTTTTCCAACCAGCACAGATGTATGTAGGCTACGAGTTATCATTTTCATTCCCATCATCCACACACTATCTTCTCTCTCTCTCCCCAGTTCTTTTTTTTCTCTTCTTCTTCACAGCCATAGTTTCTGGGTCACATTGCGTCATATCGCTCGAAACTGGAGCAAATATATTTTCAACTCGCCCAACTTTTCAATCATCCATCTCCTTGATAGAGCAGGCTCGACACGCTGAAAACACATTACATGTGTGTTAGCCAACACCCGGCAGTATCTCGTTCCTTCCCAGGCGGTCGAAAATTAATTTGTTGTGGCCAAATAGTGTGCAAGGGAAAGATGTGGACTGTTGTCTGGATGCTGTGGTCCCCCACATGAGCCACCACTATTTGTCTCAGCAACCCCAGACAGCTGCAGCTCTCACAGCTGGGAGAGAGGCCATTAGCAGGCAATTTCACCCCTACACTCCCTCATGCCTTTTCTCCATTAGACAACTTCCTTCATGCTTTCCTGATGGACTGCTTTTCTTTTTCTTTTCTTTTTTTACTTCTAAATCCAAGTTTGGCATACTAACACGTGGAGACTAAAGGCATGTGCAGCCCAGGTATAGAGAGCTTTGAGCTGTTTTGTCTTTCAGGTCAGGGAGTGAGAAGAAAACAATTCGAGGACGATTAAATATATTGGGTGTGGAGAGGGGTTTAATCCATAATCCACCCATTTATTATATTTCAACTGTATGAAGACATAGTTTTGGACTGTTTTTGAAGCTCAGGGAAGAACAGCATCTCACTTGTTAGGCCACTTTAACAATGTACTCGCGTGCAGCAAACAATAAGCCACAAATAAACAACCCAATGGGGAAGAGCGACAGCATTATGTCCACTAAACCGTCATTCAATCCATCATAATTGAATATCTGCACTATCAAGCACAATCATGTCGCACTCTCATTGTTGACTCATTGTTAAACTCCATGAATGGATGTTGTTGATGCCGATGAATTTTTATTTGGGTGTCACGCTCATGTATGGCTTGTGGACTAAATGAAAATGGATGTGGGTTTCGCGGGTTGTGAGATTTGGCTTGAAGCTCAGTGGCAATCAGCGGGCCTCTCTTGGTTAATCATTTCCTTGGGTGTGAAGCAGGATACTTGGCCAAATAGGCAATATGAATGGCTACTGGGAAGATAAGCTTGAAATGCAGTTCCTCTGTCAATGTGCACAATAATCCCAGCAGAGCATCTTTCTCGGCTGCTATTGAAATGAACAGATGGACTCCCACGCATGCAGCACAGAGGAGATAGATAAAGCCTTTCCCTACGTACTGAGACAGTTATGTGTTGACGGTTGGGCACGCAAGAAATAGCCTGTAAAAACGTGAATCCAAACAAGTGTGGATATTGTTCTAAGAATATGTCTTATTATTTTGAATACCATGTCATGTGTGCTGGTTATTGCATTATGGTATTAGATGCATGTGTTTTGAGGGGGGTTGAAATGGTGGCAGTAAATAACCTGTTGAATCTTATTCAGTTTGCTCACAACCATGTAAAAGCTTAAAAAGTACATCAATCAATCCAGTTCTTGACTGGCAAGTTGAAAAAATAGTGTGAATGGTAAAAGCAACCGAAAACCGGAATTCAACAATATATATATATATATATATATATATATATATATATATATATATATATATATATATGTGTCAAACAAATCAATGCAACAAAAATACATTTGTAAAAACTTCTAAATAAATGTATATTGTTTTTATGTTTATATTCCTGAAATTAATAATCTAACAAGAATTTACTTCTCAATGTGCATGTTATCAATTTCTGGTACTTTATGCATAAAAAACACAATGCTCTATATACCTGCACTGGCCATCTACAGTGAATATTTTTTCATTTGATCTTTGATTTCCAAGGCTATATATTCTCTGTCGGCCTATGAATTGAAATGTATTAATTATATATTTTTGCCCGTGTACAGGACCCTCCCTCCCCCAAGTCTGAAAAATATCACTGTACCAGAAGCCACAGTGTCATTTGAACTACGGAAAGTTACCACATCTTTGTTCATGACTCAATAGGAGACTCTATGAAATGGCCATGTCGCACTGATTCAGGTGCAGGTGGCATTGCTATGGTGACTATATGAATAGGTTTTGTTTCTATGCCATAACCCTTTATTGCATACAGATAAATGTCAATCTAGTTATACATGAAAGTATTTTTTTACACGACAAGTCTGCAAAACCTCCAAGAACAGACATGGTTTTGGTAATGAGCGCAGCTGTTTGTTATAAAATTGGAAACTCGCTGAATTTAGTTTGGTTAGAAGTATTTTTAATAGACTCATTCATCTCTTTCTATATAGATGCTCTGGATTGTACATAAGAACATTGAAGGAAGGCCAACCAGCTTTTGTTCTTCCTTGATGAAGTCTATCAGATCGTAAACCAATGATTAATTGGATGGATGACGCTTCATCGCTATATATCGTAGCATTTCGGCTATTTCATGGTACTGTTAGATTGCTGCTAGTCTGCCCTTAATAGCTAAGAGGTGAGCAAAGTGTCTTGATCTCATTTTTGAAAGGGTAAATGCCAACAGATAGTCTCTGGATTGGAGCATAATGTTTTGTATGATTCAAAACATACTGTATGTACAGTATGTTTCAATATATTTGTACTTTTTGACTGGGGACTGCATCAGATCGCTCATTTGAGAGAAAGAGTGACAGAGGGAGGTTTAAACAGAGGAGACTATGCTATTAAATGCATTGATTTGAATGTTTACTTATTTGTAAGTAAAATGTTTACAATCTTTTTTAAATCTTCATTCTGCACATCATTAAACTGTGTTGTCTGCTAAATGCTGAACGGTTTGATTAATTAAGCTCCATCAGACCAGAGCCACACTTTCAATAATATTCTATATTTGATAAGTACAGACTGTGTTGCAATGAATTACCCCTGAAAAAATAAAACTTGAAGAGCTGATGTTTTTTTGTTTTTGTTAGTCTCCACCAGATAAAGCATTATAGGTGACATCTACGTTTGTCACATCAGTACCAGCTTCCATATGTTTGTGTTTTTTCCCCCTGTGCAGCTGATGTTATTGTGCATACCTCGCTGAACGTACTTTCCCTCCAGGAGGGCATTTCAATTCCATTGATTCACAATATGCAACCTTTTAACCAGTGTGGTTCTGCAAGGATGCAACACTATGTGCCTCTCTGTATAGATCTCCTTTTACAGTGACAGCTTCTATTACTGGAATCCTGCTCAAGTAATCTTGGGATTGAACCCTCTTTTATCTGTGCTTGTAAAAGAAAGTGATCTGCAGCGTGTTCCTCATCATTCTGTCATTCCAACTTCTTTCTAAACAGATCCAGTCATAGATGTGTGTTCAAACAGGAGGTGGGTAACATTAATTACCTTCCTGGCTCTGCTCTAATATTGAATTAGCAGAGCAACAACACAATTAAAGGAATGTACATACATGGCAATGCATATACAAATGATTCCCTGGGGACATTTGATAAACATTCATAATGCATTTTCTGCCATCTGTAACATTGAAGTTGACCTAAAAGAAAAAAGAGGTTACTTTGCATATTGTGTTGTATTGTTCTTTAGTCACGTTAAAACTGTAGGCCATACTATGTGTGCTCCAGTCCAGAAATCTGGAATATTAATGTTTCCAGATTACTGTATACGTGATACTCAGATAGAGACGGAAGAGAATCTCCTGGGTTTCGGTTGCTAAACTGGGTGGAAAAAATTATAGTTTCTTCTTTTTTTAAACTTGGATAGCAGATCCAATCTAAAGTCTTCAGGGCAACCCTTCATATTCGGGTGATGACATGCAGAAATCATGTGCTTGTAAACACGTTGGTACCAGAAACACATGCAAAGAAATGCGGTCGCTGCAGCTGCTGTGCTAACGTGCTAAAAGACACAGAGACGGTTCACTCCCTGTTCAAAGTTTAGCAGTTCTCCGGCAAGTGAACTTCACCGCAGAAGACTCGGTTTGATTCACCAGAATCTCTGGCTCCCTCCTGACTCTCACCCCGGAGCTACGCCCGAGACAACGTCGTCCAAAAGATGTCGTCCCCACGCGTGTCCACAGATGGTCGTGAATGGCCGGTCCGAATTTGTCCGTTCTATCACCAATTTTTTCTGTGGACATTTCACTCTAAATTTTTGTCGCTGAACATTTGATCTCAATTTTGTCATACATTAAACATTTTATGCTTTCTTTGCATTTCTGAGGCTACATCTGGCGCCATCTTTGTTGTGCGCAGTTGCCATTGTTACACATGTTGTTCTCCACTCTCTTGAGGTCAGTGCACATCTTGTCAACATCAAACTCTCAAACATTCCAAAACTGGATTCACTTACCATGAATGTTTGCTCTGAGTTCTCCATCTTTAGCCCTGAGACAAGAAGCTGAAGAGACGGTTAATATTAACGCAGTAATATTCCTTCAACAAACAGGAGACATAACAGGACTGAAATGCAAGATGCTAGTTAAACAGATTGTTGAATACCGCTTTGCAATTTGTCCAATCAATTTCTAGTTTGTGTATTTTTCATCATTGTTATTGTTTTGTTATTATTTCGCCAGTTGCCTGTGTTAGTTAACGTAGAGGGAAGAAATCCCATATTTATTGTGATGAGGCAGATCCACAGACTCAAACAGAGACAGCTTTTGTTCAGAACTACTCTGCCTCTTAAGCCCTGCAGCCGCATACATTTACAGTTTGATCTCCTAATCCATGCGATATTGTAGTGTGTGAAAACACCAGATGAAAGCAAAAGAAAAGCAAGCGCATGCTTGAGGTCTCCTATCAGCTCTTTAGATTACAGCTCGTAGTTTGGTATCAAACATTTTGCCGGAGCCTATTAGCGTAATTAGCTCCTGTGCTGATCTCTGTGCGAGATATAGGTCTTCAATGAAGCCATTGACCTATAATAATGTGCATGTGCTGCAACGTAATGAAGGCGAAAAAAACACATTCATTGTCTACCAGGATGCTGAATTTGAAGTAGGATTTTTGGTCTCTTGGTAAACCTACAAAAGATCATTTTATTGTGTGCCGGGATCTTCCATCATTTTGGTCTTCATGCCAAATATGATATAAAGTGTTTCTTTATCACGCAGGAGGGGTCAACTCAGAAATGATTTAACACATGTCAAAACAATAGGGATGTATGATGAGTATGATGGGATCTGTGATCAAACAGTCTCATATTTTCCTTCCCTGAATCAAGAAGACTTGGAAGCAGACCCTCCACTTTAATAGCAAAAGTCTTCATTTCACTTTGGAGGAGACACATGTCTTTTAATCAGCCGGCAGCACACAATCCAGACATATGGCGCTTTCATTGCTCCACTCTTGAGTCAAGCGGAGATTTCATTGTTGTACTTGCCTGTTTTGTGTTTTTTCTTTCTTCCCTTCTTTATTGCAAGAGAGAGTGGCTTATAACATGAATAATTAGTGATTGTGATGAATTGCAGTGAGCCTCATCCCGAGAGGCCAGAGACTTGAAGTCTTACTCAAAGAAGACAGCCTTCCACTGGCTTTAAATGAGCTATTTTTACTCTCCCAGTCAACAGGCAGTTGGGGGATTTCACTACGTTCTGCTTAGTCTTTGGAAAATACTCTATAATTACTTTGCAGTACATCTGTGTCCAAATTAAGATATCATGTTTAATTAAGACTTGCAAAAGGCAGACATTGCAGCACGAGGTCTAATTTTTTTTCTCGTGACTCCGTTGTGAGGGAACTGTTCAGTACCCGGACGGTGCACAACACAAAGATGATGACCTTTAAGAAAAGACACGTTATGAAATACTATAATGCTCCCAAAAAAGTAAAAAAGAGAGAAGAAGGTGAGGTTTGATACTGTAAGAAATCCAGTATGAATAGGAAAAACTCTCTTTCTTGTCCGGAGAAACTATTTCTTCATGGCCTTTGTTATTTCAATGATTAGAAGCCTCAGCCTCAGCATAGCTTTCCTGTTTGTATCCAATGGTAACTGGGACAAGGTTTTGTACGACCACGCTTCAAGCATCACGTATTTCGTTTACCATGCTCTGGTTACCAGCCACCAACCTTGAGCACAGTAAAGGAGCACCTTTTTGTCTCCGACTCTTTCTTCTCAAAGATTCTGAGCATTGCCGTCATTCCTGTTAATGTGTCCACCCACCTTGTACCTGGAAAGATATTCTGTCTGAAACATGAGATACACAGCTGTTAATCTAAATGCTGGACATTGCCCAACAGTGAACTGCATGAATGAGCACAGTGAACTGCATGAATGAACTAAGGTGTTTTGTGTAATGCATTCCTGACGTGATTCACAAAACATCCAGTCATGATGTCAGACTACCTCTGTCTGTGAACGTTCACTGACAGGCACAGACGTAGCCCAAAGCTCATGCAGTGACTCAGTCTCAGCCAATATTATTATAGCAGATGATTAGCCCCATCAGACGTTTGCAGTCCCCCTCTATTGACCAGCTAATTCTATTAATTCCTTCTTTGAAGTGCTCTGAGAGGAACTCCAAGGTTGCTCATCAGAGGGCCCCTTCATCCTGGCATTTTCATTAGTTCAACCCTTGATGGCTTAGTGAGTTACCACTAAAGGGGGGTGGGAGGTGGTTTGAGTTCACAGTTGATATGAAGGGCAAGATGAGGGATGAGATATTGTAATGGAAGGGTGGAGTCTGGATGGGATGTGTTCCTCACCTCTCTCCTCTGCGTTTGAGTGTGTAGTTTTGAGGATGCAGTTCAAGGGAGACAGTGGTCGTCCTGAAACAACAAAGAACCCGGTTGAATCCCCGGTTGGATCCCAGGTTGGATCCCAGGTTGGATACCTGCTCTCCCCATAGTTTGCATGTCGAAGTGTCCTTGAGCAAGACACTGAACTCTAAGGGCTCACCGGGCGCTTCACAGCAGCCCACTGCTCCTATAGATGGGTTAAATACAGAGATCAAATTTAATATATATATTAAACTATATTAAATATGACAATAAAAATAAATTGTTCAATAGAGTGGAGCAGGAATGATGTGTTTTTGCAGACCCTGAAGTTAGCTCCGTAGTTAGCATTACTAGGATCGTTCCATTGGATTTGGGATTATTGCAGACAATACGCTTCACGACAAACATATGTTTATGAGTCATACAACAAACAACACTCCGCCCACTCCTCCTCTCTACCTCCATCTGCCTGATGGATCATCGAGGTCTGGACCGTGGAATATGACTACTACCAATTATGCCATGGCCCAGCTGAGACTCCGCCCACTCCTCCTCTCTACCTCCATCTGCCTGATGGATCGTGGAGGTCTCGATCGTGGAATATGACTGACTACTACCAACTATTCATACACTCTGTCATATTCATTGATGGTGTTGTTACTGTGGTTTAATTTGTGTATAATGATTCCTTCTCTACACATTACATCTTGGTGAGGGATCCTCCTCTGTTGCTCTCCTGAAGGTTTCTTCCATTGTTTCCCCGTGAAGGGTTGTTTGGGAGTTGTTCCTGATCCGATGTGATGTTTTGGGACAGGGATGTCTATGTGTACAGATTGTAAAGCACTCTGAGACAAATTTGTAATTTGTGAGAATGGACTACACAAATAAACTGAATTGAATTGAACTATGTTTGCATGACCACTAAGCGTCATCACCACTAAGCTTGAGGTGGACGAGTATGTCAACATAGTCGTGTACAGGGACAAGAATTGTCCTCATTTTTGGTTCGCACAGCACACCTCCTTTTTGGCACAATAAATCATGATTAACATCTTAAAGTAGCGACATACATTTAGGTTTAGGAAGCAAAACCACAACACTTTGAGACACGGTGTCAAACACCAGACTCTTGGTTGAAAGTTCTGTGTTTGTCCCATTCAGCTCCTCCCTCCTGCCCACCAGAAGTAAACTCTCTCGATATTTAATTCTAGGTCATTAACTCTGGTCCTGTATACTCATGTGGATGCATTT
Organism: Pseudoliparis swirei; assembly: GCF_029220125.1. NCBI lineage: Eukaryota > Metazoa > Chordata > Actinopteri > Perciformes > Liparidae > Pseudoliparis > Pseudoliparis swirei. The sequence goes on from NC_079403.1 coordinate 18,268,572, forward strand.
AGTTTGTGTAAAGGATCCTAATTGACTGTCTTCGTCCTAAGTGACAAGAAAAAACGGAAGTGAAATTGACTGAAGTCTTTCTTAAGTGTTTGATGTCGTAGAACGAATCATTTAAATCTTTTAAGCTATAGTTTCAACCAAAGACCTTAAAGGTGCAGACTCATTCTAGGGTTCAAGGATTCCTTTATGTTGTAAAGATGTGGATGTGACAAGATAAAAAGAGAGTGAATGCAAAATATCACCGTGGCATGCGGCACGTAAAGACTTGCTTTGGTCGCCATTAATCCCTTTGGCTACGAAATAAAAGAAATGGCAAGCAAACAAGGTTGTGCAGGTGTCACAGAGAGAGAGAAATGTCAGGCGAACATGCCAATGGCTCCAGGCTTTGTTTTGATTCCTACAATTATTATTTTTTCATCCCAGTAGTTTATGCTATATTGGCTATGTTTTTCTCTCTTTATATATTTGTTGTCCCTCCCTAGGCTTTTCACACAAGCCAATTATAGTCCAGGATTTCTTGGGTGACTCATTGATCATGCAGATATTTGTGCAGACTCAATATTATATTCTGTACAGTGTGGTGCAGAACCGCGGGCAAGCAACACATTTAATCACAGAATGTGTACGTTGTTGTGTTCCCTGAGTTCATTTGGTTATCGCTACAAATCACTGATAAGCAGGACACGAGAGATAAATCAGCCCAATTCACGTTCACACCTGGGCACAGCGAGAGGGATGAATAGAACGGAGGGAAGAGAACAAAAAAAGAAGAAGAAAGAAGCCAGGCTAGTGCCACCTGACTGATGAATACACTCATGCATGTGGACACTTGGCTGGCGCACAGAGAATAACAGGGAGGGGAGCTGGCACTTCATCAAGTGGACCCAATACTGGGAAATCGCTGTGCGAGAGCGATGAGGATGATGCGTTTATCTAGCTTCCTCTGTTATGCATAACTGGCTCGGCTGGCCTTGCTCTCATAACTGGCTCTTGCGCCTTCACACCAGCAACTCGGATGCTTCCAGCATCAGATGCCTTTTCGTCACTCGAACATGTTCAAGGAGTTTTGTTTTTGGTTAAAGCAAAGAAAAAAGTGTGCGACTAGTTGGCATCCGCGAGGCCCTTTTCTGTTCCCTTCTTCTTCAGTAGCCTCAACTGTTGTTTTTGTTGCAGATTTTTGACAATGTTCCTTCTCGGAGTAACCTGCACTATTCCCCCGCCACCACTACAATTAGAGGCGGATTTGTGTTTGCGAAATATCGTGTAAATCACGGGGGGCGAACCATTAGGGGATGCACAGAAATAAGGCTTGTACACTCTCAACCTTGTAATGGAATTACGGCTCAGGGCGCCTGCGAGATCATTTGTGCGCGTGTGCGAGTTAATTGGCAGCCGAACAGCCTGAGAGGGAATGTTCTGCGAGCCCAGCAAACAGTAACTCAGACCCAGGGCTACACTAATTATTCTGGGCTGCCCGCCAAATCCACAATATTACAGCTTCACAAAAGCCTTCAAAGTGTGTGCACTTGCTCCGTGTTACATGGTGACGTGGTGTGGCAGCGGGTCTGCTTTGAGGATAACTCGTCCAGCAGGAGACGGTCCACCCAGGGTACCGAGTGCTGAACTAGAGATGCGCTGACGCGTATGCCTCTTGTGGTGAAGTGGTCTCACTTTAATGTGTTGCTAACTCACTGTAACAAGTGCATGTTACCGCGGGTGTTACCCCCTAGCACAGAGACAATGGAGACGTGAACTGTTCAGTTGTCTTTTATATATTTGCTGCAGATCCGGTCTATGTCTTGCTCTCTCCGATTAAAGCCCAGCTCTCCTTCGTCCCTACTGCTGTTCATATAGGAGCAAAAACATCATTAAACCCAGGTGAGGCCAATTAGGCCTCCACCTGGCACCGTTCACTGAGCGCACTCCCCCATTCCCTGTAGCTGAGCCTAACCACGTCCCGCCATCACACTGACTCGAGTAATTTCTGTGAAGAAAGAAGTTTATTTTGAAAAGACTGTATGGATGTAGCAATTGGAAATGTGTCTTGCTCTTTTGTAGGATAGCATAGGAGTCGTTTAATGAGGAAACGGTGATTGAGAGTCTGGGACCAGCTCCTAAATCTCCATCACTTCAATTCTTGAAACGTCTCGGATCTTCAAAATACAACAATCATTGTAGCCAAGCACCTAAAAAGGCCCTCGCTCAGTGTATCAGCGTGATTGCAGAGTAGGAAATCAGGGTGAACATACAACAGTGAGGAGTGAAATCCTGAAAGTGGCATACATACTGAAGGGTGCGGGGGGGGGGGGGGATGATAAGGGATGGAGGGAAATATTGAAAAACCAGCGAGGTAAATACGATTTGCCTCTATTTCTGCTGATGGCTGTCAGAACACCGACACTTTAAGCTGCAGATACAGTGGCAGCTCGGGGAGTCTGTGTGTGTGTGTGTGTGTGTCTGTACGTGTGTGTGCATAGTTGTGTGTTGTTCGACTGTGTATGGCAGGGGCTAATTATGGAGGAGGGAGGGTGGGGTAGTGTGTGAAGAAGAGAAGAGAGGGACGGGAACAACAACCCCCCCAAACCACCCCTCATCCAGCTCCTCCTGACATGCCCGCCTTGCTAATAGAATAGCAGTGGAGCATGCTTTGAATACGGGGCTGGTTAGAAAGCCCTTGATCAGCAGTCCCCTGTGACATCAATTAAACATTCACGTGCCCGCCGCAGAGCTGGAGGGGGGAGAGCTGTCCGGGGTAACTTCCACTCTGCAGCCACCCAGCGCGATCATTTCGGCAGCTTAACACAACCGGCTCTTACTGTCCAGTGTTGTGCATGTGTTTGTGTCTGTGTAGGTGTGTGTGTGTGTGTGTGTGTGTGTGGGTGAGGTTGTTGCAATACAAAGTCTGCACGAGCAGATTAACCCAGTCATATTAAGTTCTTGTGAGCATCATGTGCTTCCAAAGATAAATTGTCGTAATCATTTTTGAAAACTTAGTTTTGAGTTAAGCCTGTGTGATGGAAAATAGTGAAACACGCTGAGACAGATATTTACAGGCCTGTGTGTGCAGAGAGAGGGGAAAGGCACGTTTATCCGTCTCTTTCTGTCACCAACGGCCGACACCCAACCCGTTGTCCAGATACAAGGCTGCACACTGACGCCGTGTACTGTGGGGGACGGGACTCATTCATTACCGCAGGCAAACGAACAACGGGGACCCCCTGGCTGTCCACTGATGTGCGCTGGAGGTTAGCCGCCGCTGCATAATGTGAGTGACAGGGCATGGAGTTTTCGGCAGTACAGGCATGGAGAATTCCCCAGTGTGACCCAAAAACTAAATCATAGACGTAGAAATGTTCCCCTCCGATGAATTCACATTAAAGTTCCAACGCCGGCCTTGCGAGCATTCCCTTCTCTTCGTTCCTCATTACTCCAGCACCCCCTCAAACACTCTTTGCTTTCTGTCATCCGTCTTACTTGTTTGGCATCGCTGCGTGACATCTGGCACTGGCCAGACAGTCCCAAGCCGATGACCAACGTCCCCCCCATAACGAGGATATATGGCTCCATTAGCTTGCAGCTGATTATTTAATCATTTCTTAGATGGCTTTAATTGAAACGGCGTGATGAATGGTGCAGGGGTTTGCTCCCCGCGAAGAGGTCTAATTGGGATGCTGTCCGGGGTGCCTAACCTTGGATCCATCGTCCAACGGCCACTTCACTCAGAGGGAACAGGTAGAACAGGGAGGAGTCTGGTCGAGGTAAAAGACAAATTTAATGAATTTTTTTTTAAAAATGCATTTAAATTCATTCCTAATAATTAATTGTATGATTTAAAGTATTTAAGATATAAAAAACTCTTATGTTGGACATATTATTTTGTTAAAAAATGTCCATTTGTTAAGTCATCAGAATGCAGGAAACAAATTCTTTGAAACTCAAATGTTTTCCTACTAGGGGCAAAACCCCCCCACTGTGGTTTAAAAAAAATCCTGCCCATTTCTGAGGTTAGAAAGTATGCCTATTTGCGAAATTAACCAAATTATACTAACAAAAAACATGATCTGGTGCCTTTGGGATCCTTTCATAACATATGTGCTGTCTCAAATTAGTAGCATACAACTTCATTTCTTGGAAGAAGGGGCGCTTTCTATTTCTATTTCTATTCTAGTTTTGAAAAATAAACATCACCTCGCATGCAAAATATAAAATGTAGGCTGTTTCATCAAATAAAGCCCAAAACGCTAAGAAACAATCAGACATGATGCAAGGCTGACATAACTGTTTGAGGGTAGTAAATTAGTTCCAGTGGTTTTGAAAGGCACCGGTTCATACGTTGTTACTCCATGCCGCCTTTACAGCAGCACTAACAATGCAACACATGGAAAATAAAAGACACTGTTGCAGGCGCTTGCTCCTTCATGACCCATATCAGAGCCAAAGAATAATTACAGTTTGAGGGAAGAGAGGAGTGGTGGAGATGGTGCACCATGTGGCCCTGATATGACTCGGCTATCTAGCTCACCAAGATTAGTAGGGTCTCTAATCTATTGATCCCGTGGGAATGTTTCTCCATAAGTCTCTCAATGGCTTCCTTCTTAAACCCTCATCAAAGGCAGAGGCAGCGTGCCCGGGCGAGCTGTTTATGTCAATACAGTTAATGTGATGCACTTCACGGCTCCCCTCTCAGACACCGACGGCGGCACGAATGAATCCATGCGTATCCAGCTCGAGACCCGAAATAGCGGATGAATATAAAAGACAAAAATATAAAATTTAAGAAATAGAAAATAAATCCTTGCCTCCGAGGATGATTTTGGGGAGCGCTCTGGGACAAGATCAGGGAAGTGTAAGACAAATCCCATTGCTGAGCTTCAATTCTCCTGCTGCTGTCATTTTCATGATCCCCCGCCCCCCCCCACCCCACACACACACACACCTCCTCCTCCCCCATCCCTTTCTTCTTTTCCCTCGTAAACACATTACCATCTCACAAGTCAGACAGCCTCGTCTTTGTTGCCCGTTGTCTCCCTGCCTTCCGTTAATGATATGGATAACCTATCATGGAAATGTGCGCACGCGTGTGGGTGAGATCCTAACTGACAGTAAAAAGGATAAATGCCGTGAATGAGCACTCGACTGAGCGTCGGTCGTGACCTTTGCCTCGAGGAGCTTGCAGCAGTAGGCGCTCGATACACATGTGTGAATGCAAACCGCCGTCAAACACAAAAAACCTTGAAAGCTTTCAAAATGAGCCGATAGTGTGGCGATGTCTTTGTGTAACATTTTATCATTTTTCATCAAATTCAACAGGAGACCTCTTATTTTTGGGAATGCATTCCACAAACGGTTATTTAAACACATAATTTTCGTAAAATGAAAAGTGTTGATAGTTTAACATTTTAAGTTAGAATAAAAAAAGAAGTCACCATGGTATTCATAATTCATAACAAAAAACAGCCTTTCAGCTGATTGCATTATGTATGATCTTTCCATATATGGATTCAAGGTGTGCCAAGTTAGAATATGTATGGGTGTCTGTATGCTTGGCTTATCAATGCTAATCAGGTTTGGCGATCTGACGTGTGTTAGATCAAACAATTTATTCAACTATATACTGTATTTCAGATCATATCACTTTTTTTCATCTAGATGTATTTGACATAGACCAACATATATTGGCTTCATTGTGCAAATTATATGGCACAGATAATTTACATAAACACATTTCTACGGCACTTATTGCTGAGCTTCCCGTCCTGGTCCTGTAAATGATCACAAGTCAGTTATGAATCTATGAAGCTGGTTTCGGGGGGTCAGTGTTGAGGAATGAGTATCAAGGCCGAATGTGTTCATAGTTTGAATAATATCGAGGAATGTGATTTGTTTTTGATATCCCAGTGCAGTTTATTTCACCATACAGTGCCAATCTGTGGTGAGCTAAACCTGAATGGAAGCAGTGAGCTAACCGCTGCCTGGTTGAACATCTACTTAAAGCCAGTGAACCATGAGCCACAATGTCAGTATGTTCCACAGGTAGGACCAATAACACACAGAGGGGAAGTGGATCGGAGTACATGATCGAGCGTTTCTTACAGTAATATAAAAAAACTGAGAATGGAATGTCCTCATAATATAAAAATAATAAATATATGTAATTCCCCCAACTTGTAATTCACATCCAAAGAGGAAAACAACTAAGTGTACTCACTTTTCTCTGTGGTATACTTTACTTTACAGCTTTGAACACACAAACATAAAGAAACAGATACATGCTACACATGTTGCACTTTATTTTACTAATCGTGTCTTGTGACAGAAGATAACATGATGACAGGGAAAGACTGGACTGAGTACATTGCCTCACTGGCCTGAAACAGGTTTGGCGGTCGTCACAATTTCAGATGTTTGTTGAAGTGGAACATTGAAGGTTGCAAAAATCTTTGGCGGTGATAAACTGGTGATTACTATTCCTTTCCTCCCATAACAGTTTGTTTACTCCATGTAAACATTACCCGCCAGGAAGGTTCCTAACCTGAATCACACTGCAAAACACATGTCTGGTTTTGATAATATAATCATGACATTAGCTTGCTAATCGTGAAATGAGAACTGAATTGGATCCTGTTTGTAAGTTGAAAGCTGAAGTCTGCCCTGAGTTATTTGCTTCACTGCTGTCAGGTGATATATTTAAGCATCATCTGATCATGTGAGACCCTTTTGCAGCTTTTTTTTCTTCTTTTTTTAAACAAATCAGCCGGAAACATTGTAAACTCTGGTGTATAGTAATAGAGAAAAAATAAGAACAACCCCAGGTTTCTCTTCAGCACTGTAGCCAGGCTGACAGAGAGTCATAGCTCTGTGGAGTCGTGTATTCCTATAGACCAGTGGTCCCCAAACTACGGCCCGCCTCCACATTTGGACCGGCCCCCTGAACAATACCAGAGACGCGTTCCGATTTATTATTTTTTTCACCCTGCCCGCTGCCGTTGAGATTGCAGTGAGACGCGGAGAAAATGTGAAGTGGTGCTCTTCGCAATAGAACATCTTTGATGGGACGTGTCGCATCTCGGCCAATCAGCGTTCAGATGTCCACAGCGTTTGGGAAGTTAGGTTAGATAGATAGATAGATAGATAGATATATACTTTATTAATCCCCAAGGGGAAATTTGTCGAGTCAGTAGCAGCAACACACAAGAATAAAAAAAAAAAAAAAAAAAAAAAAATATATAAGAAGGGTTAGGGTGATCTGGCAAGAGGTGAACTGTTGTAGAGCCTCATAGCCGTCGGCAGGAATGTTCTCCTGTATCTCTCCTTGTGGCAGCGGAGCGTGAGGAGACGTCTGGAGAAAGTACTCCTCTGTCCCTGTAGGAGGTGGTGGAGAGGGTGGTCCGGGTTGTCCAATATGGACACCAGTTTCTTCAACGACCTCCTCTCCACCACCTGTTCCAGGTGCTCCAGCTGGCAGCCGATGATGGAGCCAGCCTTCCTAACCAGTTTGTTAAGACGGCTGGTGTCACCGGCTCCGATGCTGCTCCTCTAGCAGACAATGGCAAAGTGCAGCACACTGGCCACAACCGACTGGTAGAATAACTCCAGCATCTTGCTGCACACGTTGAAGGATCAAGCTTTCTCAGGAAAAAGAGTCGACTCATCCCTTCTTGTACACAACGTTGTTGTTGGCCTTCCAGTTCAGTCTGGTGTCGATGGAGACGCCCAGGTACTTGGACTCCTCCCCCCTGTCCACGCCCACTCCCAGGACACTCAGAGGTGTAGGAGCTGTCGCCTTCCTCCTGAAGTCCACCACCATCTCTCTGGTCTTGGCCACGTTCAGCCGCAGGTGGTTCTCATCGCCCACTTTACAAAGTCACTCACCACTGCCCTGTACTCCTCCTCCCGTCCATCCCTAATACACCCGACCACTGCAGAATCATCAGAGTACTTCTGCAGATGGCATGACTCCGTGTTGTACTGGAAGTCACTGGTGTACAGGGTGAAGAGGAAGGAGACAGAACAGTTCCTGTGGGGCTCCAACATCACTGACCACCGTTCCAGACAGCACACGGCCCATTCTGACAAACTGTGGTCTGCCTGTGAGGTAGTCAGTGATCCAGGAGATGGTGGACGCGTCCACACCGGCCACCCGCAGCTTCTCACTCAGCAGCAGTGGCTGGATGGTGTTAAATGCACTGGAGAAGTCAAAGAAGTGACTCTCACAGAGACACCGGTTCCATCCAGGTGCGACTGAGCTCGTTGCAGCAGGTAGATGATGGCGTCGTCCACTCCCACATGAGGCTGGTAAGCAAATTGCAGAGGGTCCAACGATGATTTCACCTGCGGCCGGAGGTGGGCCAAGACCAGCCTCTCCAGCACCTTCATCACATGGGAGGTGAGGGCGACCGGTCGGTAGTCGTTGAGGCCAGATGGTGCTGACTTCTTTGGGACAGGGACCAGGCACGACGTCTTCCACAGCACCGGGACTTCCCCCAGCCTCAGGCTGAGGTTGAAGAGGCGCTGCAGGACACCAGACAGCTGGGTGGCGCAGGTCTTTAGGACCCTGGGGCTGATGCCATCAGGACCTTCAGCTCTGCGCTGGTGTAGTTTCTCCAGCTGTCTTCTCACCTGGTCAGTCGTCACAGAGAGAGGGGGGAGGGTGGAGGAGCCCATTGTTATTGAGGGCTCGGTGGATGTGCAGCTCAGCAGGGGGACAGAGGGGGGGAGGTGTTTGGGAGGTGTGATGTGTGGAGGAGACGGGGAGGGCTGTGAACTGAACCTATTGAAAAACAGTTCAGCTCGTTGGCCCTCTCCAGGAGCCCCCTGGCTGTCTCCCTCCCACCTTGAAGCCAGTTATCTGCTTCATGCCAGACCACACCTCCCTTGTGTTGTTCAGCTGGAGTTTGGCCTCCAGCTTCCTCCTGTAGGAGTCCTTGCCTCCTGAGCTTCACCTTTAGGTTGCGCTGGGCTTTCCTCAGCTCATCCCTGTCTCCAGACCTGAAAGCAGCTTTCTTCATGTTAAGAAGCGCCTTCAGGTCCCTGGTGATCCAGGGCTTGTTGTTGGGGAAGCAGCGCACAGTCCGTGATGGGATGGTGGTGTGTTCACAGAACTTGATGTATTCCGTGATGCAGTCGGTCATACTGTTGATGTCCTCCCCGTGCGGTCCACACAACACATCCCAGTCCGTTGACTCGAAGCAGTCCTGTAGAGCGTCGTTAGCCTCCAGAGACCACCTCCTCACAGTCCTGGTGGTCACAGCCTCTTCACCAGAGGAACATACCTGGGTGTCAGCCGGACCAGGTCATGATCAGACCTGCCGAGGGGGGGAAGGGCAGTGGCGCTGTATGCGTCCTTAGTATTAGCATACAGCAAGTCCAGAGTTTTATTGTTCCTTGTTGGGCAGTCTATGTATTGATGGAAGGTTGGCAGAGCTTTTTCCAATGTGGTGTGGTTAAAGTCACCAGTGATAGCCATGAATGCTCCAGGCTGATGATTCAGCAGAGCAGACACAGTGGAGTGGATGGTGTCCACAGCTTCCTCAGCGTCAGCTGATGGCGGCACGTACGACAACCACAATGGCGGACGTGAACTCTCTCGGCAAATAGTACGGGCGCATCCCCACGGCCAACAGTTCAATGTTCGGCTACAGAAGCGCTCCTTCACGCACACATGGTCCGGATGGCACCACCGTTCATTCACATAAACAGCGATCCGCCCCCTCTTCTTACCGCTCTGTGTAGCGTCTCTGTCAGCCCGAACAGTCCTGAAGCCGGGCAAAGACGCTGTGATCCGGATAGTCCGCGTGCAGCCACGTCTCAGTGAAGCACAAGAGACTGCTCTCACGGAAGATCCTCTCGGTCATTACCAGCGCCGAGCTCATCCGCCTTTATTCGCCAAAGACCTCACGTTCCCCGTTATGATCGACGGTACCGAGGGTTTGTATCTCCTCGTTTTAGCCCTCCGCTTGACACCCGATCTGCAACCGCGAGCCCTCCTCCGTAGCTCCAGCGGGATCACAGGTCTGTCTCCAGGCAGAAGCTTCGGCCTGCACAGCGCGATCAGCTGAGCACGCGAGTAGACGACGGTCCCGTCATTGTTTTGCTGTGGCTCACCGATACTCACGACAAAGTGAACAAAAGCCACAGTAGAATTATCGAAAAAAGTAGTTATGGTCCAGTGTCCGACCGTAACTAAGACAAACGTGAAAGAAAAGAAAAAGAAAAAGAGAGGAAAAGTGCAAAAAAGACAATAAAATAAAAGCAAAACGCCACTACTGAAACAAGCAGCCGTTGGCACAGCGCTTCCTGAGTGTTAGTCCGCTACATCTGCTACTGTCACGTTGCACGGTGTAGCGATACTAACAAAGGACCCGTACGTTAAAAACGATGTGATTTAGCATATTTTTAGTATCGATACTTCATTAAAAGAGCGATCAGAGCGCACGCAATGCTCCGTTAAATGCTGTCTGCACGCACAGCGCTCACAGCGAGCGTGAGTGATGCGCGCGCACCACTCAGCCGTGATGCACAGGTGAGCACACTCTCACTTCTCACTAGCACCCCCCCCCCCCCCCCCCCCGGCCCTCCAGCAGACAAGGGAAACGTTATGTGGCCCTCTCAGGAAAAAGTTTGGGGACCCCTGCTATAGACCTTAGCATAATGACTTCATGAATTTTTTTCTTGAAAAGATTCTAACTATTAGAGGCAAGATTAATAATCTATTGCCCTCAACCAGTGCCGATCTGTCCTCAAGTGGATTGGCCTTCGAAACCGCTGTATGCCCTGGTGTGTATTTGGATGGCTTTTCTCCCATTAACCTAGACCAACTGTCTTCAACGGTTTCTACTTCTAAACCGTCAACCTGTCTCTTAGACCCCATCCCGACAAGACTGCTTAATGGCACCTCTCTATTAGATATTATCAATGTGTCTTTGCTAACAGGCCATGTATCACATTCCTTCAATGTAGCTGTCATTAAACGTCTCCTGAAGAAGCCCACTCTGGATCCAAAGGTGTTGGCTAACTACAGACCGATCTCTAACCTCCCCTTCCTCTCTAAGTTCCTTGAGAAAGTAGTCGCAAGCCAGTTGTGTGACTTTTTACATCATAATAGTTTATTTGAAGAATTTCAGTCAGGATTTAGAAAACACCACAGCACCGAGACAGTACTGGTGAAAATTACAAATGACCTCCTAATGGCATCAGATGAAGGACTCCTCTCTGTACTGGTCTTGTTAGACCTTAGTGCTGCATTCGACACTATTTACCATGACATCCTATTACAGAGACTGGATCAGTCGATTGGCATTTCAGGCACCGCACTAAGTTGGTTTAAATCCTATTTATCAGATCGATCTCAGTTTGTATTTGTAAACAATGAAGCCTCGATAACCACCAACGTTAGTCACGGAGTTCCACAAGGTTCTGTGCTTGGACCAATTTTATTTACCTTAAACATGCTTCCTCTGGGCAATATTATAAGGAAACACTCCATAAAGTTTAATTGTTATGCAGATGATACTCAATTATATCTATCGATAAAACCAGAGGAGTCCAACCAGCTCGCTAAAATTCAAGCATGTCTCAAAGACATAAAAACATGGATGACCTGCAACTTCTTGATGTTATACTCTGACAAAACTGAAGTTATTTTACTCGGCCCTGAACACCTCAGCGATCAATTATCTTGTGATGTGGTTCCTGCAGATAGATTTGCCCTGGCATCCAACACCACTGTAAAGAATCTCAGCGTTATCTTTGATCGGGACTTAACTCCTACGTAAAGCAAATCTCAAGGACTGCATTTTTTCATCTACATAATATTTCAAAAATCATGCACATCTTGTCTCAAAAAGATGCAGAAAAACTGGTTCACGCGTTCGTTACTTCTAGACTGGATTACTGCAACTCCTTATTATCAGGCTGCTCTAATAAGTCACTTAGGTCCCTCCAGTTGATCCAGAATGCTGCAGCTCGTGTACTAAAACTAAGAAATGAGATCATATCACTCCTGCACTAGCTACTCTGCAGTGGCCACCCAGAAAATCAAGAATCACATTTAAAATTCTTCTCCTCACCTACAAAGCCTTGATTGGTGATGCTCCATCATATCTTAAGGAGCTTGTAGTACCATATTGCCCCACTAGAGAGCTGCGCTCACTAAATGCGGGGCTACTTGTGGTTCCTAGAGTCTTAAAAAGTAGGATGGGAGCCAGAGCCTTTAGTTATCAAGCTCCTCTTCTTTGGAACCAGCTTCCACCTTCAGTCCGGGAGGCAGACACAGTCACCTCATTTAAGAGTAGACTTAAGACTTTCCTCTTCGATAGCACTTATAGTTAGGGCTGAATTAGGTTTGCCCTGGTCCAGCCCCTAGATATGGTGCGAAAGGCTTATAGACTGCCGGGGGACGTTGTAGGATACACTGAGCACCTGTCTCCGCTTCTTTCTCTACTTATGGATGAATTGTTATGTCTCCATTGCACATTATTAACTCTGCTTCCTCTCCGGAGTCCTTGTGACTTCACGTCTCATAGGGTCCATTGGACCTGGCTGGGTCTCATGCCATGGCCCTGCTGATGCCCCGCCCACTCCTCCTCTCTACCTCCATCTGCCTGATGGATCATGCAGGTCTGAATCGTGGTCGATGACTACTAACAACTATTCATACACTGTCATATTAATTGAATGTGTTTATATAACTCTGTAATGATTCCTTCTGTACACACGACATCTATTGCATCTGTCCATCTAGTGAGAGGGATCCTCCTGTTGCTTTCCTGAATGTTTCTTCTCTTTTGTCCCTGTGAAAGGTTTTTTTTTATTTCTTAGGAGTTTTTCCTGATCCGATGTGAGGTCCTGGGACAGGGATGTTGTATGTGTACGGATTGTAAAGCCCTCTGAGGCAAATTTGTAATTTGTGATAATGGGTTATTTGACTATATTTGACCAAACAGCTTTGAATTGTATATCTTGCATGTGAGGAGATGTTTGTTTTTCAAAATAGAATAGAAATAGAAAGTGCCCCTTCCTCCAAGAAATTAAGTTGTGTGTTACTATTTTGAGACAGCAGGTATGTTATGAAAGGATCCCTAGCGGCATCTGTTAGGGTTATGTAGTAGATTCGGTGTCTGGCTTGACGACACTTTAGGTTAGTTTAAACTAGATAGTTGAATGTAGCAATGGTTGACATTTAACTGGTCAGATTTAGTCCGAACCGGCACCGCACACATTGCTCAATCCATTCTGCTTCAGCAATGCTATTTGGGGAAAGCACACTAAATACTTTTCAATGTCAAGTCAAAGCTGAATAATGTATGTAACACTCTCTACGCAGCATTGACCTACATCGTAATCTCAGTGCAAACACAGTAATGATTACATTTTGATAAGCTTCCTTGTGGTCACATCAGGCAGTGTTGTTATTTTAGTGGATGGGAGTACGGTCCATTTATCAGCATGTCTGGTGTCTCTAGGTTATCTCGGACGGAGAAAATGGCCCAGCGGAGCCAGAAAACGATATCATTAATTGGGTTTCTTGTTCTTGGTAGTTAGACAATAAAAAGAGTGAAGACTCAGGCTTTGCTTGCGTCATGGGGCCTCGCCATCGATTTTCTTTTTGTTGTTGTTGTGGTGAATTTGCTTCAGGAGCAGATTTTTTTTCATTTCCTGGCTTCAGAAAGGTGGCGTCTGCTAGCTATCCTATAATTAATCTGGCTAATCAATGGCTGTTGCCCTGGGCGCGTGCTGAGACTCAGCTGTCTCAGGATCAGCTGTTGTCTTTTGAGAGGTGTGTGTTTTTGTGAGAGCATTTGAAGCCATGACAAGGCGTGTTTGCGTGTGTGTATGTGTGTGTCTCTGTGTGTGTGGTGTGTAGTTGTGTGTTTGTCTTCAAGCACATCAAGATAAGAGGAGTAGAAAGTTTGTTGAAATTCATATGGCGGAAACCCATCCTCCCCCCCAAAAAAAGAAATCACACACTTCGATACCAATTCCTGGCGAGGACTGAAGATGAAGGTATTTCTAAGCTCCGAGATGACATCTATCGAAGTCGTTGCCATGGTGACACTGCATCACTCTTCCTTTGCATAAATGAGTCAGGATAAATTGGAAATCCAATTCGTATTGTTCGCCATGCTCAGAATAGATTACAGATGTATCAGCCAGCTGATGTTAATTCGGTTGGCAGCCTGCGTTGTTCTGGTGAGAAAGGAGAGGACCGAGGGGGCGGCGCCGGTCGTATGCGCAATGCTGTTTGTCATCATCTTTATTCACCTTGCAGCCTTTCCACAGGCTGCAGGCATATGGCTTATGATAATTAGCGTCCGTATCAGGCCTCCGTCTCACCCTCAGTCATTCTTGCATCGCCTGTGATCCACCGCTTCTCTTTAATCACTTTGCTTTCAGCAAGCACTTCCAAATCAGATACCAGTCAAATCATGCACATTAGCATATGGCCCAAAGGTGAACAATTTGTTTCTTTTCTCTGCCTGTTCTTATTTTTTCCTGCAACTCTACAGAGAGGCCGTGTAGGGAGGAGGTGTTGAGGATGTACTGTTTGTAATGTTAATTTAGTATTCCAGCGGAATCTGATACAGAAGTCTGATGTGGTGAGAAACCATACGTTACATTGATGTTCAGGGCGAAACAAGTTTACCTTCAACCCAGCAACGATATTCACGTGATAGAATCACACATGGACAGAGACAGTCTAGACTATTGTTGTTTACTGGAGCCCATTCAAGAGGAAGAAACCTCAAGGAGGAAAGGATCTCTGAGGAGCCATAAGCGAGGAAGCATGAAAGTAGGCTTCCAGGAAGTATTATAAGGGCTGACACGCCCCCTCATTGTTCTTCAGTTATCTGATTGGACGCTGCAGGTGATCAGACTGATCTGATTGTTCTCAACATCACTGGAGTGTCTTACTTGAGGGAAGACAGATTAGTTCTGATTGACCATCTGGTTAAAAATATATGTTCATTGTAGGTCTGCACAACAAAAGGACCACAAATAACTTTCTTAATTTATTAGAAAAAATTGTCTTTTGTTGATCTGTCATTTCCGTCAATAACTTATATTATGTACAGTTAAAGTCAGAGAGAGCTGTAGAGATGGAACACATTTTGTATCATTTATTATCATTTACATGCAGTGTCTTTATTAGTATTAGTACAGTGATGATAAAAGTACCTTTATTAGTATTAGTATATTGATCAAAAGTCTCTCCAGCTACTAAAGCCAACTGCTCACAGTTGATCCAGCTGGCCACCATCAACAGAAACAGACGTTGCTTCACGTGATGCTACTGAGGAAAGTAGTAGAAAATAACATGTAATTTCTCTAAAAACATATTTCCTTGTTTCCTCTCTCCTCGTATGGAGACACAAAGTAAAGAGAAACAGGGATACAACTAAGAGACTTGGGATGTCATCTTGGTTTTGGGCCATCACAGTCTTGTTTTTCAGGTACGACTGAACACTGAATAAGAACACTTTTGGGTGACAACACGTTTTACAATTAGCTCTCATGAAAGGAAAACATCATTTTCTAATTGGTGCAATCCAGCCATAGTGTCATGACTTGTCACGGTTGTTGCAGCGAGAGAGGACCCAAATGCCGACATAACTTCAGCAAAAAACAATATTTATTCCAACAAACTAAACAGGACGACAAAAACATGGACCAAACAGTACGAAGCCACACTGGGAATGAGACGAACAGGGTTTACATACATAGGCAGGCGGAGGTGATTGGACAACGGGGAACGAGACACAGGTGGACACAATGAGGGCGGGGCCAGCAATCACACAGAAGGAAACAATCAGGGCCAGGGCAGACAATCACAGGGAGACAGACGACACAAGGACTTCAAAATAAGACACAAAACGAGACACAAACTCCAGATCATGACACATAGATCCGTTTGTTTTTTTAATTTTGACGACAACAGAGTTTTTATTTTTACCAGTTCATAAAAACTCCTTCAGTGCAGGATTATGTCTCTACGGTTAGAACATATAAGCCAACGTTTGCAGTCCCAGTGATCAGCATTTTCAGTTATTTAATTAAATCATACATTTATTTATTTTAATTTGTTGTTCAGTGAGTTTGTTGTTTTTAGGCATTATTAGTTTGACTTAGATGTTAAATGGATTCAGATGAATTTGTATTGGTTTTATTGTGTTTTTGCGAGGAAGCGGTATCGACCAATTAATTGTCTGTCGACTTTTTGTCGCTCCGAAATATCGTTATATCGGACATTTAAAAAATCCAGTATTGGTTGACCTCAAGTTAACAATGGTAATTACTGATGTAATAAATCAAATGAGAAGTCGCGACCTGCTGGCCATTAGAATGAATACCTGTTTATGCACAGCCGCATTAGCTTCACTACTCAGACAAGGAGGTCAATGCTTGATTTTTATTAATTTTTTAAGTGCTCAGTGTCATTAATATTTCAGAAACATTTGTGTCCCCTACTGGTACACACTTGCACTGAACAGCTAACGTTACAAGGCTGAATGACTTGTATGGCGTTAATCAAGATGCAGAAGCAACCTTCTCAATAACAAATTGCCAGCACTTGTTTTTGAGATTTTTTCATCGTTATGTTTTTGTCTTCTCCTCTCTCTGAAAAAGACTTGTGCCTCTTGGTCTGCTGTCTGGTCACATACAAACACCATGGAAGCTGTAGATGAGCCAGGAAGCAGCCTTTTTCTTGGTTCAGATTATAAGTCGTCAACTTCTGAGTTATCCTTCCTTTTATTCCTCAGTCTCCTGTTCTATCTCCTTGTCGTTTCCTCTCATTCTCTGTTTGCTTCTCTCTCTCTCTCTTTCTGACCGAGTCAGTCTTTCTACTGCGGGCATGCGAGTATTCCAGATTAACCGATGCAACCAGGGCTGACGACCACACTCGCTCTCTTCATAGACGTCTGTAGTTACGTTAAGATGAGGCAGGACCAGCTGCATGAATTGGCAAATAACTTTAGCCGAGATCCAATTTGGTCATGGAATTGCACGCTAATTGGAAATTACGAAGTTACGGAAGGCTGGCTCCAGAAGCCAGTCTGAGGCTGAGCATGTGCCACTCTGCTCAAGTGGGACTTCACGAGCACCATATCTGGGTTTTTCATTTTTGATTCCATACGAAGGGAGCAGCCAGGCACTTGGATTGAAATTTCAGTCGGCATATGAAAACAATTCCGAGCGAGGCACACATACAAAAGTTATGACGACGATATGAAATTGAAGTCTAATGATATATCCAGAGAAGAGCCGTTTCCTGTCTACTGTACTTCTCTTTAGTTGTGTCGTGTAGACCAGGATCTTAATCTACTCACAACTTTCATTTAATCAA
The DNA here is from genome assembly GCF_029220125.1 of Pseudoliparis swirei. Lineage (NCBI taxonomy): Eukaryota > Metazoa > Chordata > Actinopteri > Perciformes > Liparidae > Pseudoliparis > Pseudoliparis swirei. The sequence goes on from NC_079403.1 coordinate 18,285,916, forward strand.
AGCAAATGCAAAATATGAACTTCAGGGAAAAACTACTAGCAGTTGTTGGAAGAGAAGTTAATTAGAAAACACATTATTATGCAAACATCTCTAATTCAAACCAGTGCTGTTTCCTCCTGCAGCTCACATGTGGCTCTAGTAATCTTCGCTGTGCTTGCTGTTGTGGGCTTCAGACTCACGTCCCGCTTGTCTCCGTGAAAATAATGCGAAATCCATCATTAGGTGAGGAAAAGAGGATATGCATTATTTTAAGACGATGTGGTTGAGGTGTGAAAAGGTTGCAGGGAAACACAGCCATTGTTGTGAAGGACGTGCTCGCATTTCAAAGACAATTTTAAAAAATCTGTCTGACTTATGCAAACGCTGCAGCCTCCTTTGCACCCGCCACCACACCACTGTGTTTTCTTCCCTCTAGTCTACATAATGACATTTTTCTGAGGGACGAAATAGAAAATGTTTCAGCGTTAATCTCTGTGCCATATGGGCGGACTGATAGATGCTGCGATGCTAAGTGGCTCGCTCAAAGCGTGCTGGGACAAAATAATTGTAATTTATGAGGCCAAACCTTCCGATTTATCAGAGAGCATGCTTTTTCAGGGTAGCCGCGGCACATCATTACGAGGGGTATCACCTTTCCCTTTCATTGGCTCTCTAATCCAATAGGAGAGTGGTTTTAGCCCAACCTACCTCTACACACGCTGTTGTCTTTGGCAAAGCTTGGTTGTAATGTCTTTGACCTGCCGAACGCGGGCCGCTAATGAAGGTTTATGTGACATGGCGAGGACGTCAGTCAGGCGCCATTAGAACCTCCTTATGGCACTGCTGCTGTGGCTTAACAAGGGGAGAGCTTCCTGTTTCTGGGAGGACCTAAGTACATGTGAGCACACATCATGCAAATATTTCATAGCGCTCTATAGTGGGAGATTGGCTCATCACGCCATCACACTGTTTTCAGGTGAACGTTTGACCAACTTCCAAGTTACAGATTCCTCTTATGACAGAATGAGTTCCCATTTTCAAACTTTGCTTTGTTAAACAACCCGTTTTTAACTCAAACCATTCTCAACCAATTGGCAGCTAAATCAGTTCCATTTTTAAAAGTAACCAAGAGATCAAAAGCCATACAATTAAATGGACAATGTTTCATTCACCACTATGTATCCCATCAAAGTGTAACAATGGGCTTTTGCCTGACAACAATGAGAAGGTGATTCAAGCTTATTAAAAAAACGCAGGAGTTTCATTTTATTTGAAACATTCCCTTTGTGGCCAATTATTTCAAATTTTCACACCACTATATGTGTATTGAGTCAACTTTGAACATTTTAAACCTTTATCTTTGGCTAATGGGATAACATTAAAGTGGCCGTCTTCCTTTCTAGAAGGAATCCATCAGCTGATGAGTGATGTGTGCAGCCGGAATGCTGCTCGTGAATTTGGCCTCGGAGTGACATTTTTGCTCCAAACGCTGCATGGGCCAAAGAGAGTACGTTTTTAATCCCAGAAATCACTACAGCTAGAACAGTTTTTATGAAGTCATTGGTATTGATCAATCAGACCCTTCCATTATATTATATTGTGGTCACTTTGTCAGTAGCCAGTAAAAATGCTATTATTGCCACTTAAGTTATACTGCACACTGTTAAAACCTTGTGGGAATCACGCAGGTTTTGACCTCAATTAGTCATCATTGTAAGCCAAAGTTTCAAGTGAAGAGAACAGCCAGGAACTCACACGGAGCAACACAAGCAGAGGACGTGTCAACTCTTCGTATTCCAGTAGGAAGAGTGCAGGCGCTCTGAAGGGTTCAGGAGGACAGAGTCTGCACTTTTCCGCCAGCTACAACCGGCTTCTAAGCAGGTGCCCCGACAGAAATAGCATCAGTTGACAGGTTATGTGTGTCATGTACCAACCTGCTGACCTCCTAACCCGGCAGAGTGATGCCAGGGTCAAGTTCTAAAGCCTCCCCCGACTCCACCTCTGCGTGACCTCCGGCTTCTGTCATTCATCCGAACACTCGAAGAGGCTTCTGTCTATTCACACAGAGCCAGTGAGGCTTTGTGTGGCAGGGTTTTGACTTTTTGACTTTTTTTCTTCTTCTTTTATTGCAGCAACTCCCACGCTTGTTGCATACTTGAACTTCTGCAGTCCCTCAAAATCAAAATTCCACGTTAAGACATCGTCTCAAGATAGTGGCTGGCAATAACAGTCAAAGCATTACAATGTGTTTGGACCCCAGTAGGCGTCAGGGCAGATATTACATTTCATATAAAATTGTGTTAATCCTCTGCGTTTTTTAAAACCTTTTGTTCCATTCTGCATGTATCTGCCCAGCTGACACTGACTTGAGAGTTTAATATCTCAACTCCGACATATGGAAAATATGCAACGAAGGACAACAAAAACAGTGCAGGGCTAGGACATGAAAAAGAAACTCCAATTCGGAGTCCCCTCTCTGCTATATGCAAAGCTCACATTCATATTGAAATCAGACTTCATTGGGATGGAGGCGGAGGAAGAGGGGGAGGGGGGGTGGGCATGGGCGACATGGGGTCACGGGGGCCTGTCACAAAGAGCATTTGCAAAAGACGGCAATCACATCAATTTGATTGAAGACCTGTTGAGAATGCTGAAGGCTTCAACGCTCTGGGTGCGGGCCTGCTTTACGCATCAGCGCTTCCCTCCGCTGTGTTTTTAGCGCTGATCACATGCCCCTCCCTCCTACCCCCCTCACCCTGAAATATCAGCTCAGGGATGAACCCAGACATCCGCGACCGCCCTCCATTTGGGTTAGGAGTGGATGTGCTCGCGTTAATCTTCCTGAAGGACAGAGGGGTCAGCGGAGATGAACCGTGAATCGCCTCCGCCCCGTCCCACAGCGCTCCGCATTACATGGGGGCCCCTCCTTTTGGCTTGGGCGGACATATTTTCATGTTGCGTTTATGAGGTGCTGCACAGCTGTTTAAGAGGTTCCAACACACACACACACACACACACACAGACATGTTTTGTATATGATTCATGCCTCTCCCCTCTGCCACAGCGATCCCGTTTACTCACCAGCATCGCTACTCTAGCCTTTTAAATGGAATAGAACACCCACTAACCTTCTCCTTCACCAATGAATCCAGGTATACCCCTCAGTCACCGTGCTCTCTCGTTCCCCCTGTTCTGTCTGATACCTTTGGCTTTCACATGTAAGGCGGAGAGTGGGCGGTAGAGTTTTAGATAAAGTAGTCGGTGACTCTCAGAAATTGTGGAATTTGAGGATAGTTGTCTCCTCGGGTTGGTGATATTATGGCATTTTCAACATGAACACTTTCATAATCTCTTATTCAGGGGAAGGACATGTGAAAATATATGAAAACTATCACAGTGGAATTGAAGCAGTCAAGCAAATCATTAACATAATAGAGTTCCATACTAATCCATAATCATGTTACAAAACATGACAAATGTGAGCTCTGTTGTATCATTTGTGACAAAGGCCCTGCCTCGTTGCAGCATTTGGGGTTTGAGACACAAAGTCGGACGGCTTGGCTGGGTATAACAGCGATGGAGACAGTGAAGGGCAGAGACTGAGGAGTCACTGGTCAGAAAAACACTGAGGCTAGACTTCAATTGTATTGCTCCTGGATGTAAAATTGAGATGTACAATGTGAAAGCCAAGGACAAAACATTTATTATTCATAAACTGCTGCTGAAAATAAGAGGCGGAAGCCTCAGATCTGCAATCTGCACTGACTCCTGAGGCAGCTGACTCTTGTCTCCTCAACAAGTCTCATTCGTGGCCGCAAAAAGAATATAAACAACGAAAGCATTTTAATATATAAGCATGTATAATATATTATCTAATATTGTGTAGCCAACATCAAAGCGTTTATTGACAAGTATCTTGCTGCAAGTTTCCGCTCTGTAGCTCGACATCCGCACACCGAAACCAGTACAGTCAGTAGTACACACTACTCTGTAGTGACTTTAAGCTTCTCCTGCTTTATGATTTATTCATCAATTTATTCGAACGGTGGGATTTACACAGCGCATTTTTCTATATCATCTGCCAAAAAAATGTTGTGTTGAGTGAGAAAAAGAGAAAGAAAGTTAAGCCATCACGAATCAACGCAAGACACAATAATTTACTTTTGAAACAATGTCTCCGTTATAAGGAGTTGACATCACACTCTGGAGGCGAGTCAACTATGTTATGTGTGCATTCATGTAATTCCAACATGGCAGCATGGTAAAACATTAAGTGTCAAATCTGTGGTTTTGAATATTTTTTAAATCAGATATTATGCAAGGGGATTATTCTGATTTAATTAGACAACACTGTGCCAAAACACGAACGTTTGATGCCCTCTCATAAGTAGAGGACGAGCTTGAGTGGTGACAACCCAAAACCTTCTGACTGCTAAGATTAGACATAAAGGAAATGAGAAAAGTGCTAAAAAAGAAAGAAGAGATAAAATTGCAAGAGCTTTTCTAATTTCTTCCCAACTCTGTGCTACAACTTATTGTCCAGTCCACATGGGCCTATTTAGAAAAACAGCTATTTCAACTAAATTGCCCAAAAGCTCTGAAGCATTAAGGCTGGTGCATATTAGCGGTTATTCTTCCATAAACCTCACATGGGAGTTTCTCAATGATAGCTCAAGCTCGACACAGAACCGGTTATGGTCATGTATGCTTTAAAGCCTTACAAAGGATTTATATGGTTGCTTAAAATAAAGAGCCATGTCCACTGTCTAACTGTCACATTGAATTATTAATAATGAATACACAGGATGTGACAAACGCAGCAAAAGGCACTTTGTCTTTACCTTTGAGAAATATATGCCTGGCCCAATTACAGAGCTGTCCAAGCTTAGGCTATTGTGATCAACAATTACTTACAACCCCCCACATTCCTCCCCCAGCTCTCCTTCCTCAGCTGTTTGAAGCTAATAGAAATTAGTTACCTTGACAATATCAGGCCCATCCTGCTTTGGTCCAAGCCCTTGACAAATTAAGACTGATTGCAGTTAGATCTAACATTGGTTATGATTTAAAACCTCCGTTTAATGGTTATTTCCATTTTAGCCTGTGGTCCTGTACTTCCTCCATCTTTTTCCATCTATTTCTTGATACCATCTCATGATTATAGTAATGGGGCTTTGTTGTTATGGCTGCATGGTTTGCTCCATCTCATCTTGGAAATAGGCCTCATCAGAGATTTGATGAGAACATACGAATAGGACAGATGTTTGAAGGGAAAATCAATAGAACTCAGCTATTAGGAGGTAGAGGGATACAAGGAAAGAAATAGCATTTGTGCATAGAACCAGGCAACTAGAGTGTGTGTGTTTACAAGCACACTCTTCTAAAAACACTATTTTTAAAAATAAATTGTATTTCATAATTACAGAAGCTGTTATCTTGCATGAGCAAAAGTATTTGTAGTATAGAGAGGGGAATTTGTAAATATATATATATATATATATATACTGTATATACATGTATACACCCAATAATTCAAACTGCTCAGAGAAGGAGTCACTCTTCCATGTTCAAAACGTAGCTTCTATAATTGTGTTGAACAAACATAAATAATTCAATTAGGACAATATATTGACATCCCAACTCCTTTAGCCATTCCATTCATCTTCATGGTCTTCCTCGACGGGGTGATTCAATTTCATTTCCATGAGATGTAACTGCTCATAATGAGCTTTTGTACAACTTTAAAAAATATATATATATACTGTATATGAGTTGAAAGAGGTTTCTGTGAAAAGAATAACAAGTATTTGGCAACACTTAACGTACAAATTATTCATAACCACACAACAGCATCTATGTGTGGAAAGTATTGCTTTAGATTTACTGTTTGGGCTTAGGAAGCAGTAATCTTTTTGGAACAGACAAAATGTTGTGGTCATACAACTGTCCCTGGCATGTTACCATAATATTTTTGCATATTTTTTATTATTACATAAATATATAATATATATTTTTAAGTTGTACAAAAGCTCAAGACCATGAAGATGAATGGACTGGCTTTATGAGTTGGGATTGAATTATTTATGTTTGTTCATTACAATTATAGAAGCTACATTTTGAACATGGAAGAGTGAGAGCATTTTTAATTATTGTGTTTGAAATTGCTAGTTTCAATGTAGCTCAAGCAAAAGTTCAGTCAGGAAGACACTCTTTGAACTCTGGTTCATTTACAAGCAGTATCTTTGTCTTGCAGTCATTACTCCATCAGCTGAATGGGGCAGGCACGATGAATTAACCTGTCAGAGACAGCGCAGTTCTGTTAGCCAATCACAGCATTGTTGGCAATCTTTTAAATATGTCCAATCGCCAAAGACTTTGCACTAATTCAATATGTAATTGTAATGCATTATTTTTAAACTCTAAATACCAGTCTCAACTGATTGAATTATAGTGTTGCTATACACTATGCAGACCTGCATCAATATATATTTGTGCTTCCAGTTTCAGAAGGTTAGCAGGGCAGAATCCTTTAGCTTCTTTCTCATATTGCATATGGATTCTGCATATGACAATTATCCACATGAAGCAACCCACAGTATGATCACCTGTAATGCTTTACAAAATGACTTGTATGACTCAAAACTAAAAAACAAACTATGTTCTGTGAAAAAAACACAACATAATTGATTTATGATCTCATGTCCCTATTAGCCAGAAAACATTGTTTGTCAATGCCTCCACAACGTTGAAAGACTTTATGTATGATTTTTGCTGAACTGATGTGTCATCAGCATTGCCAACTCTTTTCCAATGATTGTAGCAAATGACGCCCAGTCGGCAACACCCTTCAGGGCTCCCTCGGAAACCATTCCCCAAAATGTTCATAATGAACATACACACATAATAAGAAACCTAAACAACAAACTCTGCTATTGTTAGACTCACAGCTGTCTCGCTAGCAGCTTGTGGAAGACATTTGATTTATTGCTTGCTGTTGGGATGTAATGAGAATTTCAACATGACAAACAAAAGTTTTGAACAAACATCACCAACTCGAGCTTTAAGGACAAAACCAGCTTGGTTTCTGTCATGAAAAGTTCAAGGTCGGGGCTAAAATGGCTATTAACTTTCTGGTCATGACTCATGGTTAAAAGAATACAGCAAGACCCAAGACAGTAACAGCAGTCTTTGTGTTCGGACCATTTTCTCTTCTGAGTTACGGTTAAGGTAGGATTTAGTTTACGCAAGTTAAACTACCTGCTAAAAGCTCATCTTCGTGGTAAAAAGAAACCAAAGTGGACTTTTTGAAGGAAACAAACTGCAGTCAGGCAAAGGTTACCTAACCGTCTCTGGAAGACTTTTTGGTGCAGATCCATGCTGCTGAACTCACTTGACCAATGTGGTTGTGTTCCCAGGATTCAATTTGGTGCCCAGAGCAGGAGGTCTTTAAACGGGAGCAGTAACTCAACCTGCTCTGAACAAACCTCCTTCCTACCACCTGCACAAACCAGCCACAAGATTGTGCATCTTTCACTTCACCCATTATAAGTTCGAAACTGCTTTTGATTCAGAACAAAAGAATAACTTACGCCCTACTTACTCAGCGGGCAGCTGCCTTTAGAAAATGGGTTTTAATGGACTTGAATATACAGTAGCCTTCTGAATATGTCGTCTAATTCTGTGGATTTTGCCAGAGTGATTGGAGTTAGCTCTTTTAAGGTCACTTGTGGGCCGGAGAGAGCACTGTCTATGCTTTGTTCAAGTGTACCTCCTGATTAGAAGTGCAGGGGCGAGTGCAATTTCGGAGTCCTCGTTGCAAATTTTCACGAAATTCCATTTAGAACAGAAGGATGCCATAAATGAATAAGACACTCAATCCCATTTCCTCCTTTTCTTCTTGCGAAGAAGTAAATTCTCGAAATTATGCACAAAGCTGAGAGGAAGAGTGAGGTGGCGAGCAAGGACACGCCCCAAAATAAATCAGCTTATTCTCTTATATTTTCATGAACAAATTGGGAACTGCTTGTTTCTAGTTGATCTAACTAGCCACTCTCTTTCAGAGAGTCATCTGGTTTTCATTTCCACAAACTTATTTTGTGATGACTTCTCAAGGCAAAGCGTTTAACATTCTGATGTAAAGGTTGAACGTCAAGGAAGTCCGATGAAATGTTTCGTCATTGAAGTCCGATGAAATGTTTGGCATTGAAATGCAATGAAAGTATTACCTTTTTAATACCAAAAATATAATGAAAAATGGCGATTTTGTATCTAAATGGTGAGTCTTCTTTTCAAAGTCGCTTTGTTTTTGCTGTATGATTTATGTACTGATTACTGCTACACATTAACATCCATCTTAAAAAGACCAAATGCGCCGATTGAAAGCCTGTAATTGCATATTGTTGCAAATACGCACACATTGTTCTTCTCTCTTTTCTTTGCTTATGTTGTATTATGTTTTTTCTTTTGTTCATCTCCATCTCCCACATCCCAAACGCTTATGGACCATGGCTCCCCAGTCACCTTCTGGAATCCCACCCAGCCCCCAAACCCTTTCATAATATCAGCCGGCACCTAGTAACATCTCGCTAACATACTCTGTCATGAACATTTTTCATTCAGAGAGCCTGTCAGAGCCCATTACACTGGTGTCAGAAGACCTGAGAGCATCTCGGGGGGGAAGGTACCTGGTGTCTGGTGTCAGATCCATCAACTCAAACCAACCCCCCCAATCCGCTCCTGGTCTTAATACATGCAGACAACCTGAGCTCCTAAAGCATTCAAATCAATGGAGCATGGCAAGGTCAACATGCAGACAGCTACTTCCAGTTAGAAACGGGAGGAAGTGGTTTATGAGCGACTGGGTGAGGGGTGGAGGAGGAACGGCTGCTAACAGCTTCCACTCCACGTATTAGCACCTTGATGTACAGGGTCATAGTGCAGTGATATGATGAGGTCGGTCAAGTTGTGCATTATTCAAAGGATGGGGCTCCAAGGCTGGCTAAGTACCATGTCTACATGGTGGACTTTGATATACATTTTCACAATAATATTCTTAAAAAATGTGACAATTTGTAAAAATAGAAAGGATATTCTGGTTTTATGCGACGCATGTATTTTTTTGTACTTGAACTTACCGAACCTTTTGCTGAGGCCTGGGAATGCAGCGACGCATAGAGAAGAAAATCATATTTAAGAATAGAATACAAAGATAGTCAAAATACTACCCGAGCCGTTTCTTGTAAACTTGTGCAACTTTGACTTCCCACATTTGCCGGAAGAATTATCACAAACATTTTGGTGCGCTTACTTTTATATCGTTTTACCTCCAATTTAGATGTTCCCCAATCCTATCACAGTTTGTTTTATACAATGTCACCACAATGGGCAGAAATGCCAAAATAATGATTAAAATACAACTCATAGGTTCTTTTAGATATGAAATACAACATTTATTTTTAAAGAAAAAGCAACCAACTTGCAGCTCCCATGTTATTAGGGGCAGAATTTTGCATTTTTTCCCAAACTTTTGAGAAATTCAAGCTGTGGCCAGAGAAAATTTAGTTTGCATGTATGTATAATGCAGGTGCAAGAAAAGTGACATCACATCCACGTAAGGATGAACGGGTAGTGTGAGTGTGGCACATCTGAGACCTCTGTAATCGTTTGTCTGCCTGGCATTTTCCACAGGAGAGGCCTGAACGGTCATTTACTGGAAGATGTTGTCAAAGAGCTGTCGGGCGCCCCTTTTTTCCACTGCGGCCTCATTGTCTCACCAGTTGATGCTGCTGAATGGTCCAGGATGTGCACTGTGATACTGCAGAGCACTCGCCCCAGGGCAAGAGCTACCATCCTCTCTCTCTCTCTCTTGCTCTCTCGCACCAGCCTGCTTTTCCCCGAATACGCGAAAAGAGAAATTGAGGCACCCGTGGAGCGGCCTAGATCTAGCAGCGGCGGAGGCCTGTGTAATCATTTGTCAGCAACATATAAAACTCGATGGAGAGAAAAAAAGAAACATCCACAACATACAATGGCACATTGGAACATCTCATCATTCCAGCTTTCCTGAAAAAAACAACTCAATCCAAGCAGCATTGTGTGCTCTGACAAAAGATGAAAGGCGTTTCTTTGCGCTCACAGGAGGGAAACAAGCCAGGGGTATCAATAGCACGCTATAATAGGCAGCGCTCTATTTCCTCACTGTTTAGACACCTCAAGTCACTCATGCAAATTGCCAAATGCCACAGTAAATGCTTTCACATATAAATGTTTTTTTTCTTCTTCTTCTTTGTGGCTTTATTTGTCAAAATGTGATGATATATTTTTCAAAAGGAAGTCGAATTCAAAGTTCTGTAAAAATGTTTATGTGCTGGCTGATTTGAAGTTAAATGCGTTCCCTGGGATAGCCAGTGGGATCACTTTTATGACCGACATGTTATTTGCCTGTGTGTTATTCACATGAAGGTTTCAAAAAGCCGATTCAAAAGGCTCAATGTTACAAGTGTGAACGTATAACCCGCTTACTGGGTGTTGCTTTCGGAGGTGGCCTTATTGCATGCACTGACAGCTCGCACGCACATCACAAGACGTGTGAATGGGACTTTATTTATAAATGAACAGTGGATTTGAAAGTCGGGGAGGCAAATAATTGATCAGCACGGATTCACGCTGCAAAACTAGGACTTGGGCGTCCCATGACTGGCTGCCAACACTTTAATATGCACGGCATCTCATGAACTGTTGTTTGAATTCAAAACTTCTCTACTTTTGTTTATTTGGAACTTTCAATCTGCGCAAATGAAGATGAGGAGGAGGAGGAGGAGGAAACAAACGAATGAGAACAAGTAAGACAGGGACAGATAAAGGCAGAGGGACAGAAAGAGATGAGAAACACGCAGGGCATCTATGCGAGATGACCGTGGGAATGGCAGCTGGGCCAGCAGAATAAATTTGAATGCTGATTCTCGGTTGCTAAATAACTTTGTGAACCGGAGCACCTGGCCCGGTCTCCAGTGCAATGCAATGTCACGGCGGGGCATGTGCCGACGCTTCGCCAACCATCCCAGTCAAATGAATGGGTCTCCCGCTTGGGCACTGTGCTGAAACGCAACACGCTGCTGAACGGGGGGGGGGGGGGGGGGGGGGGACATTAATATTCCACGGACAAAAACACAGGCTTGTGCTAATTGAAAGATCCGGCTCCCGATGCATTACAATTAAATAAGGCAGATGAGAAGAGTAGAGCTGAAATGTGCAGAAAGAAAATGAGATTCATTCGGCCTGTTTGAGATCAACTTCCGCCTCGACCTGGACAGTAGACTGGGCTGGAGCAGCAGGGGGGCGTTTCCAGCATCCTGTTAGATCTGATCTGTATAGGCTACTTGTAGTTTGCAAACCACATTGCATTAAAATGTATTTATATTTGTTTGTAAACATATTTATATGTAGAGATGTTGTTTTACCTGGCATTCCATCTCTCGCCCTTTCTCTGCTGTGTAAAACACTGTGCTGCTCGTTTTATGTTGTGTTATATACAGTTCACAGCCTTTATTATTATCAGCCATGCACTATATGCTATTAGATTGAACCCTCATTGTTAAATATGACTTATATAGCCTACAATTTAGCGTTACATATTTCTCTCACTAGATTCTCTACTAAACATTGTATTTGGTGTCAAAGCTCGCAGCTAATCAGCTCTTCGATCAGGCGAACGCCAGGCGTTTCCCATCATACCCTGGAACTCGCAGTCGGCGGAGAGCAACTGCGGCGCCCGACTCTAAAAACTGTGGTCGACTCAATCTCGTGAGGCCATCGTTGCCCCGCATGACGTCAGAGCAGGTCGGGATCAGGTCGTATCGATTCTGTGCGGGACTGGCTCTTCTCCAGCGAGCCAATTGATTCAGATGACATGATGGCGCTCTCCTCATCACGTTGGCTGGGAAGAGGATGTCGGCATAATGCTGTGCTTACAAAAATGGGTTAGACATTAACACCTGTAGCCGCTTTAAACGTGCCACTGCCCAATACCGCACTGACTCTTCCACGTGATGATGTTCCCAGTGATATTTCCCAGGGCAGTGACTCCGTCGCTCCCAGAGCAAACCGTGCCCCTGCTAAGGAGAGTGAAGACCAGAGGCCTGACTATCATTAAACTCAATTCCCGGAAAACAACAGGGTGCACTAATGAGAAATTCTAATTAATATTCTAATTATTTTTATAATTGCCTGTGCCAAGTGATTATGAGCAGGGCCAATCCTTAATTCTGCCTCGGGTACACAGATTGGCGATAGGAACTAAAGTTCATATTCTTGGTGTTCTCTTCAACATGTTAGACTATCAAGTGTAATTAGGAAGCCCTTTGATGATAAATAATGCCCTCACAACTCATTTAGCTTAAGTCTACATGACGTTCTACCTCATTGTGCACACCATCACGCCCGAGGTCCTGGAGAAGTAAATGAGGGAGCCGTTAAAGGAATTGAGTAGTTTCTCACATTCAGTAAGGTAATGATCAGGGATGTTTTCAGGGTTGATTCTTCCAAGTTAAAAGAAAACATCATCTAATTTACCTCTAATGTCATCCTGGCATGCAGTTTTATTGGAATGAGTTTGGGATGTGTCTCTTAGATTTGTGCTGCCACCACCAATGCAATATAAGTGAATGGAGAACTGTTAATCAATACAACACTGTGAAGAGATTCTTTATTCATTCAGTTTATTTGTATAGCCCATTTTCACAAATTACAAATTTGTCTCAGAGTGCTTTACAATCTGTACATATAGACATCCCTGTCCTAAAACCTCACATCGGATCAGGAAAAACTCCCAAACAACCCTTCACCGGGAAAAAAAGGGAAGAAACCTTCAGGAGAGCAACAGAGGAGGATCCCTCTCCAAGATGGACAGGTGCAATAGATGTAATGTGTACAGAATTAATCATTATACAAAAATTCAAACACAGTAACAACACAATCAATGAATTTGACAGAGTGTATGAATAGTTGGTAGGCATAATCCACGATCCAGAGCTCGATGATCCATATGGTACTACAATTTGGTCCTACAAGCTCCTTAAGATATGATGGTGCATCACCAATCAAGGCTTTGTGGGTTAAGAGAAGAATTTTAAAAGTGATTCTTCATTTTACTGGGAGCCAGTGCAGAGCAGCTAGTGCAGGAGTGATGTGATCTCTTTTCTTAGTTTTAGTGAGAATACGAGCTGCAGCATTCTGGATCAACTGGAGGGACCTAAGAGACTTATTAGAGCAGCCTGATAATAAGGAGTTGCAGTAATCAAGTCTCGAAGTAACGAACGCGTGAACCAATTTTTCTGCATCTTTTTGAGACAAGATGTGCCTGATTTTTTAAATAATACGTAGATGAAAGAATGCAGTCCTTGAGATTTGATAAGTCCCGATCAAAGATAACGCCGAGATTCTTTACAGTGGTGTTGGATGACAGGGCAATTATATCTGCAGAAACCACATCACCAGATAATTGATCTCAGGGTCTGAGTTTAACATCAAGAAGTTGCAGGTCATCCATGTTTTTATGTCTTTAAGACATGCCTGAATTTTACTGAGCTGGTTGGACTGCTCTTGTTTGATCGATAGCTATAATTGAGTATCATCTGCATAACAATGAAAGTTTATGGAGTGTTTCCTGATAATATTGCCCAAAGGAAGCATGTTTAAGCTAAATAAAATTTGTCCAAGTACAGAACCTTGTGGAACTCCGTGATTAACTTTGGTGGTTATCGAGGCTTCATCGTTTACAAATACAAACTGAGATTGATGTGATAAATAGGATTTAAACCAACTTAGTGCCGTGCCTGAAATGCCAATCAACTGCTCCAGTCTCTGTAATAGGATGTCATGGTCAATAGTGTCGAATGCAGCACTAAGGTCTAACAAGACCAGTACAGAGATGAGTTCTTTATCTGATGCCTTTAGGAGGTCATTTGTAATTTTCACCAGTGCTGTCTCGGTGCTGTGGTGTTTTCTAAATCCTGACTGAAACTTCTCAAATAAACTATTATGATGTAGAAAGTCACACAACTGATTCGCGACCACTTTCTCAAGGATCTTGGAGAGGAAGGGGAGGTTTGAGATCGGTCTGTAGTTAGCCAATACCTCTGGATCCAGAGTGGGCTTCTTCAGGAGAGGTTTAATTACAGTTACTTTAAAGGAATGTGGTACATGGCCTGTTAGCAAAGACAAATTGATATTATCTAACAGAGAGCTGCCAATTAAGGCAAAAAGTCTTTAAGCAGCCTCATCAATTATTCTAGTGAGGTCCATAGATTTTTACAAACAAATTTCATTATATCCATTCTCAATAAAAACATTTTCTATTTTTTTTCTATTTTGAATAGTGCATTGTTTGAATGTATGTTTAATAGCTCGCATTATTCTTTTTTAATTTTCTTTATTAGTGTATTTCTACTTTTCTTTTCACATTCCATCACAAGGCTGAGCCATTTGAATAAAATCTAATATTATTGTCCAAATACCTCAATATCAATATTGCGACGATATTGTAGGGTCTGCCATTGTGCGTTCACAAAACATTTACACACTGAGATAATTATCAGTAATGTGGATATAATGACCGAGTGGCTACTGGTAGTCAAACTGTTTCTAGTTTTTTAGATTAGTCGGTGCTTTGGATCCAAAGTATTTAAACTAACGGCTGAAACCTTCTCAACATTCTGTATCACATTCACATGTATCTTCTCAGTTGGAACCTCTCGACAGGTTGTGGATAAAACAGTACGGTTGTGTCTTCTAACAAGTTTAATGTTCAGTCTGAGACAGCAGGACAGCACTTATTAACTTGAATGCACAGTAACAAATTCCGTTTTAAAGCATCAGCATATAGCTGTTGTTCTTAAAGGAGTTGGTGCAGGGCATACAAATGTGCTAATACGGCATTGTTGCACTACATAAGTGTTTACCGTGTGTGTGTGCGTGGTGCCATATAGAAGCTGCTGAATCTGTTGTTGCCATGCTTGTGACTGCTGATAAGACCCACATACTTATTGAGCCTTGGGGGACTTTGCAGAACCACTCAAAGGGCCAATAACTAGTCTCAGCTAAATGTGATGATTAGTCATTTTGCCAAAGGAGAAAGCGCTGCAGGGCCATATTTCTCCACACATAGGCCTACGGCTTATAGTGTGGTTGATAGTCTGGGGTAGTCCATACACTTTCCAGCTCGTAAAACGATTGGTAATGTTCAGTCGCTACCGTGCTGTGGGTGAAACGCGAACAGCCATAGCACGGGTCCTCTCTCCCTCCCTCCCTCGTGCCGTGCGAGGCTTCCCACCAGGCAGCGTGACCACACATGTCTGCCAGGCGTGGGCCGGCGGGGATCAGTGGCAGATGAAGCCTTTGACCAATTCATCTGGACATGAAGGGCAAAGAGAATCCAACGCTCCCCCTCTGGGAGAACATCACAGCTCGGCGTTGCGGCGAGGATATACGGCAAGAGCTGGGGCGGTCCCAAAGATCCCTCCGAGAAAAAATCTGATGTGATCAAAGAGATCGACTGTGTCCTCGAGGGGGCTAACCTCATCATTTATGCTCTCAATCCTAAAATTCAAGGAATGTTCACCCATTTGTAGAGTTGCATTTGTGCTTGTTTTTATGCGCTGATTGACTGACGAATAATGTTGCTCCCCCCCTTATTGCAATTGTACCCGTTCTTGTGCATTCCTTTGTCAACAGACAAGGCTACAAATGAACAGCGGAGACGTTGAACACGTTTAACTTTAGCCGGCCCGCGATAATTCCATCGAGAGTCAACACCGGCTATCAGCTTCACCGCAAGCCACAAACGTTTCTCGTAGAATTTCCCCATAATACTCTTATTTCCCACTTTATTTTTTCTCCTCTCTTCAACCGTTCCTGTATTTATGTTGTTGTTGTTTTTTTGCACATTTATCTGGGGACCGTGCGTCCTGCTTGTTAGAGGCACAAACTGTTTTGCATTTGCAAACATACACAGAGCATAAATATTGGATTAAGTAAACAAATCCGTGGGGCTCACTTCTGAATGATATCGGCAAGGCGGCCTTTGGAGCCAGCAGGAATGCCGCGGTCGCAGTCTTTAAGAGACCTGACACATGAAAAGAGAGGGAGAGGGGGAGAGAGTCAAATGGCAGTTTAATCCTCCCAGAGTGTTATCTCGCAGGTGTTTTGCAGACTGTGCGCTCTTTGGGAACTTTGAAATCGGGCCAGGCTTTCATGTGCAGGATAAGGTAGTGAGCCTGGCTGTTTGTGGGCAATAAACAGCCACAACTCCACCAAACATGCTATTCCCCCGAGGTCCTTGTTAGGCTGCAGGCAATGTTGTTAACTTTAAAAAACAAAACAATCCTAGCAGTTCCTTTTGCTTTTGCTCCGTTTGGAGTAAAACTGAAAGGGTTTAACTCGTTGAACGGAGATTGCGTTTAACTCAAAACAGGTAATCACAATTAACGACCGGTCTCGCCGAAAGCTTCAAAGAGCCCCCGAAAGTCATTTGAATTGATGCCATTTTACCTTCATCAATTATCAAGCTCTAGCGTCCCACAACACCCGTGCGGATATAGAGTTACATTTCTCCGTTTTATCCATACTGATGTTCTTGACTTTATTAGAATTGAGCCCTTCACAGAGATTTCCTTTCGTGAAATGAGCCAGATTGCAAAAAGCCGAGATGAGAGCGCACCCACAGCCCCCTGCAGGCATCCAGTGTTGGGTGTCGCCGGGTTTTTAATGGCCCAGTACATCACCAGGCGGATGGCCATGGTAGCTTTCGGTCCCCCACACCCCCCTAACATTGCGCTGTTTTATTGGCCTCCTCACCACTGAGTTGTCCCCTGTGCCCATGTTATACAGCAGCCAGCGTCGGAAAGGGGAAAGCAACCCCCAACCCCCTGATTAATCGGAGGTGTATGTTTCTCAACGCTAGCCCGGCGCTCGTGTTCCATATTTTCTAATGGTTATGGGCCCAGTCACTTCGAGTGCTGCTAAGGGAGCCATCAGTCAGGATGCAGGCTAAGAGCTTCACCGAGCGAAGCATGTGGGGATGAGTGCATGTCTGGCAAGAAGGGGCCGAAGGATGAGGACAGGAAGAACAGATATGTGGCTGCACGTACGGAGCTGGCTCGCGTGTCCTCGCTGTCTCGATTGTGTCATTTTTTAAATTCTCTTTCGATATGATAGCACCCTGCTCACCTGTTGTCAAAGAGCCTAACTGACGGCTAGCACCTTTCAGCAGGTAACGACAAAGTCATTGCAAAGAGCAGTCTTTTTTTCTCCTTCTTTTTCTTCTCATTGCGTGATGAATCCCACAGAGCCTGGCCACTTTCTCAGCATAATGCCCAAATGCAATGTGGCATTTCATAACGGCGCTATCTTCGCGGTACTGTAGCCGTGCCGGTTCTGGTGGAGGGAGCCGCTTGCGGAGTTCTACATATTAATCAGTAAATTAAAGATTAGGTTTTCTGGATCGTATGCAGGAAGACCCACCAGCGTCATTGTGAGCAACGGTTCGTGGCAATGTCAACGTTAATGTTGTCATATTAAAACTGAGGCCCTGTCACGACAGCATTTATAAATGAAGTTTGCAGCAAAATTATTTCCCATTCAAGGGCGAAGCAAATCCATACAAACCAAGTGCTTCCTGTTGAACTTTGACAAGTGAACCGGCGCTGTAGACCAAGTCCAAATAGAATGATCTATCTTGTTTTACAATGCACTTTGACTTAAACCCTATTAAAAAAAGAAACATGGTTTATTGACAATTATGGAGAGAGGAGTTGATGGAACCTGCCTTGAATAGATTAGATTAGATTAGATATTCCTTTATTAGTCCCACAGTGGGGACATTTCAGGATCACAGCAGCAGGTGCACATTAGAGCAGAAGTAAAAGATACAAAATAAAATACAAAACACAAAAACAATACTAAATACTAATACTAAAATACTAAATATACAGAGGAAACAAAATATATATACAAGGCAGTGACCAAAGTGAATTTCCAGCAGGTTAAAGTGACTGCAGTTTGTTGTGCAGCCTCACAGCAGCAGGAAGGAAGGACTTGCGGTACCTCTCTCTCAGACACCGGGGATGAATCAGCCGGTGGCTGAAGGAGCTGTGCAGAGCTGCTAGAGTGTCTTATATGGGGTGTAAGGTGTGGTTCATCAGGGACGAGAGCTTTGCCATCATCCTCCCGTCCCCCACCACCTCCACAGTCTCCAGAGGACATCCCAGCACGCTGCTGGCCTTCTTAAGCAGCTTGTTCAGCCTCTTCCTGTCAGCCGCTGCCATGCTGCTGCTCCAGAAGACGACTCCATAAAAGATGGCTGATGCCACCACAGAGTCAAAGAAGGTCTTCAGGAGTGCTCCCTGTACTCCAAAAGACTCTGTCCCTTTTTATGAAGTGCATATGCATAGTCAGCCCAGTCCAGTTTGTTGTTCAAGATTTTACAATCTCAATGTCCAGTCCCTGGATGCTCACTGGTACCGGAGGAGAGCGTTTACCACGGCGGAAGTCCACCACCAGCTCCTTGGTCTTAATGGAGTTGATGTAGAGGCGGTCCCGCTGGCACCATTCCAAAAAGTCCTGGTTTAGTTCTCTGTACTCCATGTCATCGTCGGCAGAGATGAGGCTGACGATTGCAGAACTTTTGCAGGTAGACGTTGTCAGAGTTATGCTTGAAGTCCGAGGTGTAGATGGTGAAGAGGAATGGACCCAGAACGGTTCCTTGTGGAGCTCCAATAAACCGGTAAGCTGAGTAAAAAATAAAAAATAAAAATCTAGCTTTTATGTCCAGGCACCCAGAAACAGCGCTGGGCTGAGAGGCCACACTTAGTTTTGCAGCTTTGGGATGCTTTCAATACAATAAGGTTCAAGTCTAGGAGAGGTGCATGATAATATAATTATCCTCCCATTCATGTACACATCTTGGAATGCAAGCCGTATCATTATTACTTACTGGCTAATATTTTGGCTGTTAGCGCAACTGCTAAACTTTCTTTTTTTACATACAATGTGTGCGCAAACAAAACATGGATGGTATGAACATCCTTAAGAGACTGAGTATTTTGAATATAAACAATTTAAAGAGATTCATTTTTTTTTTTAAATCACAGTGAACGCATTATACTTGGACAGCATGTCCATCAGCATGGAAAGTGAAAGAAAAAGAAGAAGACAGATATTACAAGACATACAAATTGGATGTTCCTGAAGCCAGGAGCGAGATTAAAAAAAGTGTGATTGGATATGATCGAGGGAGGTGAGTGACAGAAAACTGTGTGGGGCTTGTACCGTACAGTATGTGATAAAAATAATAGCATTCGAACTGAGTGAAAAGGTCAGATTTGACATTTTGGCAGTGTAAAGGCGCAAAAGGCACAAGCACAGGTGTACACCCTGCAGCCCAAACCCACCCGCTTCACCATTCCTCACAATCTCCCCTTCCATCACTTAAAGCAGGTTTATACAGCTGCCCTCTTCCACCTTATTTCTTTTTTTTCTTCTCTTTTCTCCTTACTCAGATCAGCAGCAGAGTCAATAGAATTGAAGAAACATTGGATCCATCCAAGCAGAAAATGTGCTCCAAACACAGCCGTGCTTTGGCCAGGGGTGACGGCTTTTTGTGAGAGGTTATCAGGCGGAGCAGCGATGGCCACGGTCTAGGCCTGTCGGTCATCCTGGAGAGCACAGAAGGAAGCCGGGGCAGAGAAGACACGTGGCTGATGGATATCTTTAAATTATATCTGGGAGACGGCACCTTTGGCTGCCTCAATGAATTGTAAAAAAAAAAATCTTGCTACGGTTACAATGAGAGGTCGTCACTCCCCGTTTTTTACCACTTGCTTTACGGATAACAGGTTTCTTTTTATTCATCACACTCTAGCGGCGTGGGGATGGCAATGCCTATTGGTCGGACCACCATACGACTCCGGACTGAAATATTTTGAATAATTTTTTTACAGGGTTTTGTGATCCTAGAGGTTGTTTTATCAAGTGCCATCATCAGGTCAATCTCAATCTGCCCTGTTCTTTGGTTTACTACCTAATACCTGCAAAACTAATGACAGTCCCATCAGCCTCAGCTGTACTTTGGTGTTTAGTGCTAATCATCAAATGGTTGCATGCTCGCTCAAAGCATAACTGAGCTGAAGGGAATAAGTTGTTTAAATGATTAGAAATAATAAGAAAGCACAACCGATGCACAATGGCTTTTTCCATATTCTCCAATGTGATAATGTCCTGCTTTTCATGTTTCATATTGTTGTCCAATGAATAGCTTTGGTCACTCAAAAATCCTATTGGGCCCTGGGAAACTAATTAACCTAACAATAACAAAAGTGATTTCCAAAGCAAATGAATAGCTTTTTTAAAGTTCTGCATGGCCGCACTTTTTATAAATTTTTAGCCAACTACACATGTCCCTGTTCGCCCATGTACTTTGTCTGCACTGCTTCCCATGGCTGCTTGCGTTTGTTTGGGAATATATATAAGGAATCCTATTAGAGTGTGTCAGTGCACTAAAACAGTAAACTTCATTGGGAATTAAGTAATTATAAATAACTGTCCTTTCTCCCCCCCAAAAAGGAGAGAAATACAAAAAAGAGAAATTGAGCGACCTCATTTCAGCATAACTCGACATGTGCAGTAGTTGTTGTTTTTTACATACGCTCTTCCCAGAACGCAGGTAAAGTTTTCACTCTGTAGCAGCGATCCAGAGCGTTTTTTTCCCCCTGGATTGGAATCAAGGATCAGGCATAATGTGCTACCTGTGTGCTGTCAGCGCTCGAGTCAGGCCTGAGCCACAAAGACATGCTACCAGACCCCGCCCCTCTGAGCTGTAGTGTTCACACCAATGTTTTACGTTCCGAAATGTAGATGTTGCTTTCTGGTGATGTTAGTTTGTGTTTGTAATGCGTCTGTTCCTATAGTTGCAGATCTACTGCATGCAGGTTTCAAATGGAAATTATGGTTGACTTTAGTTGTTAAATAGCACAAACAGGCAGTCACTTGGCTTATACTTAAGTAAAATGTCAGGAGACTACTTTTTCATAGGCAGGCTATTCGGCTCATCTTCCCATCCTGCACCTCCCTCATCCCTCCCTCCCTCCCCTGTGCTGTCTCTTGTGGTGATTGCTTTGCCGGCTATCTCTGTCCAGCAGTTGTGTTTGTGCAGTGCCTCTGTATGTCAAAAATAAAAAGGAGCAGCCTGTTAGTTTTTATGATCCGTCACACATCTAGCTGTCTGATGACGGGCAGCGGGCGTCCGGGTCTGGACTTCCTTATCGTGCCGTTCCCTCCTTGTCCACGCCTGCCAGACTGGAATCTGAATTGGTTTCCACACGCTGAGAGAATAGGTCAACTCACAGTGGAGATTATTTCGATACTTTGAATTTTAATCCAGGTCAACCCAGGTTCAAGGCGCCATCGGCCGCTTCAGTGATGAACTGCAGCCTTTTGTTCTCAAGCTTTAATTATGAGAAAGAGTTTTGTTATCGAATTCTTCATAAATCTAAATACCTATTTGTATGCAGATGATGTTGATCATTTCGGTTGCAGTGTAATTCAATTTAACAATGGTCCAAGAAACGATTCAGGGAATGTAATATCGCCTTGACAGCTATGATATCCCGTTGAGTGTTTTCATTCGCTCGAGTCACTTTAGTTTGTGCGTTTGGGGGTGGAGGGTTCTCCAAACTAGCTTTCATCAAAAAGAGAAATGAGAAAATGATCAAGATGACACTTCCTCAGTCGCTAAGCCTCCTGGGAAACATTTTATAAAGCCGGCGAAACACTGTTTAAGCGCGCGCACATTTGACCTCGAGTGGGTTTTTGTTCACAGCAGAAAATGCTAACAGGAATTAAGATGAAAAAACAATGAATAAAGATCGTACATTTGAAGTAATAACAGTTTGTTTTTTTAAAGCCGGGGAAACAAATTGTGCATTCCAGAGTTAATGGAGACCTTTCCATAACTTAGCATGTTTATTGGAAACTTATTACAATGTTTGTCTTGTGCTTCCTTGAATCATTATCCATAGAAGTCTAGTGCAGCTTCTCCAGATAGCTTTGTTTACATAAGGCTATCGACTTACATCAGCACAGGAATAGAAACTCAAGATCTTTACAAATCCAAAAACATGAAGCACTCTAGTAACCCAAGCTTTGCAAGGATGAATTAGTAATCTTCGAATCAAATCTACAATCTTAAACAAAGACACTGTATCCGTCTCTCTCTCCACTCGACAAACACAGAGCAGGTGGGCCACTTCGCTCTGGGAATCTGACGGCTGGCCGCCAAACCTGCACACAGGGAGGTTTTACTTGCAGGAAAACGCGTGTCTAAAAACATACGACTAAGTCTTCCCTTTAATTACTGCAACACAGGAATGTTTCCGGTGATCGGTGTTGGATGATTGCCAGGAAGCCGATTTTCATGAGCAAATAGGGGCTGTGGTTGGTTGTGATGGTGGAAGGGGATCACGCGCGATATCGAGACTCACATCTGAGTCTCGCTGCGACGACCTGGGAAGTCCACGGTGATGATGTACTGGTGGCCCTTGAGCTTTTTCCTCAAGATGGCTGAGCAGTCATCACCAAGTCAACAAAAGACTCTGTGCTAGAAAGCATTCCTTCTTCCTCCCCCTCTCATGCACTGCAGAGACGGGAGTGAAAAGCAGAATGAGTCCTGGAAGGAGAGAACAAGGGAGGAAAAATGAGAGCCCTCCCATCCGTTCCACACAGTTCCTATATACTGGGCCTTTATAGTCGTTTGGATCTATTATTGCATCTCAGTTTTCTGAGAGCTGTTTAATTGTTGGAGGACAATGAGACATGATTACAGTGAGTTCAATGGGGACACAATTGGGAGAAAAAAAAATGTCAGGTCTTTGCCGGTGTTACGGCCTAGAGATACTGGACCCCAAAGCAAAAGACTTAGAGAGATGATCACAAGCAAAAAGTTTATTCTTAGATAAGCAGAGGCAAAGAAAAAAAGGCAGTGGAGGCAGGAAGCTGGCTGGCATGGAGACGTCAGAGACAGGAGGCAAAAACCCAGGATAGCAGCGAGACACACCGTAGGGTCGAACACAAGGAATTATCTGGCAGGGAAGTGGCAAGAGGACTAGGCCTTTATACACAGGTGATTAGGTGAGTGGAAACAGGTGTGCCTCGCTTGCTGCTGGGAGGAGCCAGCCAACTCCCTGTCACACACCAGGCCTGCAGAGGAAAACAGAGAAGGGAGGAGGAGACAGAAGAAAAACACAAAAAGGCACACAACAAAACCATAACTAAACTGAATCATCACAGTACCCCCCCCTCAACGGACGCCTCCTGGCGTCCTACCAGGCTTGTCCGGGTACCTAATATAAAAGTCCCTAAGGAGATCAGGGTCCAAAATAAGGGAGCGGGAGATCCACGAACGCTCCTCTAGCCCGTATCCCTCCCAATCCACCAAGTACTGGAACCCCCGGCCTCGCCTACGCACATCCAACAACCGCTGGACGGTGAAAGCAGGGTGATTGTCAATAATCCGGGGGGGAGGAGGGGGCTCGGCCGGAGGACTCAGAGGAAACTGGTTTGAGCAGTGAAACATGGAATGATGGGTGGACCTTCAAGCCAGCAGGCAGCTTGAGCCTAACCACAGCGGGATTAACAATCCGTTCAATCACAAACGGCCCAATGTACCTGGGTGCCAGTTTGCGGGACTCAGTCTGGAGTGGAAGATCACGGGAGGACAACCAGACCTTCTGGCCGGGCTGGTAGTCCGGGGCTGGAGTGCGATGGCGGTCTGCAAGTCTTTGGTTGCGAGCAGCAGTGCGAGTGAGAGCTGCCCGAGCTTCCTGCCAGACTCTGCGGGCACGCCGAAGATGCTCCTGCACTGAGGGAACTGCCACATCCCTCTCCTGGGTGGGGAAGAGAGGGGGTTGGAACCCAACAGAAGCCATGAATGGAGACATACCTGTGGCGGAGCAAACCAGGGAGTTGTGGGCATATTCAACCCAAGGCAGGTGGGAGGCCCAGGAGACTGGATGGCGAGAAGAGACACAGCGAAGGGCTGCCTCCAGGTCCTGATTAGCACGCTCAGTCTGGCCATTGGTCTGCGGGTGGTAACCTGATGACAGACTGGCCGACGCCCTCAACGCCTGGCAAAAAGCCTTCCAAACTCGAGAGGCAAATTGCGGACCCCTGTCTGAAACAATGTCCTGAGGAATGCCATGCAATCTAAAAACATGCTGGGTGACTAGTGTAGCAGTCTCCAGAGCAGAAGGTAATTTAGGCAGGGGAATGAAATGTGCGGCCTTGGAAAAGCGGTCAACAATAGTCAGGATAACTGTATTACCCTCCGATGGGGGAAGACCCGTCACGAAGTCCATGGCGATGTGAGACCAAGGCCGATGAGGAATGGGAAGAGGGCGGAGAAGGCCAGCAGGGGCGCGGTGGGATGCCTTACTGCGGGCGCAGACGGAGCAGGCGGCGACATACTCCTTGGTGTCAGAGGACATGGAGGGCCACTAGAAGCGTTGCTGGAGGAGGCCTAGAGTCCGAAGTGCTCCTGGATGGCAAGCTATCTTAGCATCATGTCCCCACTGGAGCACTGAAGATCTGGCGTGCGGTGGAACGAACATCCGACCCGGTGGACAATCCTCAGGAGCTGGATGGTCCTCTTGTGCCTCCTGGACCACCCTCTCAACTTCCCACCTGGCTGCTCCCACCACACAGGAGGATGGCAGAATGGTCCCCACGGAGGACTCCTCAACCGGAGGAGCGAACTGTCGTGACAGGGCATCCGCCTTGACGTTCCGTGAGCCTGGCCGATAGGTGAGGTGAAGCTGAACCGGCCCAGAAAAAGCGCCCACCGAGCCTGGCGAGAGTTGAGCCTACGAGCAGAACGGAGATACGATAAGTTTCTGTGGTCAGTCCATACCACAAACGGGTGAGTCGTGCCCTCCAGCCAGTGCCTCCATTCCTGTAGGGCTAAGACTACTGCCAGCAGCTCCCGGTTGCCCACATCATAGTTTGTTTCTGCCGGGGAGAGCCGGCGGGAAAAGAAGGCGCAGGGATGCAACTTCTGGTCGGAGGCTGAGCGCTGGGAGAGGACTGCCCCGACACCAGTGTCGGAGGCATCCACTTCGACTACGAAAGGAGCTGAAGAATCAGGATGAGACAACACAGGAGCAGAGGAAAACAAACACTTCAACCTAGCAAAAGCAGCCTCAGCTGCAGATGACCACACAAAGGGAACTTTAACTGAGGTGAGCTTGGTGAGTGGGGCGGCTGCTCGACTATAGTCACGAATAAACCTGCGGTAAAAATTGGCAAAACCAAGGAACCTTTGGAGTTGCTTTCGTTGTAGGAGTGAGCCATTCGGCCACTGCCATGACTTTGGCAGGGTCGGCTCTGACCTGCCCCTTCTCGATCACAAAACCCAGGAATGAAACAGAGGAAACATGAAATGCACACTTCTCAGCCTTCACATAAAGTCTGTTTTCTAGCAGTCTCTGCAGCACCAACCTTGTGTGTTGGACATGTTCTTGGGGGTCACGAGAGAAAATGAGGACATCATCAAGATAAACAAAGACAAATCTGTTAAGCATATCACGAAGGACATCATTAATGAGTGCCTGAAACACAGCAGGGGCGTTAGTTAACCCAAAAGGCATAACAAGATACTCAAAATGTCCCAGGGGAGTCTTAAATGCAGTCTTCCACTCGTCTCCCTCCCTTATCCTTACTAGGTGGTAGGCATCTCGGAGGTCCAACTTTGAGAAGATGGTGGCTTGATGGAAGCAACCAAAAGCTGAATCTATGAGCGGGAGAGGATATTTATTCTTCACTGTGATGTCATTCAAGCCCCTGAAATCAATACAGGGGCGTAGAGTCTTATCCTTCTTGGCAACAAAAAAAAACCCTGCCCCCAATGGAGAGCGAGAAGGGCGAATGAGACCAGTAGCAACAGAGTCAGTGATATAAGTCTCCATGGCTTCCCTTTCAGGCCTGGAGATATTATATAGTCTGATCGAAGGCAAGGGAGCACCGGGGAGCAAGTCAATGCCACAGTCATAAGGTCGGTGAGGTGGTAGAGACAGGGCACGATCCTTGCTGAAAACCTCCTGGAGGTCATGATACTCCGAGGGAACTGACGTGAGGTCAACAGGCTTAGGGGGAACAGGTTTGGAAGTAACAGTGGTGGGTATGGCAGAGTGCAAACAGTGAGAGTGGCAGAACAAACTCCAATTGATGATGGATAAGGTGGTCCAGTCTATGTGTGGGTTGTGGAGTTTAAGCCAGGAGACCTAACACAAGCGGAGCAAGGGTGAGGAATGAGATAAAGGAAATGGTCTCATGATGATTACCTGAGAGTAACAGTGACACTGGGGCAGTACGGTGAGTTACACGGGCTAGAAGTCTACCATCAAGAGAAAAATGTCCTTGGGCTCGGGAAGGGGTTCTGAGGAAGATTTGACTGGAAAACAACATCAGAGTCAATAAAGTTCTCGTCAGCCCCTGAATCTACTAAGACTTGGAGGAAGGAAACTTGTGCACAGGAAACAGTACCCTTTAACTGGAGGCGATTAACGAGGGCAGGGAGACGGATGTATGGCTCACCAGCGCCCTCCCCTGGCTGATGAGCCTGCTCTTTTGGCAGGACGGAACAGTTGGCTCGAATGTGGCCAGCCTGGCCACAGTATATGCAGAGCTTCTGGAGGAAGCGGCGTTCACGTTCGGCAGGTGAGAGCCTCATTCTCCCAAGCTGCATAGGCTCCTCTGGGCTTAGAGATGAGGAGGCTGATGGAAGTGGGTCCCGGTAGGGAAAAGGTTCCAGGCGTGGGTTAGGAGGTGCAGACTGTCCAGCCGGACGTGGTGACTTGGGTTGGGAAAAGGGGAGAGGGAATCTCTGCTTGCCTGTTCTCTCCCTACGCCTCTCACGGCGATTATCTAAGCGAATGGCTAAAGAGATTAATTCCTCAAGGGACGAGGTCTCATCTCGAGCAGCTAGCTCGTCCTTTAACTCCTCGTTTAATCCACGGGAAAAAACTGTCTGTAGAGCCGCCTCACCCCACCCGCTCTCTGCTGCAAGAATGCGGAAATCAATGGAGTATGTAGAGACTGACTCTGAACCCTGATGTAAAGAAAGGAGTCGATTACCGGCCTCCTTACCCTGAAGCGGGTGGTCAAAAACGTTAAGCATTTCGGTCTCAAACACAGGAAAGGAGTTATAGATAGCTGGATTACCCTTGGCTATGACCACCGCCCATGCAGACGCTTTACCCGATAACAAACTCATAACGAAAGCTATCCTAGTTCTGTCAGAGGAGTAAGTTAAAGGCTGCTGATCAAAGACTAGGGAGCACTGGTGAAGAAACTGACTGCATGTCCCTGAATCACCTGAATACCTCACAGGGGTGGGGATGAATGGTTCACGGGGTTGGCCGGGATGAATGACTTGAATATCTGGAGCTGGAGGCGGTGAAGCAGGAGCTGGAGCCGTCAGAACGTTGAGCTGGGTGGAAAACTGGGTCAGGCGGCTGCTGAGCTGAGTTACATCGGCATCAATGTTCTGGAGGGATTCCATGATTCCTTGCAGAGCTCGTTCGTGCTGCCCCACACGAGCTCCTTGTGAGGAAAGAGCCTGCTTAATTCTCTCAGTCTCTGCGGGGTCCATACTTTGGCCAGATAATTCTGTTACGGCCTAGAGATACTGGACCCCAAAGCAAAAGACTTAGAGAGATGATCACAAGCAAAAAGTTTATTCTTAGATAAGCAGAGGCAAAGAAAAAAAGGCAGTGGAGGCAGGAAGCTGGCTGGCATGGAGACGTCAGAGACAGGAGGCAAAAACCCAGGATAGCAGCGAGACACACCGTAGGGTCGAACACAAGGAATTATCTGGCAGGGAAGTGGCAAGAGGACTAGGCCTTTATACACAGGTGATTAGGTGAGTGGAAACAGGTGTGCCTCGCTTGCTGCTGGGAGGAGCCAGCCAACTCCCTGTCACACACCAGGCCTGCAGAGGAAAACAGAGAAGGGAGGAGGAGACAGAAGAAAAACACAAAAAGGCACACAACAAAACCCTAACTAAACTGAATCATCACAGCCGGTTTCCATAGAAAGCTTCTGTTGAATGATACACTGTATTGTTCAGATCCTAAATAGGGAACATTTCACCACCTTGTATGTGAGTGTCCATATGTGCTGATGGGTAAATGTCCCCAGTGTGTGCGCCGTTGACCGAGGAAGACGATCTCTCCTGATACGGAGAGAATGTTTTTTGTGCAAGCTAAGATTTTTGCTACGCCTCACAACAAATAAAAAATAAACTCCCTGAACGTCAATGAAGGAAGTATTGTTCCACCGAAATCGAAAAAATACAACCGTACACCCTCTGGATTTAAGACAGTTGCTGTTGCGGCTAATTGACGTCTCTCACTTCTTTTCATAAAAGCCGACCATTAATACAAAATCCAATGACTATAACGCCCCAAAAAGTACCCTTATGATCTTGGTTGTCTGTTCCAGTTTATCGTTGGGATCCTGAAGAGGGTCTGCAGCTCACACATGTCCCAATGAGGAGAAAAACATTAATGCATAGTATTTCGCACACACAGTGTTTTCTCTGGGTTATTGTCGGCGACAGTGAGGGATTTCACTTTCGGAAGTGTAACACAGGCGACGACAACAATGACAGGTTTGAGCAACATGCTGCCCCACAGCTACCAAAAGAGAGTAGCACTCTGTATGACTTCCTCATACCAAGCGCATCCCAGGGATGCGAAAAGTCCAGATACACAGAACATCAGGGACAACTTCTGTTGTTTTTCATACTCCATACCTAACTCGGCAGAGAAAAGACTCATCATTTTAATAGCAACATGCCTCCAATGGTTTCTAACCACCCAAGACTAAATATATGGATGTTTTTGTAATGCTTTCGATAAGATGTCAAACCAAAACATTTCTATTTTTAAATCACTGGTCGTGCAAGCCTTCATGGCAAAATGAAAGAAGTGGTTGATGTTTGCTTGGCCTTATCCTACAGCCTGAAATTGAAAGGTGCACTTCTTTAGACTCCAGACTGAGGGTGGCGTACTTCAGAGGCCAGATGGAAAAAAATATGCCAGGCAAATAGAGCAGAAATTCTATTGTTGCCGGTAATGACTTTCCACAGGATTCCTGCTGAGAATTTGAAAGGCAACGCCGGCTTACTCTCCTCCACAACCTCTCTTTTCTCCTCGCTGCCAGTTTGAACAAAGCTTGTCCGCAAAAACAAATAGCTTTCACAGAAATTCACTGGAGCAGAAATGATACAAACATCAAAAACACATGAAGTTGATTCATATTAGTTCCTACAGTGACTAAATATAGCTTTCAGTGTGTAATACGCAGGTGCAATCCCATTGGGGTGGCATTAGATTTTCTTATTATCCCATTACGCCCATGATGCACTTTCCCTGGTTCGAAGCAAACAATTAGCATCATTATGAGACTGGTTTACAATATTTCCACCATGGCTTAATTAGGACTCCAGCCACTCTGGCTAACCATCAGTGGTTTGGGCACAGACTCCCTCAACAGGTGACCATCTGCAAAGAGACACTCAATGCAGGGTAGAATTCAATAGCACATGACTTTAGTTAATGTCATGTAATCCTCATTTATGGATTATTAGATGACATTTCCACTTTAAAATATCGAAAAAATACATCGAGACCTATTTTGTTGAGTTGTGTACTTACAATATTCAAAATGTTTCCAACAATTTAAAAAACAATTGATGTATTCAAGGTACCAATTTAATTTGATCCACTCTCAATCGCGTCAAATGCCATTTGCATATCTGTCAGCGTAGTGGTTGGCTGCCAGCCTGTCACGGTATGATGGAGGACCCAGATGCAGACACAGACAAGGAAGTGAAAAGGTTCATTTGCGGTGTATACATGAGGAAATGTAATGGAGTAGCAGGAGACCGAGGACAAGAGGGTGAAGGTGGGGTACTGGGCAGGGCAAGGCAAGGGAGGGCAGGTAGACTGGAGAGCCGGAGGGGATGGCCCAAACTGTAGGCAAAGGTAGACAAGGACAGGGAAAACAGTTTGAGCGACTCGAAGATGCTACGTGGCCGAGAATTTGTACAAAACCATAGAGTTTGCAACAACGCTCAGGCGATGAGTGGATGGAAAAAAGGGGGTAGATATACTGTTGAGTAGATGAATTGATGTATCTACGTTTTACGACTCATCTCTGCACCATTCTATGGAGAGACCCATAGGAAAATGCATACTGTGTGTGAAAGATTATACTTAAATAACATAGCAATTGTTCCTATGCTGTCGGTGAATATCAGTTTTGTTAAGCTACCGATTAATATCAAGTAACTTAGGCTACAGTCTAAAAATTAATTGCTTGTTGTAGACAGAAAATCATACTGGAGCTAACAAGATAACTCAAAATCACTTCTGTTGAGAGGCCCTCCCAATGTCATAAAATGAAGTTTTAGAATCATATTGGCATACAGACTTACCTCAACAAATAAATTCCAATCAGTTACATTTATTTATAGCCCAAAATCACAAATTAGCCTCAGAGGGCACACAAGCAAGGCTGTGAAAAGAAACACAAATAAATAAATATTTCAGTCTACGGTGATAATTTGACAAACACTGTCAGTAAGTACATCAGCACTGTCAATCACAGGACACAGCGCCACACACGTGCACCGTGACTCTTTACAGCACTCCACTGTACACCCCAACCTTCATGACTTCGCTCCCTGAGATGAGTAAAAAGAAAGCCCCAAAGGCAAGGAGGGAAGAGGTTGGGGTGTTTCTTTTGATTTCAAAGAAATAGGTTCTGCATTAATGGAGTCATTCCCCGGCTCGTCTCCTGCTCCAAAAGATGGAAAAACAAAGGCTGGGGAATGATATCCTCGAGCACTGTCTTCTCAATTTATTTTATTTTATTATTTTATTTTATTATTTTATTATTTTTATCTTACCTATTTTAAGGATGTGAAGCACTTTGTACATTCGTGTTGTGAAGGGTGCTATACAAATAAAGATTTACTTACTTACTTACTAGAGGCAACTTGTCATAGACATACATTATTGTGCAGACCTGTGGTTGTGATGTGGGGGTACTTGCTTTGCTGTTCAAATTATATTCCTGTGCCTTTTTATATAACAATGACATGAATGGTAACCTTGCATAGATATGAGGAAAACAACATGTTGTGAAAATTAAATAGTCCCACTGTTTCAGCCTCAAGTTTCTAGACATCACCATGCCACATCATATGGACTAGTATTGTTTTATATGGTGGCAAAATGTCATTAAATATCACTCATATTGTATATTTCTTAATGCACTAAATTTAACAAGTCAAGTTTCTCTTTAACAAAACTGTACGACTAAGATACGTTTGACTTTCAACCATATACTTCATCTGTAAAAAGGTTTCCACACTAATTCCCACAGTAATTGTTCCCGCTGTGCTGTACACTTTGATTTAGCAGCAACCAACTCCTCTAATTGCAGAGTTTTTTGGGGAGATGCAAGGAAACAGATGAGCTGTGATGATAATCAAGCCCAAATTAGTGCCGGGTTGCAGTCACAGGTGCTGAGCTCTCGGGTGCCGAAACGAGAGCTAGTAATGCTAGCGGTATTGATTAGTTGCTAGCACTGTGCCACACAATCAGCATTCCATGCGCCATTGAATCATTACATCTGCATCCACTCCTCGATTCCGCATCGTGGTCAACTAATCATCATCACAAACCATTCAAACTTCTTAGATGGTGTTTCTATTTATATTTTATCTCTTCAGCTATGTTGGCTAGAATTATTCTACTGTTCCAGAAAAAAATCACTCCATCCACTGATGCTGCTCCCACAACCATCATCACAGACACCCAAATGTCATCACAGCTGTGCTAAATTTGCAACAATTCGATGCGTAACAAGTCAAAATTCTTTGAACAAACTAGAAGCTTGACCTTTTTGAATTCATGTGAGCTGCAGCTCATCTTTTTATATGATAGGCTCTCTGTGAAAATTGGAGATGGTACAAAGGAATGGAGGGGGTGAACGGGGGAGACAAGGACCACCTGAGACAGAGGATCTCCCATGTGGGTCAGGGAAAAAGGACAACAGAGTTATAATGAGGATCGTGATAGACATCAGGCTGGAGTCTTATTACATCAGTAGAGGGTGAGAGAGAGGAGGCCTGAGAAAAAAATGGGGCTTGAAATAAGCAGGGACATGCAGATCCTACACATGACTGCTGGCTCTTTTATTGTCCTCTTTCTCTTGTTTGTAGCAGCACCAACCTCCACCTAAAAGATGTGAAGCAGTCCCACTGCACATTGCATGCTGTTCTTAACAACTGGGTGTTCAGAGGGATGACAGCAGCAGACGGCGCAGTGGTGAGGCTACGTGACAAGAGCTGGTGAAACACGAGATCCTGCCACCTCCCCAGTGTTCAAACAAGACGTGGCTGCAAGGAAAGAGTGTGTGCTGCAAAAAGCCCTTGCGCTCCCTTCCCTCTTTTCTTGTGTTTTGGAGCGTCTGGTCGATGCTTATCTCCTACTATTAAGATAGCTTTGCCCATGTAGAGGGAACAAAGGGAGGAGCGCGGAGGTCGGCAGGACGAGCTGAAATGTAGACGTTCAGGCCTCTGAATGTCCCAAAGAGGTCGTTGTGCAGCAAATAAAAAGGTTCATCGTGTTGATGCACTCCCAGAGATTTCTCAACTAACTCCCAGTTCCACTGGTGTATTTACACCAAACTGTTAATGCCGCAGCATTACATACGAAGCCAATGCAAAGAGTTGTTTGAGCCGTGTGATGTGAATGACACTTATGTGAAAGATGGGACGCAAATGCCCCTGAGTGTGCAGAATTCATTCAAACTGCTGAGCGCAGTGTCACCAAGGCTGATCAGCGTTGTCCTCATATTTGTAGAGACCGGATGAAGCTATATGTATAATTGTATGTCTATAAGTCGTGGAATATCTGTGGTATAAACAATAATGTTGCTCCTGTATTTATGACGGGATAGCAATATTTGGAGTGTTGAAGGAGCAGCTTCAGTGTTCGAATAGCCGAGCACCTATTGATCCTAACTCCATAAAGAAAACAATGATTTTCAAAAGTTGTTTGAAAGCCATCGTACATACAGCATTCAAAGCATGAATTCAGAGTTTTGCTAATCAGTATAATTATTTCCTGATTTTGGCATCCTTTATGAATAATGTATTTTAAATAGATAAATACTAGAATTGTAAGAAAGCAAGTACTGTAGGGTATCATTTATCAGGCCTGTAATCTGGAATGTTTGTTTGGATAGTTTAGGCTCTTCTCTATCGCGATGTTTCCTTTTAGTTTGTCGGTTTACTTTACTTTAACAGTAGATGTCTAACTGCACATAATTCTACCATTGTATGCGGAAACATTGTACTCTAGAATCCTTCTTTATTTCTTAATTAACTAGCTGATGTTCAAGGATCTTAAAACTTTCATCTCAGTGTTGTAATAGTACTATTTTAGGTCATGTTTGTCATGATGAATATGTAAATGGTCGATGTTTACTCTGATAGCGCTTACGTGGTTTCATAGACGGTGGTGGTAAATCCACAGAGGACTGGAAGTAACCCCATTAGCACACTGCTGGATAACCATACAGGGGCCCATGGGAGGTCATTATGAAGGAACTGTTTGCTATCCTCACATCTGTAATTAACATATGCAATGTTGATTCCTTCTTTCAGCTTTTAACCTAGATCTATATTTGAACCAGTCTATATTGCAAAAAACCCTGGGAACCCATAAACAAACTCAATAATATATAATGCTGTTAAAACATAACCCACATTACATAAACCCTGGATTCAGTCTAGAGGTGGAACGTGTCAAAAATAAAAAATAAACTTTATTATTATGAGATCCTATCCTGTTTAGGACTGTTCAGGAGCTGTGCTTGGGTTTGAATGGCAGGACAATGCGACAGGAACAACAGTGGGATTGTGTGGCATCCCGGTGGTGTCCCACATTACATTACATGTCATTTAGCAGACGCTTTTATCCAAAGCGACTTACAATAAGTGCATTTCAACCTAGAGTATAAACTAAGAACAACAAGAATACAGGAAGTAACATTTCCTCAACATAGTCGAAATACAAAAGTACCATAAGTAAGTGCTATTTAAGTGCCACTGAAGTGCAAATCTGTGTTTTAATCCAGATATAGTTGGAAAAGGTGTGTTTTCAGTCTCCGGCGGAAGATGTAGAGACTTTCTGCTGTCCTGATATCAGTGGGGAGCTCGTTCCACCACTGAGGAGCCAGGACAGCAAACAGTCTGGATGTAGAGTGATTAGCTCGAGGTGCAGGAGTCACAAGTCGATTGGCTGTTGCCGAGCGGAGCGAACGTGCCGCGGTGTACGGTGTGACCATATCCCGGATGTAGACGGGGCCCGATCCGTTCAGAGCACGGTACGCCAGAACCAATGAT
Source organism: Pseudoliparis swirei (assembly GCF_029220125.1). NCBI lineage: Eukaryota > Metazoa > Chordata > Actinopteri > Perciformes > Liparidae > Pseudoliparis > Pseudoliparis swirei. Next base: position 18,320,423 of record NC_079403.1, read on the forward strand.
TTGAAGCGGATGCGGGCAGCCACCGGTAACCAGTGAAGAGAGCGGAGGAGCGGAGTGGTATGGGTGAATTTCGGGAGGCTGAAGACCAGTCGAGCTGCTGCATTCTGGATGAGCTGCAGAGGTCGGATGGCCTTAGCGGGTAGACCAGCCAGGAGGGAGTTGCAGTAGTCAAGGCGTGAAATGACCAGAGCCTGGACCAGAACCTGTGCCGCCTTCCGAGTAAGAAGAGGACGTATTCTCCTGATGTTGTGCAGCATGTACCTACAGGAACGCGTTGTCGCAGTGATGTTGGCCGTCAGGGAGAGTTGACTGTCTAGTGTCACCCCGAGGTTCCTGGCAGTCAGGGTAGGGGCCAACACAGAGCTCTTGAAGGTGGTAGTCAGGTCATGGGTGGGGGAGCCTTTCCCTGGAAGGAATAGTAGCTCGGTCTTGTCAGGGTTGATTTTCAGGTGGTGTGCAGACATCCACTGAGAGATGTCGGTCAGACAGGCAGAGATTCGCGCCGCCACCTGTGTTTCGGATGGTGGAAACGAGAAGATCAGTTGGGTGTCATCGGCATAGCTTATGGTAGGAGAAGCCATGCGAACGAATGACAGAGCCGAGAGAATTTGTGTCCAGAGAGAAGAGGAGGGGACCCAGGACGGAGCCTTGAGGAACCCCAGTAGTGAGAGGACAAGGATCAGACACAGATCCTCTCCAAGTTACCCGGTAAGTGCGGTCGTTAAGGTAGGAAGAGAAAAGAGTGAGTGCAGTGCCTGAGATCCCCAGGTCCTGAAGAGACCTCTCTGTGACGGACTAGCTGCGGAATTCAGTTTACACTTGACGGCTCCATATTTACACAGGACGATGGCATGAATACAGAACAATTCAATCACCAGGCTTCCACCTCTGTTTTCATTTCCCCATGCATGCAGAGAGATGGAATGAAAGGGAAGGGGAAGCGGAATGAAAGCTGGGGAGAGCTGAAAATCAAGTGAAAGAAATTGCTGCAAAGCAGAGGAGTGTTTGATATACATTTGGACATTGAAGGCAGAGTGCAAAGCCAATTGTGTTTGTGTGCGTTTGTGATAAAACAGGTACGAGTCTTTCATCTGGAGGAGAAAGGGCTGATCTTCTGGTGTAATCATTCTGTTTTACTCTGTTTTTCATGCTGAAGAACAGCAAACAACAATTTCTCCCAGTTCCTTTCAGCTACCCCATTGTCTTCCTCCTTTGATAGCATCATTCTGTTGAGAGACAGCCCCTTTGATTCGAATTCTTTTGAAAAAAAAATATTTGAAAAAATGCATGAATTCATTGGAGTGGAACAGGTTGGATGCTTGTCTCTGTTTGTGAATTGCATCGAGTCGATTCTCAGCCAGCATTAAATTCAGCGATTGGGAGGCAATGGGCGATTGTTCAAACAAATGCCAACTCCGCTTATCAGGGCACTGCCTCATCTCCTTCAATATGTCAATCTCGTGCCAAGTGGTTCCCGGACTGGTGAGTGCACGGAAGTTTGATTTCTCGGGTGGCTCGCCGAACTTCCAAATAACAGGCGGCAGGGTTCTCTGCCCCAGTTTGTTCAATCACATCATTAGGGAGACAGTACGAGTCGCAGCGGATGTCTCTCATTGCATATTTAATGCAGTGATGAGCACAGTCAGATTTGCAGATTCAGCGTTAAGTGCTGGCGGGTACCAGTTAGAGGGTGCTTTGTAAAGAGATAAAGAGTTCTTGAGAGGGTTTAGATATATTGTATTGATCATCCATGATAAACTGTGGCAGTGTTTGCTTCCTCACAGACAATAAACGTTGAAGCTTGGTTTTTCCATGGTAGACTCTACTTAGGGTCACTGAAGAGTTACGCTTGAAAACAGTTATAATTCAGACACATTGGGATGCAATATTTCGTTCTGTCCTGGAAGACATTCAAAGAAGGGCAGAGTGCAGCCACATTCTGGTTGATTACCATAGAGCACCCTATTTCGGGGAAAGAATTGTACAGTAGTCAATGGCGAGAGACAAATAGTTATTTGATCCGTTTTGAATTGTGACCTGGATTCCACATATGTTTATAATGATAATGTTTGTTAATTTTTCAAGAAAGTTGCATTTTGTTGTAAAACTATGTACGACTGAAAATATGTATTTAGTATATGTATTTATTACTATTTATCCCTCACTAAAACTACAAAACCACTGTGTTTCTTAACCCTCCTGTTACCTTCAAATTTACTAACATCTTTTACCCTTGGGGTCAATTTGACCTAAGCAATTTTAACCTCCAGAAAATTATTAGAATTAGAGCTTTTTAAGGCAAAGAAGTGTAATGTTCTGCAAGAAAATCAGCTGCCCTGAATCCAATGGAGCTGCATTTTACTTTTTGAAGACCAAACTGAAGGGAAAATGCCCCAAGTATCATCGGAAGTGAAGACAGTGGCAGTAGAGGCCTGGTAGAGGATCACCAGGGATGAAACCCAGCGTCTGATGATGTCTCTGGGTTCCAGACTTCAGGCTCTCATTGACTGCAAAGGATTTCCAACCAAGTATTAAAATTGAAAATTACATTGATGATTTTATGGAACCAGCTTCCAATTTCAGTCCGGGAGGCAGACACAGTCACCTCGTTTAAGAGTAGACTTAAGACCTTCCTCTTTGACAGAGCTTATAGTTAGGGCTGAATCAGGTTTGCCCTGGTCCAGCCCCTTGATATGCTGCTATAGGCTTATAGCTGCCGGGGGTCGTTTTAGGATGCACTGAGTACCTATCTCCTCTTTTTTCTCTCCTTAAGGATGAATTTTCATCTCTCAATCACACGTTACTAACTCTGCTTTCTCCCCGGAGTCCTTTTGACTTCACGTCTCATGGGGTCATCGGACCCTATGAGACGGCATAGATCCTATCTGCCTGATGGATCATCGAGGTCTGGGTCGTGGAATTCCTGCTCCTGACTGTGCCACTGTCCTGTTGAGACTCCGCCCACTGTTGAGACTCCGCCCACTCCTCCTCCCCACCGCCATCTGCCTGATGGATCGTGGAGGTCTCCATCGTGGAATATGCCTACTATGAACTATTCATACACTGTCATATTCATTGAATGTATTCTAACTCTAAATCTGTCCTTCTGTACACATTACATCTATTGCATCTGTCCATCCTGGAGAGGGATCCTCCTCTGTTGCTCTCCTGCAGGTTTCTTCCCTTTTTTTCCCCCTGAAGGGTTATTTGGGAGTTTTTCCTGGTCCGATGTGAGGTTTTGGGGCAGGGATGTCTATGTGTACAGATTGTAAAGCACTCCGAGACAAATTTGTAATTTGTGAAATTGGGCTATACAAATAAACTGAATTGAATTGAATTGAATTATGTTAGTTTGTCCAATTACTTTTTATCCCTTAAAAAGGAGGTGACACATGTAAAATGTGTTGCAATTCCTACACCGTTCACCTGATATGGATGTAAATACCCTCAAATGTAAGCTGACAGTCTGCTCTTAAAGCACATCTTGATTATTTAATTCAAAATCCATTGTGGTGGTGTACAGAGCCAAAATGATGACAATTGTGTCAATGTCCAAATATTTATGGACCTGACTGTACATGTCCGCGACTATGGCGAAATATGCACATCACCATTACAATCTCACTGATTGACCTCAAATTGGAAAGAGATATATTTTTGGTGTTTTAATGGATTTATACTATTTCGTAGTACATATTTTTTATATCTATAACATTTGAAATAAAAAGCTATTTCTGTTATGAAGAATAGTAACATGAATTATGTTCGGGGTCAATTTGACCCCAGGGAAAACATTCACAATTTCCAGGCACGTGCACAGATAGAGCCCTAGTGGTGCTCAAGCACCAGCCCCTTTGCCCTGGATGAGTAAAGTGCCCTTTTTGCTGGAGACACATTTTTTTTATTCATCCGTATTTAAGAATAAAAGTTACTCTCTGTCATCAAGTCCCCCCAAATGTGTTTTAATATCCGACGGGGCATTTATTTGAGTTCTTGTGATCATTTCGCCCCGACCCGCTCCGCGGCGCTCACAAGCCCCCCCTCCTCTCCCTCCCCCCGCCGCGCCCCTCCCTCCTCCACTTCCTCCTCCGCGCAGTGCTCTTCACGCCACCGAACGGGTGCACCTCCTTCTCCTCTGACGGTGTTTGTCCCCTGACGTTGTTTTGTGATAAATCAACCACAACATTAGTGCTGCTGACAACATGACGTCACAACTGGTCCGACGTTTCCTAAAAAAATAAACAAACAAAAACTCCGTGATTTCAAAGCCTCGTCCAGCTGTTTACTGACGTTAGTTATGTTTAGAGAATAGAGAGAGGGAGAGAGAGGAGAGAGAGAAGAGAGAGAGGAGGAGGAGAGAGAATTCAAGAGAAAAGAGAGAGAGGGAGAGAGAGAAGAGAGAGAGGAGAGAGAGAGAAAAGAGAGAGAGGGAGAGAGAGAAATCATTCTTATTCCGTTCTATTCAACAGGGGCTAGTCTAGGATTTGCGTGGCCAGACTGAAAAAAAAATCATAAGGCCTCTCTTGTTCAGAGGGCCGGGCCAAATGTGGAAGTGGGCCGTGTCCGGCCCGCGGGCCTTAGTTTGAGGACCACTGCTCTTGGCTGTTGATGTCTATCAAGATCGCTCATTTTGAAAATGACGTCAGAGGGCAATACGGATCCGTATCAGACCAGAAGGGCAATACGTGGCCATTAGCCAATCAGAACGCTTTTACTGTCATTGCTATATAATAATTCATCTTTATTCATAAAGAAAATGTAAGCTAGCTGTCTGATGCTGCCCAGAGGAAACGCAGTTCGAGGACAGCTCCATCAGTGTAATGCTGCTGCTAATGCTTCAACTCGGTCAGAATATTTTTTTTTGGCATTGGGTGCCCTTTTTTTGGGTTTGAGCACCTGCCCCCCAAAATGTCTGTGCACGTGCCTGACAATTTCAGAAATTTAGAAGGATGTTATTTGTAAAACAGAACATCCTCATCATCAGAACATCAGTAAGGAACACATAACAGGTATTTATAAGGTCATAAATATGTTTAAAGTACATTTGAGCATTGTATCAATGATTGGTCTATGCTACACTAGGGGCTGTGTATGTGAATACGTTTGTGTGAGAAAGTTAAAAAAACAAAGCCAATAAAATGAGTTTGACAGAATATGAACAGCATAGTATCTTTCCTTCAGGCCACCAGAAGGTACATTCCAGCCTTTTGTCTGCACTACTGTACACTCGTCAGCCCCGCCTTGTTCCTCTCTCGTCGAAGCGTATGACACGGCAGAAAACATGGAATGTGTTTAGAGACATGTTGCTGGAAACATTGCACTTCCAGTTTCAGCAGCTCAAAGGCGTGCGGTTGCTTCGCCTTTTGACCTGTACACTCCGGACACAATGAGAAACCCAATGTAGGCTTGCAAGTGTGTCACATCCAAGTCACAACTGTCCCCATACACACGCTTCCCCTCTAAATGTGTCATCTCAAGTACATACTTTTCTATTAACGGTGTTATGAAGAGCTCAAATGCTGATTTTATGTCTTGGACATGGCTGACATCTGGTGGGGCCTGGAACTATTTTGATAACATTAGCAGCACTAAGTCTACCCTGTGGTTCAAATGGGGAGACAGACCATAATAACTTTCCATTTTTGGAAGGCAGTATGTTTGCTGGTGGTTGAGAGACAGGAGGGTCAATACTGCGCGTCTCATTCTCATCAGAGGAGGATGCCTCATAGTTAGGTCCTCTAAACATCATCCTCTGTCTGCGACACATTCTCATCTATGTCACTGTCATGGTCAAAGAGTAGTTACAACACATCAAGGACAGAAAACCTTTTCATAGAAGACATTTGTCGTTAGTAGAGAGCAGAAAGAGAACACACAGAAGACCAACAGAAGTGGTAGAAGGCTGCTGTGCAAGCTTTTATACGTTTGCTCCTCCCCTCATGATGTGTGTGTGTGTGTGTGTGTGGGGGGTGTACAGTGTCTGGTTATTAAAAATATCTTCTGATCAGAAAATGAGTCAAGGCTAATGAGTCTGAGTTTGAAAAAATAATGAATCGTATCATATTTTTTTTGATACAAAATGAGAACGGGTCCCACAAACCCGAACACCACACAAGGTTTATGTGAGGTTCGGACCCTAAAACTTTCTGACGAATATGCAATTGTATTTTATAGTGACCTCAATATTATCCAAAACAACCAAAACCAATGTGTGTAAAATGTTAATATTTACCTTCGCATTGAAAATGCGGAAGGTTATGTTTTGATCGCCGTGTATTTATTACCTTCGCATTGAAAATGCGGAAGGTTATGTTTTGATCGCCGTGTATTTATTTATTTATTTGTATGCGTGTTATTCGCAGAACTCAAAAAGTATTGAACCGAATCGCATGAAATTTGCTGGGATGATTGGTTATTACCCGGGGACCAGTTGATTAGATTTTGGGATCGATCGGGTCAAAGGTCAAGGTCAAGGTCATGGAAAGGTCAAAATCTTTTTTTTACCATAGCACAATACATTTTTGTCCAATTGGCATGCAACTAATGCCAAAATGTTCATAATTCAATGCCCAATCTTGTGATATGCGAAGGTATGCGCTCTACCGAGTGCCCGTTCTAGTTCCTATATGTTTTACACAGTGAAAAACAGCCTGGGGTCAAATTCACCCCAAAGAACACTGATGCGTACAAGTTGTTTACAGGACATTGAAAACATATTATCATGTGAATTTTATGTTAACCCAGTTCTCCACAATAAATTAGGAAAAGTCATGAAATATGAAGCAAAAGAAATGATGTAAATATTTTTTTTAGAGATGTTAAACATTGAATGGGGTTAAATTGACCCCAAAGGTCAATTCGGAGGGTTAACGGGATTCACTGACGCGTTCGACAGGTCTGGCTCGTTCTTTCCCTTCTCGGCCGATGAGAAGACACAGCTACGCTAGCTAGCAAGCAAGCCAAGGTAATGGCCGTGTTGGTGAGTCTCACCATGTTCAGCTCTCATCGCTGTAGCTTGTAACTGAGAATGAGGTTTGGAGTTTAGTTTTACACCGATGTTCCTGTTCGTACTCATTAGCCCTGTTACGGTTCATTAATTGCTCTCACTCTATTAGAACTGGTTTGGATTTCGCTAATGCCGAACATATCCTGCAACTTATTTAAAGTTGTCCACTCCTGTAGCGAATGCCACGTGTTTGTCAGTGGGTCAGCTGAACTTTGTGTTGTGTTATTCTCCCATAAATAATCGATTTCCACAAAAAGATCGGCACATATTTGCCTTTATTTAGATAAAATGTTGCAGGGAGATTAAGTCATTGCGTGGCTTTGTTGTTGTTGTACATGACAAAAGCATAGGTCAGTCGAACAGGATATGATGACCTTTAGCAAGGAAAAGGTTGCCTAGCCTGTTGTGCGCAGACTAATAAAGTCAACCGAGCTGTTCTGCAAGAGGACATCTTCATACAAAAATCGGTTTGCTTTAGTCATCCTCGTTGTCTCTGTCCATTCACTTAACTTCCAATCTCAATAGCGTCAGGGAATTGTAGAACAATTTAATAAAAACCCACCTTCACACCTTTTGAATTGCATTCTTACGTGCGTGCGCTAGTGCAAATGTGTAAATATAATTTTGGCTCACCGTGGTTGTTTGGTAATGTAAAACAGCTAACACTTGCCAGGGTTTCCTGCTGTTCATCCTGTAACGAGCCAGGGCCACGACAAACATAAAGCACCAGCTGGTCAGCACCCATTTCCACAGGAATCATTTGCAAATGGAAAATGCACACCGATAGGCGCGCACACACACACACACACATACAAACAGAAGAATGGAAGAGCCTGAGGCTGTTTCGATACATCCAGACCAGTGAGAAGCGTTCTGAAGTTGTGGGAGTTTGAAATGTTAATGTTTTCCAGGTGTAACAGAGCGAGCCTGAAGTGCATTGCAAACCTCAGATGATTCGGTACCTGATCCAAGGAATTCTTGCTGCGCCTGGGGGATCAAGGGAAGCAGAAAAAAGATTGAAGGGAGGAAAGCTGAAGATGAATGAGTTCAATATGAGTAACAGTTTTCTGATCCAAAATATTTTTTTATATTTTAAGATTTCCCTTTGCCACACTTTGAAACTAGTTTGATAGAGGTGAATAACTCACTTTCCTGCGCTGTGAGGATGATAACTTAATGCTTATCCCACAGAGTCTACAGGTGCATGGCAGAAGTTGCGTATTAACAAAAGAGACAACTGCTGACTGCTTCTTGAGGGAGTCAAACGCAGCTTTGCGGCATCACGGTCTTTCATCGGAACGCTGATGCAGTCAAAATGCAAGCCTGGAAAACACAAACTTGGTGAAAAAGAGGGGAGGCGTGCCTTGTCAGGAATTTACATTGATACACCACAGGAAGAGGGCAGGCTCTGCTCTTCCTCATTCTCACTCTGTCCCCTTTCTTCTCCCTCTGCCTTCAATTGTTCTGCGCCGTGGCTTCATCAGCAGATTCCTCTGCATTTGAAAGCGTGGGATTATGCAAGAGAGGCAGCATCAGATGATAAGTAACTCGCCCACCCCTCCCCTCTCTCTCTTGTCTTTAAGTCTCTTGGCTGCTGAGCATGTAAATCTTGCGAAGCCTGTAAAAACACAACTCAACAGTCAAGTCACTGTCTGACAGGCAACACCGTCAGCACGCACACACACACACGCACATACGCACGCACGCATGCACACACGCACACACACAAACTCACACACACACATACGCACAATGTTATTTGAAGTCAAGGTCAATTGTGTGAAAACATACAGTGGTCGTCGCTACAGTGTTGGCGTGAAACATTGTACGTGGGTGTGCTAATACATAATGGAATGTCTCTAAGCCGCAGAGGAGCCTTCAGGATGCAGTTGTAGTTTCAGCACCCACATCGGAGCGATTGTGTGCCAAGGTTTCTCTGTGTGAAGGCTGGGATGAAGTCAGCCAAGTGATTCGGTTATGCTGCCCAGCACTGCTTTTTAGACAATAAAATGCAAAGCTATAAAATAATACTTCTCTCCCACTTGTGTATTTGTCATCGGGAAAAGATATAGAAAGAATTCAGCTTAATTTCCAAAGAATCTTTATCCGTTGATGAGCTTATAACATGTTGCGTTAATGCTTCATTGGCTCCCTCACCAATTCCTTTCAGAAGAAGATTAGAATATGTTGGAAAAAATATGAAGACTGGCCAAGTTGCACACAAAAATCTGTTTTGTCCAAAGACGGAAAAATGAAATAGTGACTTGACAACTTTTTAAAATAAGGAATCCCCTGTTTTGTTTTTGTATTGGAGTGAAATCTTGCAATAACGCCGCACACCTAGACCCCTGAGACGTAACATTTCGGTAAATGATTGCCGACGCAGGAAGTCCTCTCACAAGATCGTCTTGAAGCGAATCTTTTGACGCACTGTTCTTTATTGACCTGTGACAGAAGTTGCGTCGACCGAGTAGAGTTTTTTTATTTTTTTATTGACAGCTTGGATGCAGCACCCCAGAAACTCATCTGATGCTGTCGAGCTGAAGCACATTGATTATTGGGTGTCGGTGAGTGAACTGTCTCTGAACCTTTGTGTGTCTTCTGAGGCGTTGAGTCATCCTTTGAGTCATTAAACCGTTTCCCATTTTCCACAGGAAGTCGCACTGTCCTTTTTAGTTGATGACATCTCTCAATCTCTGGCCTTTTCAAGGATTCGGCTCAATATCTCCTTTCCGGACTGCAGAACTTTACTGATCCTTGGATTAATCCTTGGATTGATCCAAGCTGCATCGATTTATTCGGCCGGAGATCTAACAAAAGCAGTTTTGTTTTTTTCATTAAAGTTTTATAGTGTTATTCAAATGAATAATTCAATCATTTGAGTTACTTAACCATTGATCTTTTCACAATATGCTGATAAGCCTGTCTAGATTTTCCATTAAACAATTAGTATCTGTTCCCCTGACAGTATTTCCTGGCCATGTATTCTAATTAGTGATTGCGAGCATTGAACCTATTCGTGATACAATGCTGGACCTCCTTGTCTCATTGACGGACCTGTTGATCATCCCTTTGGCGCGCCAATAATCCATTAAACACATTGTTTACATTGCCCATGCAGATAGATCCACTCCTACATCACATGCATGCTTTGATGTATATTGCGCCCCATTTAATAATGCCATTAAACTTTACTGTGCAATGAAAATACTGTACTGACAGCCATTAGTGGCAGTGAAGGAAACCAAGTGCACTGTAATGTGCACCACATTATCGCCTCCGCTGCATTTTACTGTTAATATAATGACCCAACGTGTTGGATAGCCTACCACTGTGTGTTTACATACAAGATTACTCGACAATGAAGGATTTATAGTTTCAGGTTAAATGTGTCCATGCATCTGACACAGTGGTATCATTTTACAAACATGGTTGCACAATATTTTCCTTTTCTCAATGTGTTCTCTGCTGCTATGAAATATATCAAACTGAACCCTGCCACAACATGCTCAAAGAAAGACACATTCCAACGGGCAGTGCTTAATGAAATCCTTCAGTTTATTCCCGTACAGGGCCGTGTCATAAAACACCCTATCCTCCTCCCATGCGTGAGTCTGCTTTACACCTCGGTGGCTGCACAGCAAACAGAATGGGCTCAAGTCATGCCTTTCAGCTCTCCATCCAATCTGCCCAGCAACATCTTATCCGAGGCATGACTCACAAACCGACTGGGAGAAGTGCTGGTGGGTGGGTGGTCTTCAAGGCAGGGACTTCGGGGAAAGCGGGTCAATAGGCGTGTTGGTCTGTAGCCCGGACTGAGGGCTGATAGCGATGACCCTGCAGACCTAATCTTGCATGTGCAGAAGCCTTTTGGAATGTGGCCGGGCATTTTTGGATTGTTTTGGAGTTGTGGGATCTGTAATTGTGTTGTGTCGATATACAGTAGCTTTAAGTAAATAATTACTGCAAGTCTCATTACTAGGCAGCAACCTGTGTGTCTGAAAAGGGTTGCGTAAGAGTCTAAAAATGTCAAGTGGTCATCAAGAGCGACTCCTCTGGTTTTCAATTATATAGAAGTCTATGAGAAAATTACTTAACTTCTCACTTAATTTATTAACTCAGGAAACATTGAAACATTAGTTGATAGTTTCAAATGGTAGTTTCAAGTCTTCTTCAATACAGCATGATGTTCATTTAGGATATCTTGTGTCACTTCTGGTTGTAAAAAAGTCAAGTGGGCAACAGTCAAAAACCAAGATGGCGGCAGCCAAACTCAAGGCTTCAAAACAGACGTCCACAAACCAGTGGGTCATGACATAGTGACTACGTCCAATTCTTGTGAAATAGGTGGTTCTGGATGCTTGGTGGTATAGTGACTAGTTGCTTGTCATAATTGTGTCCGCCCTGTCAAGGTAAGCTGCAAATGGTCAATAGTAGGATTTTGAGTTTAACAATGTACTACATTTTAGCTTTACCCACAAACATCATACAAATTACCTCATAATCTTGGTCATTCCATCTAATTTGGTCGTAAATGCCATCACTTGTCACGTCATAGGGCACAACACATGCAGACAGAATTGTAAACACTTTCCGAGCCATCTTACTCAGGACCATTGGATATAGATGAGATTGTTTTGCAGTGGAGGCCGAGGGAGGGTGTGGGTTCTAGGCATTGGGTCAGTCCAGGTGTGAAACGGGTCAGGCATGTAGGGGCAAGCAGTTGGTCCAGCCACGATAAGGAAAGCCAATACTGTAGGAGGGAGACAGAAAGTACACAAGAGATAAAGACCTGTGATGACTTGTTCCATAAAGGACAGGCTGGGAGGAGGGATAATCCATGAACACACACACACACAGATTGATTTGGGTGAGTGGTTGAGAGAGAGAGAAGATGGGGGTGTTGGGGTGATGGACGCTCATGGTGGATGTCCACATTATTGTTCTGGCAGAGCAATCTTCTCCAATCTTGGCAGTGCGTAATGGAGGCATGAGAGATACCAGGTGCTGTTACCTTCTCCATTCGGAGAGGCACGGCCACATGCCAGACTGAATTGGATGAACCTTTTATTGTTTGGCTTGCACTCGGCTGGGCTATAAAATAAAAATTAAAAATAAGGACAGATACAACGAGACAAAAAGAGAGGGGTATAGAAAATAAATGTGAGGTAAAACACATAGATCATTGACTCTCATTCCACTCATTTTAAATGATTCTGTGTATGTTGGTATATTCAGTTTCATAGCAAAATTAATGCTTTCCTTTAACCTTGCTAATCTTTTGTGACTTGTGGCCTTTTGGGTAAGTGTTTGAAATATGTTATAAGGACAATAGTTTACCAAAGGTGCACGTCACATCAGTGTTCAGCAAGATAATAATTCATTGAATGTATTTAAACTCTAAATCTGTCCTTCTGTACACATGGCATCTATCTTTCCCTCCGTCTGTCAGTTGTCGACTATCAGCTGTCTGTTGAGACTCCGCCCACTCCTCCTCTCTACCTCCATCTGCCTGATGGATCGTGGAGGTCTCCATTGTCGAATATGCCTTCTATGAACTATTCATCCACTCTGTCATATTCATTGAATGTATTTTAACTCTAAATCTGTCCTTCTGGTCACATTACATCTATTGCACCTGTCCATCCTGGAGAGGGATCCTCCTCTGTTGCTCTCCTGAAGGTTTCTTCCCTTTTTTTCCCCTGAAGGGTTATTTGGGAGTTTTTCCTGATCCGATGTGAGGTTTTGGGGCAGGGATGTCTATGTGTACAGATTGTAAAGCACTCTGAGACAAATTTGTAATTTGTGAAATTGGGCTATACAAATAAACTGAATTGAATTGAATTGAATAACAAGATGAGAAAAGTAGTGAGATGGTGGATACAGTCTAATGAATCAAACCTCAAGGTTAGCCAAACTTATTGGCAAGTGGAAAAAAAGGAAAGGAGTCAATTTATTACTTCCTGCAGCGGAATTTGCTTTTACTTCAGCGTAGCAATGCGCCTAGACAGTTCTCCGGTGCAATCACGACGCCACCGACATTTCAAGTTCACCCTTTACAGAATGTGGTGCCAGAACTGTATAGATAATACCTACGATGTAATAACCTTGAAGTGTCATTTGAAAGATCTCTTTTGTCCTCCCTGGCTTCCGGGTCTCAATCAAACATGGACATGGCTCTTATAGTCTGCTGATGCACTTTTAATAACACAGTGATTACGCACTTCTCATCACTCAGCCTGATTGCGAGCGTGTCTCGACCAACACACACGCACACACACACATCCACGCAGAAACCAAAAGGGAGTGAGACCAATAGAAGAATAACCAGGAGGGTGTTATGTGGCACACAGGGACTGGAGATCATCAGATTAATAACACCCTCTTTTATTAAGAAAACAGTGATATTGTGTTCGGTCATCTGAGCGTGACAAAACAAGTCAATGCACGGACTGCTGCAGTCCATTACGTTTGTTTGGAGGACTTTGGTCGGACCCAAAAGGATTAGAACGGATTTAGAGACTGAAAAGGGGGGATTTGGAGTGTTTACTGTGTGTTTGCGTGTGAATGTGTACAGAAACTGAAGCTGTGATAGCATGAAGCAAACACTTTGACTACTTAAGACCCAGAACAAGGAGGTGCCTTGTTGCCTGGTGACTCTGTTGCCAGCCGCGCTGCAGATACAATGGGGAAATGAAATCTCTTGCCATTCTAACTCTCCAGGCTACATCACAAACAGTGGAGTGGAAATACAGTATATGTATTTTATTTTAAATTAACACTTCAGTTCATTATCGCTTGTTGTATTACGGCTCCCTTATTAAAGCCTTTTCTTTGTGCGGTAATAATAGCACGGGACATTATCAAGAGGATAGAGGGAATTGCTCCCACCGGCATGTCTGCAATTACCATAAAAGTCGTCGCTGCTTTTGTATGTCGTCGTCAAAGTTTTTTTTTTTTCCTTCTTCTTCTTTCTACTTTTTATTCTTCTTCTTCATTGATCGCTTCAAATGCCGAACACAGACAAAGACGGAGCGATTTATTGTCGTCGCAGATGCGCGGCTTTCGAGGCCAGGGTGAAGATGGTTCGCAGCATACGATGAGCCTCCGAAGGCCTCCTGCTCCTCCTTTTCCTCTGTGATCTCGCCTGTTGTTAGTGAAGAGGCCTCCTCCTGCAGCAGGTCACCTCAAGGAAGGTGTGAGGAGAATCTACTTCAGCCACTGTCACATTCCTTTTCAGGCACAATCATACAGTAGACCCTCCACCTCTCATGCAGGCTATCTGGTTAGAAACCATCCTTTAAAAAAAACTCTCACCTTTCCTATCTTCTTACCTGCTCACCTTTTTATAGTAGTGTCTCTCTCTCTCTCTATCTCTATATATATATATTTTTTCTTTGTTGTTGTCCCTCCTCGCTTACACTTTTTTTCTCTCGCCTCCTTCTCTTCTCCTCGCTCCCTCTCCTCTTCTTACTTTTCTTTCACCTTTCCTCTTGCTTGTGTGAAAGTGTCTTAGAAAATGCAGAAGCCAAAAGTATCAAATTACCTTTTTGAGGCGTGGGATCTCATCCCTCGATGTCTGGGCACCAGCAAACTGCAATGTTGACATGGCAACAAGAATTACTGCGAGGTAAGAGGACGAGAGAAAATACATGATAACCTATAGGTGTGCGGAGGAGAGAGAAGGAGAAACAAAGACGGATAGCTGGTTACGTTTGTGAGAATTGAGGGGCGAGTTTGTTTGTGAGTGTGTGTGTGTGTGTGATTGTGTGCATGTAAAAGCACACTCCCTGTGCTTCCAATTAGCTGATGTGTTCATTAGCTCCATCTAGAGATTAGACGTTCCGTCAATCAGGGCGGCTGACTGAGACGCGGCTGTTTCTTTCTCGAGTAATTACACATTCTGTGAAAAGAAATATAAAAAGTCAAGGCTTAAAAATCCCCGTTAACTTCCCCAGCATCACCTCGAAGCTTTTCTTTTCTCCTTCTATAAAATAAGAAAAGCTCTGTTAAAGCCCATGCAGCATTGTTTCCTTCCCACACATCAATCAGAACCTTGAGGACCCAGGAGGAATAAGAGACTCCTAATACTTAAATTCAAAAGAGGTATGTTTCAATAGCATTGACAAGGAAGTGGGAAGAAAAAAAGTGATGTGGCCCTCATGTATCCATGGTTACCTTGACTTTATTGCTGTTTGTCTTGCGCGGCAGATGCAATAAAAGAAGTGCTGGGAGAGAAATGACTAGGCAAGGAGAGATGTAATTGCGGGTGAGGGCACCACACACAGGTGAAGAGGAGGGTATCAGGAGGCGGGAATTGACCCGAAAACCACTTCGGCTCTAAGACCCTTTCAAGCTCCCCGGCTCTACAAGGGTCTCATTAGCCAGATTTTGGACGGGCCCCTGGATGTGCACGCACATCATCTTTGAGTTTTCCAATTAAGATGCCCAAGCTTCAGGACTCTCAGGTATCCTATTAAAAAAAAGTAAAATCAAGCGTCTCTCGCAGCAAGCTTGATCGGGCTCGGCCTCATTCAAGGGATAATGAAATATGGAGGTGGTAAGTCATGCGTGAATAGAAATAGAAATTGGACGGAGGTGGAAAAAAAGGAGAAACACGTGTTAATATGAAACCGTTTGTAGGTGCGTTGGAAATCCCCCTCGTTGTCAGGTGTCTCGCATTGCTATCCAGCATGCTCCTATTTGTGGCAGCGGACAAGGGGAAAGGAAGTATCGTTCCCACCTTTCTGTCACCCTTTTCCCTTTCCCCCCCCCCCATTTACTCTTTACATACACGTGGCTCCGCCGGGGACCGGAGTGTTAAATGAAATAAAGACAGGAATCCATTCACACCTGTGTGGTCAGGGAGACGCTCCCCCTCCTGCGGCGTGGGCGCCTCAGATAGATGGCCCGCTGGGACCCTGGATAGGACACACACACACACACACACGTTTCAACACACACACGGCTTAGGCCGATGTGGCTGAAATGTGGCTGTGTAGAAAATATATGTGTAGAAAACAAACCTTAGAGGGAGGATTTTTGGGGTTGCAGGAGGGAGAGGTCAAAGGGCTCCGACAAATCCCCCCCATCACATACTTTTACTTTCTGCAAGGCTATAATAAATCATGGAGCAACTGCCGGAGCCCCTCCCCCCTCTAGCAGCACATATGTGCTCCCACGGCTCAGAGTAGATGTGGGGTTACATTTGTGATGTATCCTATGATGTGCCAGTTTTGAGCTGCATTACGCTACAGCCTTCCCTCCAGCTGCTGCATGTCATTGACATTTCCAGCATCCTGAAATGACAGATGAATAGTGATAGCCAACACAACGGGGAATACAGAAAAGTCGACTGTGAAAACTCAACACTGACTTAAAAAAATAAAAAGAAGGGCGACAGGCTCACCCGGTTAACGCTTTAAAGCCTACACACCATCAAAACCAGCTGGGAGCTAGTTATTGTTCTGTTGCCGGCTCATCAGGGAGAGTGTTGCCTTTGGGGAAGGACACCCATGGGAGCCTCCGGAGAAAGCATGATGATGACACACACGGTGCTCATCATTCGAGGCACACACCCCCTGGGGGCCCATAACTTCCCCGATGTCACACCAACAGTATTGCCATTGACAAGCCATCTAATCCACCATGTGAGTTGTGGTGTTGTCTGGTGCTGAACTGTGATTATATTTCATTAAAAAGGGCCAGGCTTTAATTTTAAGGAGTTGCCAATAACATAATCCACAAAGAACAGCAATGTTCACTGGTTTGGCTGTACAAGCTGCCCCATTCCCTCATTGAAAATTCATCATAGCCACTCAATTTGAGAATAATACTCTATAGGAGCAGTGCAGAGATTTAAAAGTGAGTAGTCATCATTATGTTGTGTCATCGTTGATTGCAGTGTCACGTAACTGTCATTTTTGCCTTTAATTAAATGGTAGTATTGGAATGGGAGATTAGTGGCAAAACACTGGGATTCAAATAACACTGGTTTTGTAAGTGGTTTTCTATTGTAAATGATGCAAAGGGTTAACACTTAGAATGTTGGGGAAATAAATCAAATGAAAGAAATAGAATACAGTTTAAAAAAAACGAATGATCCTGATAGTTCCCCCTTTCGGTTGACTGTTTGTACCTTTTTTTTGTATGACTAATGTTAAGATTGTTAATTTACCATGGCTTGGTCTGTGCTCCTGTAGTCTCACAACAGACAATGAAAAGGAACACCCTGACTGGCTCCTCCCACCGCCTGGAGTGGAGCAGGAGAAAGTGCGTTTGGGCATCAGATAGCTGCAGGAGGTCTCAGCATCGTTTGTGTGAATGTGTTCTTATTCAAGTTACGCCTGTCAATGCGACATTTATCGAGGCTGTGGTGTCAGCCATCGCTCAGAGTTCCATCACATTGGACAGGAAATATGTGTCGGTCCAATTATTTAGCGGAGTCTGAGCAGAGGCCATTACCAGAAAAACTGCATGTATTGCCTCAGTTCTCTTACCGATTTCAAATCAGACAAACATCGGCATGGCAGGCATACAGATGAGATGATGGAATGTGTCGGCGCATCAGCGTGGATAATTTGTGCAACAAAATAATTCGGGGTGTCAATCCAAATCAGCTTTTGTCATTGATTGACCAAGGGGGAAAAAAAGAGATTTTACTTTCAAATTAAATTGAGGAGGTAGAGTTGAAAGATGCTTCAAAAAAGGCTCTCTTGATTCATTAGAAGGTCTATGTCACCAGAGACGAGGGGGAATAGGATTAATCTGTGCTCTCAGTGTATGTGCATGAGAGAGACAAGGCGGAGTGATTCTCCTCGCGTCTCTGAGGGGTAATTAGCTCTGGCGTGGCCTGTCGTCGCTCCGCGGTCCCGGGACTCGGCTCGCCGAGTCATCGGAGCCGCGGAGCCTCGTCTGCGGGGAGAGCGACATGCAGTGGACCGCAGGGTCTGTAAAGTCAGTGACTGAGGGGTCACTCTCAAGTAATCAGTCTGTCGGACCGCATTCTTTATGTCTCGTACTCCCCGGTGATGTTTTCAAGTTTACCTTGTTACAGATTCCAATTCCTTCTCTTTCTTCACTTTTCTCTCTTTCTCTTATTTCCTTTTTTGTGTTTTCTTTCTTATCTTTTCCTCCTCCCTCTGTTCACTTAACTTCATCTCCTTTTCCTGACCCTTTCCTTCCTTTTTTCGCCATTGATTTGAACTCTCCTTCTATCCTGTCCTTTCCTTGCCCCTAAGCTTTTCTTCTTTTCCTTTCCTGTTCCCATCTCTCTTCCTTTATTTCCTTATTCTTCCTTTTCTTTCAATTTTTAAAATGTTCCTTCAATTCCTTTCTTTTTTTCCCCACCCATTCATATCCTTTCCTCTTTGGTCTTTTCCTTTTCTTTTCATTGCAGTCCTCTCCTTCCTGTCCTTCCTTTCCTCCTTTTTACAATGCAAAGGAAAGGATGTGTACTGTCCTTTCCTTTGAATTTGGCCAACTTCTCCCGCTCCAGCTGTCTCACCTTGAATTGTATTATTGTCCAGTATAACACAAGTAGTTTCCTTCTCTCCATCTCCTTCGCGGTCTCGATCTCTCCTTATTCATGACTCCTGTCATTGATTTTTCACAACAAGGAGCGTGAAGCCTATCAATATTTCTAGCCGAAGAATGAAATCAATCAACAACGCCCCTCCACGAGTGGTTAAAAATGAGAGCCCACTGGTTTTATTATTAAAAAGCCAGTAGTAGTGTTCACCCACCCATCTCCTAATGTTCTGCTTGAGCCGGTGTTCACTAATGGCCACCCCGTGACCGACCTCAATATACGCGATCGATGCGCTGCCTTATGTGCTTCAAGAGACAATCTACAAGTGGAGAAAACGCAGCAGCCATCGACGGGCCATCCAAAAAGAATGAGTGTTTTGGATCAGATATAACTGCAGACACTTAGTTCTTTATAGATTAAGCTAAATATAAACATGAGATATTTGTTTCAGCGAGTGGAGCCACTTTCCTTGATCTTAACCATTTAAAAGCACTTTTAAAACTGATTGCTGCCCTCGCAGCCAACGATTGGCGCCGCTTTGCCCTCCCTGTCCATCCTCCACCCCTCCAGCTGTTTACAAAATTGGTTTGGTTTTTGTTGAGGTTGGCTTTTTCCTTTACTTCTAATGGTGCCAGCACTTTCCTGGCTCCAGGCTGCCCGCATCATCAGAAGCTCCCTACAATCAAAATCATGAGCTGCATTATTATGTGACAATGAATTGAAATAAATCAAGTAAAGTGGGCAAAGTAGTGAGAAAAAGTAGTTTTTACAAGATTAGATTCCAACACATTGTGATCATTTACCTTTGCCGAAGACTCCTTAAACGCATCATAATCAAAATGCATAAAAAGAAGCAGCGAGTGTCAGAGTTTCTGTCCTTTTGAATACATTCACAGAAATCTAATTGAGGGAAACGTTTCACATCCAATCAAGACGAAGAAGAAGAAACACAAGAGCATTTCAACATCAATTAAAAATACGGAGTGAGGCCTAGTTTGAGCAAATCACAGTAATACTATATTTTTTTGGACATGCCATGCTAATTAACTGCTGAACAGAAATCCTCCGAGAGTTGTTTGAACGCAGGTTGAAGTCTCCGCTATTGTTGGAAATGGTAAATGTTGTGTATTCTTTTTACCTCAATGAATGTCCATATGATATTGAAACTATATTGATTGATTCATATTTTTATTTTTTTCGTAATGGGTTTAATAGACAACAAATGCGGCTGCAAAGGAAAGTGAAAATAAAAGGTTATACTTTACGGTTTGGGCATAAAACTAAATATTTTGCAGCATTTTATGGTGCATTCAGGGCATTTATTTTTCTCTCCATTCATTTGTTTGGCAATGACATTATGCCAATTTGTATTTTCAACTAGCTATTGGCTTTGTGTGTGTATCTGATGCAGATGAACATCCAAGGTCGAGACAACCGGCCGCTGCAATTATTTCCTGCAGTTGAAGAGCTGACATGCACAGCCAGCGGTATACAGGTCAGCGGCCCTGCAGCCTGAAAAAGCAAATACCTGGAAACTGTGGATGTGCCACATGAGTTCCAGCAGCAGCACCCATCATCTCCTCTCCAATCTCTAACAGCGGTGGTAGTTGTGTGCATACATGCCCTGAAGGAGAAAAGTGATGGCTGAACACCGGATACTCTCCGGAGAACAGCATCAGGGTGGGGTTATTTATTTTAGGAGTACATAAGAAGGTCTCTGAAGTGGGACCTTTGCTCTCCTGATGTGATGTATTTTGTTTTAACGCAAAGGGTTTGTGGCAAGTCTTCAAACAATCTAAACGATGCAGGTAATTTACTCAAGGAGAAGAGAGTTGGATTTGGAAGAAGAGGCAGAAGAGTGGGATTTATTTTGGGGTGGGGGTTTGATTTATTTTTTATGGTAATCGTCCACAACTTTGGTCTCTAATATATATAACTGTTGTCCCTGCCAATAGGATTTCAAATCGCTTTGGTGACACCTGGATTTTACATCTAGTGCCATTTTCAATTTGTCCAATACTTTGGTTTATGACTAAATATCTGCCAAACTAATTACACCAACCTCAGCAGTAGGCTACTTGTTATGAAGCGCTATTTGGCAAATATTAGCATCTACAAATGTTACCGTCTACGGTTAGCATGTCTACATGGCTAACGTTACACCTGCAAAACATCACCAAGTTAGCATTTAGTTATTGCGGACTTGCTGATATTAGCATTCTGCTCAAAGCTCCACTCTTTGTACGTACAGACTCACAGGTCCGCTCTGGCATGGCGTCAGCCGTTTAGTTTGTTTTAGTGATGCTGCGGCCACATTCAAAAACGCAACCCAATGTCACGTTGCTGTGGACAACAGCATAACCGGCGATCCAGAGCTGTGTAACCCTGCCATGAGGCATCGAAGAGGTTAACTACTAATGATGCGCTGGTGTTGCTGCGCATATTCAATTCAATTCAATTCAGTTTATTTGTATAGCCCAATTTCACAAATTACAAATTTGTCTCGGAGTGCTTTACAATCTGTACACATAGACATCCCTGCCCCAAAACCTCACATCGGACCAGGAAAAACTCCCAAATAACCCTTCAGGGGGAAAAAAAGGGAAGAAACCTGCAGGAGAGCAACAGAGGAGGATCCCTCTCCAGGATGGACAGGTGCAATAGATGTAATGTGTACAGAAGGACAGATTTAGAGTTAAAATACATTCAATGAATATGACAGAGTGTATGAATAGTTCATAGTAGGCATATTCCACGATGGAGACCTCCACGATCCATCAGGCAGATGGCGGTGGGGAGGAGGAGTGGGCGGAGTCTCAACAGTGGGCGGAGTCTCAACAGGACAGTGGCGTAGTCAGGAGCAGGAATTCCACGACCCAGACCTCGATGATCCATCAGGCAGATAGGATCTATGCCGTCTCATGGGGTCCGATGACCCCATGAGACGTGAAGTCAAAAGGACTCCGGGAGAAAGCAGAGTTAGTAACGTGTGATTGAGAGATGAAAATTCATCCTTAAGGAGAGAAAAAGAGGAGATAGGTACTCAGTGCATCCTAAAACGTCCCCCGGCAGCTATAAGCCTATAGCAGCATATCAAGGGGCTGGACCAGGTGAACCTGATTCAGCCCTAACTATAAGCTCTGTCAAAGAGGAAAGTCTTAAGTCTACTCTTAAACGAGGTGACTGTGTCTGCCTCCCGGACTGAAATTGGAAGCTGGTTCCATAAAAGAGGAGCTTGATAACTGAAGGCTCTGGCTCCCATTCTACTTTTTAAGACTCTAGGAACTACAAGTAGTCCCGCATTTAGTGAGCGTAGCTCTCTAGTGGGCAATATGGTACTACAAGCTCCTTAAGATATGATGGTGCATCACCAATCAAGGCTTTGTACGTTAAGAGAAGAATTTTAAAAGTGATTCTTGATTTTACTGGGAGCCAGTGCAGAGCAGCTAGTGCAGGAGTGATGTGATCTCTTTTCTTAGTTTTAGTGAGAACACGAGCTGCAGCATTCTGGATCAACTGGAGGGACCTAAGAGACTTATTAGAGCAGCCTGATAATAAGGAGTTGCAGTAATCCAGTCTCGAAGTAACGAACGTGAACCAATTTTTCTGCATCTTTTGAGACAAGATGTGTCTGATTTTGAAATATTACGTAGATGAAAGAATGCAGTCCTTGAGATTTGCTTTACGTGGGAGTTAAAGGACAAGTCCCGATCAAAGATAACGCCAAGATTCTTTACAGTGGTGTTGGATGCTAGGGCAATGCCGTCTACAGAAACCACATCACCAGATAATTGATCTCTGAGGTGCTCAGGGCCGATTAAAATTACTTCGGTTTTGTCTGAGTTTAACATCAAGAAGTTGCAGGTCATCCATGTTTTTATGTCTTTAAGACATGCTTGAATTTTACCGAGTTGGTTGCTCTCCTCTGGTTTTATCGATAAATATAGTTGAGTATCATCTGCATAACAATGAAAGTTTATGGAGTGTTTCCTGATAATATTGCCCAAAGGAAGCATGTATAAAGTAAATAAAATTGGTCCAAGCACAGAACCTTGTGGAACTCCGTGATTAACGTTGGTGGTTATCGAGGCGTCATCGTTTACAAATACAAACTGAGATCGATCTGATAAATAGAATTTAAACCAAATTAGTGCCGTGCCTGAAATGCCAATCGACTGCTCCAGTCTCTGTAATATGATTACAGGATATGAATTTCTGTTAATCATTTTGCATTTGCATTTTTATTTGTCTGCCAATCAAATGGGTAGGCCTATTCCAGTATTTTATTATCACGACAGGCGCATGGAATAATAGAGAACTTGCCTAGTTTGTAATTTGACATGTGATTCGTGATTTTTTTGTGAACACGTTGCTCTGTCCAAGCCCAAGCTAAGATAACCTTTATGACTATACTTGACATTATACAGCCGTTTACCCAGGCTGAGTAGTACTCCCATTCACAATTTGACTGACCTTTATGTGTGAAAGCAGTGGAATGCCCCTCAGAGCCAATTACTTACAGGTAGGCCTACACGTGTTTCTGTGCAGTATGTTCTGATATGTATGACTAAGTCAGAGCAAAAGAAAGGAATGGGAGGGGACAGAAATCAACAATTCAGAAAGTAGCAGAATGATTGACAGCGTGTCTTAATACAATCTTGCATACATGCACGTGTTTGAGTCATGTTGTACAGTCCTATTATTGCTCTGTGGGAATATTAAACATTATAACACAATGTGTGAGACCTTTTTTGTGCCCCACCTCTTTGAACAGATGGCAGGGTCCACAATTTGAATGCTATTTAGCTCATTATCAGGGACAGCGCCCACATGTACATCGCCGCACCCTGGTAATTGCCAAACACACACACACACACACACACACACATTCCTACTTTGCCTGAAGGGGGGAAAGGCCAAAGCTGCAGCTCTGCCAGTCAGAATCAACATGACACCATGGGGAGCTTCATCCTCACTGGAGAGAGCTTAGAGGTCCCTGGGATGGATGATGTTGGGAACAGGAAGTAGGAAGGTGTTGGCCATCTGGTTGACCTTCTATTTGCTGCTGTCAATAATCAAAAAGTTCACTGCATTGAACCGAGCCCAACATTCGCCAGAGCACATTTGGATGGATCTGGTGATGGACAAGTGGAATTTTCCCCTCCATATGGCAAAGGGCATTTGAAAACTATAAATATGCACATGTGCAATCCGTCATTTCAATGGAAACGGCAATAATTGGGCCCAACGCTGTGTACGTCAGCCGCACAGCTTGAGAAATGGGATTGATCTGTAAGATTTCTTAATGGTTCCTGCTGAGGAGAGCTGCCGCCTCGAGAGAACACAAACACCTTCGCACAAAAAGAAAAAAACGAACGGAGACGACTGTGAAGCGATGTTGGAAAAACTGCTCCCGTCAAAATGACACATGTCATATAGGGACAAACTGACAGCTGACATTTCACGCAGCAGTCAACAATCAAGTCATTGTTCATTATCAACACTAGGCTGAGGGAAGGGAGCAAGGTGGGGGAGGGGCATAATGGATTTGATGCCGGCACACAAACACATTTATATATCTCCGGATGGGCACACACACGCATACATCCAGAATGCCATGGTCTCTGAGGCCAACCTCATTTTGTGGATCGCTCCCCCCCCCTCCAGGCAGTGCTCACTCATCTAAATCCAATGCAAAGGCGGAAAGAAGGGTTGTCCCGCATCCAGACGGCTATCCCCTAATCAGAATCAGAATCAGAATCAGAAACAGTTTTATTGCCAGGAATGTTTTCACAAACAAACGAGGAATTTTTTTTGGTGGAAGGTGCAACATTTGGACATGACAAAACAAACAACAATCAACACGACAGAAAGACAACAAATAATGTGAAGTGTTTGGGTGTGTGCTTCAAGTGGTGTGTTTTAGTTAAAGTGCATGTTAAAGTGACGTGTGTGGAGGAGGGAAGAAGAAGGAGGAGGGAGGAGGAGTGAGGAGGAGGAAGAGGAAGGAGCGGGAAGAAGGAGGAAGAAGAGGTGGTAGTCCTGGGGGTGACAGTCAGTCAGTCCGGGTTCCATTGATGAGCCCGACTGCCGACGGAAAAAACTTTTGGTGTGGCGGGTGGTCTTTGTCCTGATGGACGCAGCCTCCTCCCGAGGGAGGGACTCGAACAGGAGTGTCCAGGGTGGGAGGGTCAGCGACAATCTTTCTGGCCCGCTTCAGTGACCTGGAAGTGAACAGGACCTGAGGGAAGGCAGATTGCAACCGATAACCCTCTCGGCCGAGCGGATGATGCTCTGCAGCCTGCGCTTGTCTTTGGCTGTGGCTGCAGGGTGCCAGACGGTGATGGAGGAGCAGATGATGGACTCAACGATGGCCGTGTAGAATTGTACCATCATTCTCCCTGGCAGGTTGAATTTCCTCAGCTGCCTCAGGAAGAACATCCTCTGCTGGGCCTTCTTGGTGATGGAGCGGATGTTCAGCTCCCACTTGAGGTCCTGGGAGATGATGGAGCCCAGGAAGCGGTAGGACTCCACAGCGTCGACGGGGGAGTCACACAGGATGAGAGGGCGGGTGGGGCTGCATTCCTCCTGAAATCCACAACCATCTCCACTGTCTTTAGAGCGTTGAGCTCCAGGTTGTTCTGGCTGCACCAGGTCACCAGGTGGTCAGTCTCCCACCTGTAGGCGGTCTCGTCCCCACCAGAGATGAGTCCAATGAGGGTGGTGTCATCCATGAACTTTAGGAGCTTGACGGACTGGTGACTGGAGGTGCAGCTGTTGGTGTACAGGGAGAACAGCAGAGGGAGAGAACACAGCCTTGGGGAACCCGTGCTGGTGGTCCGGGAGCCTGAGACGTGTTTCCCCAGCCTCACGTGCTGCTTCCTGTCGGTCAGGAAGTCTGTGATCCACCTGCAGGTGGAGTCGGGCACGTGCAGCTGGGAGAGCTTGTCCTGCAGCAGGGACGGGATGATTGTATTGAAAGCAGAGCTGAAGTCCACAAACAGGATCCTGGCGTAGGTTCCTGGGGAGTCCAGATGCTGGAGGATGTAGTGAAGGGCCATGTTGACTGCATCGTCTACAGACCTGTTGGCTCTGTAGGCGAACTGCAGGGGTCCAGGAGTGGGTCGGTGATGGTCTTGAGGTGTGACAGGACCAAGCGTTCAAAGGACTTCATGACCACAGAGGTCAGGCGATGGGCCTGTAGTCATTGAGTCCTGTGATCTTGGGTTTTTGGGGACGGGATGATGGTGGAGGCCTTGAAGCAGGCTGGAACGTGGCATGTCTCCAGGGAGGTGTTGAAGATGTCGGTGAACACGGAGACAGCTGGTCAGCACAGTGCTTCAGGGTGGAGGGGAGACGGAGTCCGGGCCCGCTGCTTTGCGGGGTTCTGCTTTTTGAACAGCCTATTGACGTCTCTCTCCAGGATGACGAGGGTCGTCGCTGAGTTGATGGAGGGTGCTCCAGAGGTGTGAGCCCCTGATGGGCTGGGGAGGGTGGGCTGATGGTCTGTGCCTTGTTGATGGGGCTGTGGGGGATGGTCTCAGGACTGCTCCATTGTCTTTCAAAGCGGCAGTATAACTCATTTAGCTCGTCTGCCAGAAGCACATTGTTCATGGAGTGGGGTGATTTGGGCTTGTAGTTGGTGATCTGCCTGAGCCCTCTCCAGACAGAAGCAGAGTCGTTTGCTGAGAGCTGCTGTTGCAGTTTCTCAGAGTACAGACGTTTAGCATCTCTCACCGCCTTGCTAAACCTGTATTTGGACTCTGTGTACAGGTCCTTGTCCCCACTCCTGAATGCCTGGTCCTTCTGCAGTCTTAGCTTCCTGAGCTCCGCTGTGAACCAGGGTTTGTCGTTGTTATAACTCACCCTGGAGCTGGATGGAATACAGCTGTCCTCACAGAAGCTGATGTAGGAAGTTACAGCCTCTGTGTACTCATCCAGGCTGTTGGTAGCAGTCCTGAAGACATCCCAGTCAGTACAGTCCAAGCACGCCCGTAGATCCTCCAGAGCCTCACTGGTCCACTTCTTGAACTTCCTCACCACAGGTTTGCAGAGCTTTAGTCTCTGCCTGTATGAGGGAATCAGATGAACCATGACGTGGTCAGAGTTTCCCAGTGCAGCTCGAGGACGGCGTGATAGGCCCTGCTGATTGTTGTGTAGCAGTGGTCCAGAATGCTCTTCTCTCTAGTAGGGCATTTTATTAACTGTCTATATTTAGGAGTTCGTGGCTGAGGTTTCCTTTGTTAAAATCCCAGTACAATAACTAAAGAGTCCGGGAAGGTCCGCCCACACACCGTATCTGTTCGGCGAGGTCCGCTGTGCCTCGTGCACGTTCCCCTCTTGCGGCATGTAAACTCCGGCCAGGATGAATGAAGCGAACTCACGTGGGGAGTAGAAGGGTTTGCAGTGAATGATAAAGATTCCAGGTCCGCGAACAGTGCTGTTGGATCACCGTTACGTCATTGCACCAGCCGTGGTTGAAGTAAAAGCAGATTCCTCCACCCATTGCTTTTCAGGAGAGCTCTGTGTCCCGTCCGCTCGAACAGCTGGAAGCCAGCGAGCTGGAGCGCAGAATCTGGTATCGATCCACTAAGCCATGATTCCGTGAAACACAGGGCGGAGGATGAGGAGAAGTCTCTGTCTCTCCCACCAGCAGCTGGAGTTCGTCCAGTTTGTTGCACAGTGAGCGGACGTTGAGAGAAATATGCCCGCAGCGCTGTACGAGATCCCGTTTCCGTAGCCGCATAAGCGCCCTGAGCGTTCCTCTCCGCCGGCGTTTCACCGCGTGGGCGAAGGTGAGCACACCTTTTACAAAAATGTCCAGTAACTCCACAGAAGTTAAAAACGTTGGAAATAAATCGGCTGGAGTTGTTCCCCTGATGTTCATGAGCTCTTCTCTGGTGAAAGAGCTCTGGGAATCACAGCAGAAAACAGTATTTAAAACGAAAACAACAAAAAACATCGCGCACCAACACACCGAGGCGGCCGTCCGCGGCGCCATGAAGGTGACATTTAGCTCATATTTGCATGCCATGCATGACGCCGAATTAACATGCCAAACAGTAATCTTGAGATTCAACAAAGTTTAGTAATTACACACGATCTATCATGCGTAGATTTACTACAGGTGACCCGCTTAGCCAAGACATCTACCGCAAGCTCATTAATATGTTACACACCCAAGTTATTTACAAAGCGGTGAGGCAGAACACGGGGGCTCTGCAGGGGGAACTTTCAATACTGTCCGTCTGCTCGGGGTTGAAATTGCTCTGCTGACAAGAGGCAAAATATCAATCAGGAGTAATTTCTTCCGACTGCCTCGGCTGTCAGCGCTGCAGTCGAATGTTGACCCTCTTGTCACGATACATTTGTTTACAGCACCATTTACGTCGCTCACTGCGCCGACTCCAAAACACCGGGAGACGTTGCAACACCAGCGTCGAGAGAATATAAAGCGATGAGGGCATTTGTATGGTGGATCCCTCTCCTGTGTCACGCTCTCCCAGAAATAATTTACCTCATCGAGGAAAAAAAACAAAAACGTTCCCAGTAAACAAAGCTGCATGCCGGAGAGGCAAATTGCAAATGCCAGCAGAAAGGCAGGCAGACACGTGAGTCGATAGCCAGTGCTTTTTACATTTATCAGATGACAGTGACAGTAAGGTCTCCCATCAACACCTCTAACGGAGACGCTTCCTGACAGACAACCAGCGGCGACAGAAGTGCTTCTATCAGCCAGTTAGCTCCCAGACAGCCTGGTGAAGTCTTCTGGAGTGCTTGTCAAGGCCTTAACTGACGGCCATCACTGGTTACAGGAGAACGAAGGTCATTCCACCGTCTATGTACATATGTAATGCAACGTTCTGAAACCTTCCAGTTCACACCAATGTCACGACACAGGACTTGTCTTTCTGATTCTAGTGCAGTCTCCGACTTAGTTTATAGAAACGAGAGGGTCAATCACAAGGTAGCCACGCCCTGAAGCCTAAACCAATTTGACTAATGTGTTACTCTAAATGGATCATAATTTACTAAATGAACATCCTGCTGTATTGAAAAAGACTTGAAACAAGCAATGTTTACTGGGGGATTAAATCAAGAGAGAAGTAGAGTCATTTTCTCAGACTTCTATACAACCGGAGGAGCCGTCCCATGATGACCAATATATCGGCACTTCCACATTCACTTCACTTTTCAGCCCCAGAGATCGCCGGGCCGCACTTGAACTTAGAGGTTTAAATATCATAGATCATGGGACCATTCCTTTTATCCTGTTGCACATGAGCCTGCTAAATGTGTCAATAGTGTCAATATCACGGTCAATGCATAAGAGGATGAAAGAAGCCGGATAGAACATGCACTGCTATTCCTCAAACAAATTAATGAGGTTTTACAGAACATAGTTCAGTTGGGGAGACCACGCCCCTCATTCAGCCAATCATTCGAGCCGACGGTACTTAAACACGTCACACCTATTCACGCCCTCTTCGCCTCAGCGGCGACATTCCCACCAGCTGCCAGGACACCGGTAACCCGCCGACCTTCTCCCTCTCTCTCACCCAGCTAACCCCTCTACCTCCCTTACTTCTTTCCCCTCGACCGTCATCCCGTTCCCCTCGACCCCATCCCTACATCCCTCACCCCCACATCCCTTCCCCTCGACCCCTTTCCTTTTCTCTTTCGCTAGAAGAGGCTTCGCCTCAGCGCCGACATACGGCGCTCTTCCAACCGGTCGAGATCCAGCCGCTCGAGCGGGCGTGATCGACCTCCATGCCGACGCTCCGCCGAGCGCTTTACTTCCCACCCCCCGGGTGGACAGTACGTAAGCCGAAAGACGCACTCGCCCAGCGTAACATTCCATGTAACAAACCTGACAGGAAAACCAGACTATATCAACGCCTGACGGACCGCCGGCGGAACACCACGGCACTTCCGGGTTCCCGGCGTTGCAACGGCACCAACGCCAAGGACGTCACGACTTCACTATTAACCCCTACACATGCTTCCTTCCGCCTTCCCCTCCCCTCCCTCATCCCCAACATGTACGTAATGATAACCATAATACCCTGCATGCAACCCTTCCTTCCACAGGTAGAGACACGTCGCGGATCGGACAAGCACAATCCTAAACTACTGGCCTGAAACAAACGGTCCTCCTTAACCCGTCACGGACGAGCAGCTGCGTTCTGAAGCCTCGTAGTCTCCTCCTTCTTACCACGCTGCGTCGCCAGCATCATCGGCTGCTTCGGCCATCCACGATCCCCGCGCCACAATTCATCCCGCCGGAGCTCCCGCCGGAGCTCCCGACTTCGGCGCCCGCCACGCCCCTCGCCACCTCATCTCACAATTCCGTCGGCGTCTACAAATCCCTCTACGCGAGCGCACAGTCCCGAAGACCGCAATCATCGAACCCAAAATCATCAGTCTGAGGAAAAAAGTAAACTTTTCCAATGTGTTTACCGACCGGCAAAGCCAACTCTTGATCTCCAGCGGAGCACTTCCGGGTATTCCTCCACCGCGTCAGTCGCAGCTGCGATGACGTCACGACGCATCAGGGCGGAGAAACCCAGCCATCCTCTCCAGGTCGTATCCCAGCCATCCTCTCCAGGTCGTATCCCAGCCATCCTTGCCAGGTCGTATCCCAGCCATCCTCTCCAGGTCGTATCCCAGCCCATTTCAAGCTGCCTCTGTACCAGAGACATTTCACCTCGCAATTTCTTGGCCAAACTTCACCACAAATGCTGACGCAGCCCTCGCAACCATTAATAATATCACATTTCATTTGGAGGTGCCTTTCAAGTCACCCAAGGTCACCTTAAAATACAATAATACAGAATAAAAGATAAAAGCAGATCGAAACAAAATTAAAACTGAACATCAACAACAATCAACAACAACAACAAAAACAAGTCCAACAGCGGAGGAAGCGCGGCAGCAACTTGCCAGCGGACCTTCCTCCTCAAAAAAAAAAAAAATAATAATAATAATAATAATAATATATATATATATACAGGACTGTCTCAGAAAATTAGAATATTGTGATGAAGTTCTTTATTTTCTGTAATGCAATTCAAAAAACAAAAATGTCATGCATTCTGGATTCATTACAAATCAACTGAAATATTGCAAGCCTTTTATTCTTTTAATATTGCTGATTATGGCTTACAGCTTAAGAAAACTCAAATATCCTATCTCTAAATATTAGAATATCATGAAAAAGTATACTAGTAGGGTATTAAACAAATCACTTGAATTGTCTAATTAACTCGAAACACCTGCAAGGGTTTCCTGAGCCTTGACAAACACTCAGCTGTTATAAATCTTTACTTGGTCTGAGGAAATATTAAAATTTTATGAGATAGGATTTTAGAGTTTTCTTAAGCTGTAAAAAATAATCAGCAATATTAAAAGAATAAAAGGCTTGCAATATTTCAGTTGATTTGTAATGAATCCAGAATGCATGACATTTTTGTTTTTTTAATTGCATTACAGAAAATAAAGAACTTTATCACAATATTCTAATTTTCTGAGACAGTCCTGTATATATCTTACTTCCAGCCATGTCTTTCGCGTTTACGTTCACCGAATTGATGAGACTCTTTATTCTGGATACGTCTCCGTTACGACAGGCCTCGAACAGCTCCCTGAACGCCCCGCCGACGCCGCTGCTCCCGTCCGCTCCTGAACCAGGCTTGAGACGCTGCAGCTGCCGCCGCCACCAGAGGAGGAGGTCGTCGTAGTGAAGCTTGCGCTGATCGCGAGGACCGTGGCGGACAGGTCCGGGGAGGCTACGGCCACCTCGATTCCCCCCCCCACCCGCTGCATTCCCCCTCACTCTCCGGAGGTACGGAGGCCGAGGTCAGCACAGCCATCAGCGGAGACGCCAGAGGAGCGCCCGAAAGAGTCGTTTCTCGTCTGAGACTGCAAGTCGCTTTGCGTTGTTGCTGCTCCTGCAGCCGGTCAGACATGGCCGCCCACGGCTCGGGCCCCTCTCGCTCCAAATGTTCCACCCGTCGGCACGCCGCAGCCATTCCGAGGCATACACGAAAGGTCCAGCACCGTCGCAATCTATTCAGACAAAGCTTCGACATAACGTCCGAGCCTTCCATCCAAGGCTTCAAAACTTGACCAGTGACTCACTTTCGGTTCCTCGTGCAGGAAGACCAACTCATACGCACCAGCCTCCGACTCCCAACCGGACAGCCATCGCGGCTCCTCTACCTTCATGCCTCGACCAGCACCCCTTACCCTACATCTCCTCCATCCTTCGACCCCGTCTCTTAATGTCTCGATCCCTCTGCCCTTCACCCCTACCCTAATCCCTACATCCCTTCCCCCTCGACCCTCTTTCTGTCCTTGTTGCTTCCTCGTTTCCTTGTACCGCGGTTACATCCGAACCCCGATCCCACTGGTCATCCTCTCCCAGTCGTACTCAAATCGCGAGTAACTTCCTCCTTCCTCGCAATCTATTCAGACATAGCGTCGACATAACATCCGAGCCTTCCGTCCAAGGGGTCAAAACCTGACCACTGACTCACTTTCGGTTCCTCGTGCAGGAAGACCAACTCATACGCACCAGCCTCCGACAACCCGACCAGACAGCCATCACGGCTCTTCTACCATCATGCCTCGACCACCACCCCATCCATTCACCCCGACCCTAATCTCTACATCCCTTCCCCCTCGACCCTAATCCTCACATCCTTTCATCCCTTTACCCCTACCCTAATCCCTACATCCCCCGACCCTAATCCCGACTACCTCTACCCTAATCCCCACATCCTTTTCAACACTTCACCCTCTACCCTCTATCCTTCCATCACACCACCCGCACCCCATATCCCACCTGTATAAACTAATGTACACTACTAACCTCTCCTGATCCTGTCCTCGTTGCTTCGTTCGTTTCACAGGTTTCCTCGGACTGCGGTTGCATCCGAACCCTGACCCCACCGGTCATCCTCTCCCGGTCGTACTCAAATCGCGAGTAACTTCCTCCTTCCTCGCACCCCCTCCCTTCCTATCCCAGTTGAACGGCGAGGATAACGTCTTCCTTCCTCAACCCTCACACCGACTACTAACCTCGCTCGATTCTGTCTTCGTACTTTCTCGCTCCACAGGTTTCATGGCTCGCAAATACACCCGCTAACTACACTTCAGCCTTATCGCTTTCATAATTGCACCCTACTAACTTTGCTTGAACCTGTCGCCTGTTCGCCACACAGGTCTTCAAGGATCCTGCTCACACCCGTACCGTGATCCTGCCATCCACCACTACCTTCACAAGCCGTCGAATCGCTACTACAAAGGCCTCTACCTTTCCTCACCCCACTACCATTATTCTACCATCTGACTCTGCGCTATCAGTAGTCTTATCGTCATCATTCTCTGACCGTCCCAATAACAGGAATGTTTTTCATCATACGCATCTAACGCATAGTAACCTCGTCGCGTCGTAGAAAGAGATATCCACTCTTTTGGGGCTCTGCATCAGCCTCAACCCACAAACGCATAGCCACGCAGCAGCTGGCTCCATAAAGACGAACCAACTGCACACGCAACAGTCTGCCTCCCACTTCAGTTCCCTACACAGCCACACTCGCAGCTCAGGCTAGTGCTTTCTCTGCACAGACAAGTATTAGATTCGATCGTCTCCCTGGCTTCCGGCCTCCCGCATCCTCCAGTTTACCACTTCGACCACGCCCGACATCTCCGTCCCGCCGACACATCATCCATAACCCTAAACCCTGCAAGAGCAACAACTTTGTCTGCCTCAACTCACTTTCGCCTTTCGACTAGACTCATGGCGTCATGACCGTAACCACGCCTACTCAAACGCTCGTCGCCAGCCAAACCTCTTAGCAATCACATCTTCAGACGCTTGGCCACGGTCCTCCCTCACTGTCCTCTCCGATACCCGCTCCTACCTAACACTCGTAACGGGCATGCACGCTTTTCATTAAGCCATCTTTTGGGGACTCTGCACCGCCAGAGCTTCAGAAGAGACAACCCCCACCCACGAGTCTCCACCCCCGCCGTTCCCTCTAACCACCAGACGTCAGCAGTCTCCAATAGCACCCCTCCAATCCGCTCTTCACGACCCTTCTCGTTCCAGACATAATCAACCCTTCATTTATTTCACAATAAACTAACTGTAAACATGTAACACTGCTGGCGTGGTTTTCCTTAGTGAAATGAGGCGATCCTCTCTCTCCTCCGACCCAAAGCTCTGCCATTCGACCAGCGGACAGTTTGTAACTGACATTGCCAGCTGACTTTGCTACAAGCTGATTCGCTATTGAAACTGACAAACGGTTTTGTCTTGTGGGAAATCTTTGGTTTGAACTGGATTTTACTCTTGATCCGCCTGGAGACAGCAGCATTGTGGCCCCTCAGAAATGATCTCCCTCACCTCCCCGTTTACACACTCCGGCAGTGGATTTGCATGCTACCAGGATAGAAATGTCAGGCCGTTAATTGCCAGGATCCCAGCTTCTCCGCCTTCGCTACACCTGAGGCCTCTGCAAGTCACGGTTACTTTAATTAATTTTTTGACCGGGTTTCACTGGGTTACAAGGAAGGAAAGCTTAAGGGCGGATGTCGACCCAGGTGACATAAAGGTAAAAGGTGGAGGAAACACATTCCAAAGCAAATGAATGTTAAACTGTGGCACATTATCAGGATCATGTGTTGTGAATAGGAAAACTGGCTGCCAGATTGTCATGGCAATTTCGTAAACAGCATCCCCTTGTCAAAATGTTGAAATAGCTGTCATTATACAAATTCATCAGTTACAAAAAAAAGACTGGGTAACAATTATAGAAAAAAAATGATTGCTTACATTTTTCCAGTCAGCCCTTCTTTCTTCCAAATGCACCTGTGCCCACTGTCACTTGTTTGTCCGCTCTCACTACAGCATCCTTCAGGTGTATGTGAGTGTGTGTGTGTGTGTGTGTATCCACCCACCCTTTCCAATGTGTCTGGGAGCTGAGAACCCATCTGTGGGCTTCCTCCTGAGCCTCTTGTGAGGGCCACAAAGGCTTCTAATTATCACTGACCTTCTGGCTCTCCCTCTCCCTGCCTCCCACTCCGGGCCCCTGTGGCTCTCTCGGGCCTCATCTTTCTCCCATTCACTCCCTTCTTGTTGCGTTTGTCCCCGCGCACATTCAAAATAATCCCCTTCCGCTCGGCTCCAGCCGCTAATTGCTGCCATTTCAGAGACAAAAGACGGCGTTTGGTGCAAGGCAATTCCGAAGGTCGGTCAAGGAGACCACCAACACCTGCGTGTCTGTCGAAGCTCGCTGTGTGTTTAAAAATCACATCGCTTTAACAGGCACAACTTTTTGTTTCAAGGTGTTCCATTTGTGCTTCGAAACCAGTCATTAACAGCACGCAAGATAGAGAACGGACAGGGATGTTGTTGTTGCTGAAAAACAATAATTTTCCAGCTCAATTGAGTTATTTTCTTTATTATGTATTATGTGAAAATGTAATAAAGTTATTACTTGATGCTACATCATATCGTTGTGCCACACACAATACAATGACCCTGTCAGATTTAGTATTTTAGGAAAAAATATAATCTCATTCCTAAACCTTAAATTAAAACAGCTCCCACTGTTCTTGGAACGTTTACAACCTGGTTGCTTGAAATTGTTGCGATACAGCCAGAAGAGGATTACTGGGATCCAGCCCTGATTTTGTTTGCTTTCCACATGTTTTAATTGTGACCGAGATCAAATGTCAGGGATCACCAAAGTTGTTAGAATTAATCCTAAATTAGTTAACATTTCCCTCAAAACAACAAATGTCAACCTCATGGTGGTGCTTCAGGAAAATCCACTGGATCACCAGATCCAGTGGACTCCAGTGGACTTGGTTGGAACCGGTACCGATTTATTTTATTTTTTTAATCAGTCGGAAAAATATATTATTTTGAAAAAGGACCGGATACACCCGTGTGTACGTCTGAGCCGCGTTCAGGAGTCTTAAAGTTCGGGTTTATCGCTGCAGGCGAGTCTCACGCGCCGAACCCTCTGCTGGTGGCACATTTCAGTGACAAAGAATCTTAAATTATCCTGATGGCGCCGCGAAAGGTCGCCTCGGTGTGTTGGTGCGCGATGTTTTTTATTGTTTTCGTTTTAAATACTGTTTTCTGCTGGGATTCCCAGAGCTCTTTCACCAGAGAAGAGCTCTTGAACATCAGGGGAACAACTCCAGCGGATTTACTTCCAACGTTTTTAACTTCTGTGGAGTTACTGGACATTTTTGTAAAAGGTGTGCTCACCTTCGCCCACGTGGTGAAACGCCGGCGGAGAGGGAAACGTTCGGGAGCGCTTGTACGGCTACGGAAACGGGGATCTCGTACAGCGCTGCCGGGCATATTTCTCCAACGTCCGCTCACTGTGCAACAAACTGGACGAACTCCAGCTGCTGGTGGGAGAGACAGAGACTTCTCCTCATCCTCCGTTCTGTGTTTCACGGAATCATGGCTTAGTGGCTCGATACCAGACTCTGCGCTCCAGCTCGCTGGCTTCCAGCTGTTCGGCGGACCGGGTCACGGAGCTCTCCGGTAAAAAAAAGGGTGGAGGAATCTGCTTTTACCTCAACAACGGCTGGTGCAACGACGTAACGGTGATTCTACAGCACTGTTCGCCGGACCTGGAATCTTATATCATTCACTGCAAACCCTTCTACTCCCCACGTGAGTTCGCTTCATTCATCCTGGCCGGAGTTTACATGCCGCAGGGGAACGTGCACGAGGCACAGCGGACCCTCGCCGAACAGATACGGTGTGTGGAGCGGACCTTCCGGACTCTTTAGTTATTGTACTGGGATTTTAACAAAGGAAACCTCAGCCACGAACTCCTAAATATAGACAGTTAATTAAATGCCCTACCAGAGAGAAGAGCATTCTGGACCACTGCTACACAACAATCAGCAGGGCCTATCACGCCGTCCCTCGAGCTGCACTGGGAAACTCTGACCACGTCATGGTTCATCTGATTCCCTCATACAGGCAGAGACTAAAGCTCTGCAAACCTGTGGTGAGGAAGTTCAAGAAGTGGACCAGTGAGGCTCTGGAGGATCTACGGGCGTGCTTTGACTGTACTGACTGGGATGTCTTCAGGACTGCTACCAACAGCCTGGATGAGTACACAGAGGCTGTAACTTCCTACATCAGCTTCTGTGAGGACAGCTGTATTCCATCCAGCTCCAGGGTGAGTTATAACAACGACAAACCCTGGTTCACAGCGGAGCTCAGGAAGCTAAGACTGCAGAAGGACCAGGCATTCAGGAGTGGGGACAAGGACCTGTACACAGAGTCCAAATACAGGTTTAGCAAGGCGGTGAGAGATGCTACACGACTGTACTCTGAGAAACTGCAACAGCAGCTCTCAGCAAACGACTCTGCTTCTGTCTGGAGAGGGCTCAGGCAGATCACCAACTACAAGCCCAAATCACCCCACTCCATGAACAATGTGCTTCTGGCAGACGAGCTAAATGAGTTCTACTGCCGCTTTGAAAGACAATGGAGCAGTCCTGAGACAATCCCCACAGCCCCACCAACAAGCCACACACCTTCAGGCCACACTCCCGCAGCACATCAGGGGCTCACACCTCTGGAGCACCCTCCATGAAGTCAGCGACGCCAGTCGTCATCCTGGAGAGAGCCGTCAACAGGCTGTTTAAAAGCAGAACCCCGCAAAGCAGCGGGCCCGGACTCCGTCTCCCCCTCCACCCTGAAGCACTGTGCTGACCAGCTGTCTCCGGTGTTCACCGACATCTTCAACACCTCCCTGGAGACATGCCACGTTCCAGCCTGCTTCAAGGCCTCCACCATCATCCCGTCCCCAAAAACCCAAGATCACAGGACTCAATGACTACAGGCCCGTCGCCTGACCTCTGTGGTCATGAAGTCCTTTGAACGCTTGGTCCTGTCACACCTCAAGACCATCACCGACCCACTCCTGGACCCCTGCAGTTCGCCTACAGAGCCAACAGGTCTGCAGACGATGCAGTCAACATGGCCCTTCACTACATCCTCCAGCATCTGGACTCCCGAGGAACCTACGCCAGGATCCTGTTTGTGGACTTCAGCTCTGCCTTCAATTCCATCATCCCGTCCCTGCTGCAGGACAAGCTCTCCCAGCTGCACGTGCCCGACTCCACCTGCAGGTGGATCACAGACTTCCTGACCGACAGGAAGCAGCACGTGAGGCTGGGGAAACACGTCTCAGGCTCCCGGACCACCAGCACGGGTTCCCCCAAGGCTGTGTACTCTCTCCTCTGCTGTTCTCCCTGTACACCAACAGCTGCACCTCCAGTCACCAGTCCGTCAAGCTCCTAAAGTTCGCGGATGACACCACCCTCATTGGACTCATCTCTGGCGGGACGAGACCGCCACAGGTGGGAGACTGACCACCTGGTGACCTGGTGCAGCCAGAACAACCTGGAGCTCAACGCCTGAAGACAGTGGAGATGGTTGTGGATTTCAGGAGGAATGCAGCCCCACCCGCCCTCTCATCCTGTGTGACTCCCGACGCTGTGGAGTCCTACCGCTTCCTGGGCTCCATCATCTCCCAGGACCTCAAGTGGGAGCTGAACATCGGCTCCATCTCCAAGAAGGCCCAGCAGAGGATGTTCTTCCTGAGGCAGCTGAGGAAATTCAACCTGCCAGGGAAGATGATGGTACAGTTCTACACGGCCATCGTTGAGTCCATCATCTGCTCCTCCATCACCGCCTGGCACCCTGCAGCCACAGCCAAAGACAAGCGCAGGCTGCAGAGCATCATCCGCTCGGCCGAGAGGGTTATCGGCTGCAATCTGCCTTCCTCCAGGTCCTGTTCACTTCCAGGTCACTGAAGCGGGCCAGAAAGATTGTCGCCGACCCCTCCCACCCTGGACACTCCCTGTTCGAGTCCCTCCCCTCGGGAGGAGGCTGCGGTCCATCATGACCACGACCTCCCGCCACACCAATAGCTTTTTCCGACGGCGGTCGGGCTCATCAATGGACCCCGGGACTGACTGACTGTCACCCCCAGGACTACCACCTCTTCTTCCACCTTCCTCTCTCCTCCTTCTTCCCGCTCCTTCCTCTTCCTCCTCCTCCCTCTTCCTCCCACTCCTCCTCCCTCCTTGCGTTGATTGTTGTTTGTCATGTCCAAATGTTGCACCTTCCACCAAAAAAAATTCCTCGTTTGTTTGTGAAAACATTCATTCTTTGGCAATAAACCTGTTTCTGATTCTGATTCTGATTCTGATTCTGATTCTGATTAAAACAGATTCAACCTGCTCAATGAATTCTGTCACTTCAGGGAAATGACAACTGTTTTCAAGTTGGCCGATAAAGTCGCTGCTGTGTGGGCGAGTGAACAGCGGAATATTCTACATGTTTCAGACGTTGACCGGGTGGAAGAGGCTTTTAAAAGAGTTTGAGCGGCACTCCAACCACAAAAGACCCGACTGCAAAAGAATAGACCTGCAACCCATTTGTAAACAAACCCACCCGGTGAATCGAGCCCGTCCGAGCTAGAAGAAAATGTGTTCGAGATGCAAATGACGGTGGCCTTAAGGGACATTTCACACAACAACTCTGCCTGTTCTAATGACAGCGACCAGAACTCGGTTAGGAGCAGCGGACCAAACACACGTCTGTGTCGCCGTCTCCATTAGCGGCTCGTTGCAGGTAAACAAGCGCACGGCTCACACTAATTCGGCGTAATGATGAGTTGTAGTTTTGGCACTTTATGCCCTTCGTATAATTGTATGACGTCATATTTATTACGTCATTTATATTGCCGGTCCGTGAAAATAATTTCTGACACGGAACCGGTCCGTGGCTCAAAAAAGGTTGGGGAACGCTGCTCTAGGGGCCACGACTCTCTGTACACGTTTTTATTGCAAATCCATCAAACAGGAATAAATATATTTGAGTCTGGACGTGTTGGGCTAACCGACAGACCAACACTGCCGTTAAATTGGCTAAAAACCTTTATGGGATCAAATCAAAATTGTTTCGCTAAAAACACGTAATATATGATTTTGGATGTTCGGATTTTGTGACTTCCTTTATCATTTCTGGTGCAATAACCTACCAGTAAAACAAATGATGAATGGGAACAAAATTGGTTATGACATTTTTATGAACAGATTTTTGCCTTAACAAAAACTGTATTTGATGGGAAATACCTGGACTTGTTCCCCCCACATACACATGCTGTGTGTTTGTGTGTGTGGGGGGGGGGGGGGAGGGACATAACATGCTGTGTGGGTGGGGGAGAGGGAACAACAATCTAATTTGTTTACAATTGTCTTGCATTATCTAATTGTAAACCAAAGTGTATCAAATGTTTCAAATGAAAGTGAGCTGACATTGCCCCAGTCTTGACAGCTGATGATGAATGGGTTTGGGACAAGGTGAACTCCATTTGTTTCTCCATGCATGCCACAGCCGCTCAGAGCACTCGTGTTCAGTTTATGGTCATGGATGAATGGAGAAAGTGAAAATGGGCGGAAATTAAAAGCCAGTTTATTGAATTTCACACTTTTCAGATTTAGATTCATCACCCAGTAAAAGGTGGCCTTTCCGCATGCCTTGCCTCATTGTGAGGACGCTGAACCAACCAACAGTGATTAGCACGTAATATAAATCTACTAATTAGCCTTGAAGCACGTTCTTGATTAAGAACCTCAATAAGTTCTTCACAGTTTCAGAGCCCTATTAAATATGTTGTTTTTAAATGTTAACATGCATTTTTCCAACCATTTCTTTCAGATAATAGGTCCATTTCAAAATGTTCAGTCAGTAACCCGACCAACAGCATCGCCATGGAGACTGTAATCATGTACGTCCTGATGAGGGGTAGAAATAGACATGGAAGGAAAGGGGGTGACACTGTAAAGCATGTCAGTGAATATCAGAGCGTGAGTCCTGCAGTAAATAATGACTCCACTGCCGCACTCTGTCTCCTGCCGAAACCTTGCTGGTCTCTCGGAGAGAGTTGCCAAGGAAACAGGGAATGAAATAAATCCACAGTTTCATGTCAGAAGGTTGAGGGAGAAGCAAGACAGGAGACCACGGAGCAAAAGATTCGAATCTGTAATCATTTCTGTCGTGCATACGTGTACACATACAGAATAGCGATGGGACGAAAAAGAGCGGTGAGGCAGTCCAAAAAAAAGGGATGCCGTTTCTGTATGGGTAGTACAGCTGGTTTCTGCCACGCCGCGGAAACGAGGAACTGAATACAGAACTGATGAAAACTGATAAATTCCTCAAAGTCCAGGGTACTTGTTATTCCCTCAAAACACAAACTCAAACAGGAAGTGGAAATACTGTAAAACAAAAAAGCGGCCGCAAAAAAAAAAAAAAAAAAAGCCCACGCGGAAAATCGATCGACAGCCAGCAGTTGACAAAACAGTCTTGCCGTTTGCATCTTGTTTGCTCGATGGTGTTTTGAGCCTCGCCTTCCAGCGCCTGGCTGCCTGGAAGCGCCCGAAGGTGCCCCCCCCCCCCGCCTCAAATCCACTCACATCCACGCTTGGGCCCCCATGCAGGGGCGCAAATCAAATCCACTTTTTGGGAGAGCGGATTGCATACTCACCCGCGGATTGGCATTTGACACTTGGGCATTTGGGTTTGTTAACCCACTTGGTTCAACAATCATTTATTTATGCTATTTTTTTTGGCTAGCTATGTGGTGTAATATGTTTCAACAGGCTGCTAGCTAGCAGATAGATGATGATAATAATAGCTCAAAGATTAATTACTGCAGATTAATCACTGTATTTGAGTGATTGTTAATGGTGATGCCTGTGAGGCAGTTGAGACTGGTTGACTTCCAGGCTGCTTTGGAATAAGGAGAGGCAGCCACCAGTTTTGGATAACTCTGAGGCATCATAGGTAGTGTTGACTGCCAGGCTGCCTGCATCTAGACGGACATTAAGAGGTAGGCCTATTGAATAAATCTGAGATTTTTTTTTTAACATTGCATATACTAAGGCGCCCAGGAAGGGTAAGGTCAACCTAGACCTACTTAAACTACTAAAAAGCTCCTCATATAGCAAATTTGGTTACTTCTGATGCAAAGATCGCAATTTTCCAGTCACCACTGGTTGGTGGGGGAGCTCCCCCCCCCCCCCAACCCCATCCCCTCCTGCTCATCCACCCATCGGAGCAAAAGGTGAAGTGCACAGCTAGGCATAGGTTTCTTCAAGACAGGTTTATAGGTAGTAACAGTGCTGAGACCATGACGGGCATTTAAGCGCAGCTAAAACCCTTATGTGAAGCTGTAGAAATTAGTGATGATATACACCATGTTTTTTCAGGCCCAAGCTAAATTACAGTGATGTAGAACATGAAGATATCTGGTTGGCGAGTGCTGGAGCTGTTGTCTGGAGGAAAAGATAAAACATAAATTCAGGATAAATAATGTCTATTAAACCTGTCAGAGCCCAGATATAGGATGTGGAATATCGCGAATTACTTGAACTCCGTGGCTCTCCTGGTGGCCACAGTGGGGTCTGATGCGGCAGCATGGCCACTTCTTTAAATTCGATGCTCCTGCAGCCACAGCACCGAGGAGGACAGCACAGGTCCTGGCTTTAACAAAATGGGAAAGACATATCATAAAGTAGTCAACACTACCTATGATGCCTCAGAGTTATCAAAATGAAATTGTTGAACCAAGTGGGTTAAATGCGCCCAAATGCGCCCAAGTGTTTGGCCCAAATGCGCTGGTTTGAACATGCAATGCGCCCAAAAAAATTTGAATATGCCGCCGCGCTCCAAGTGGGGGGGCGGATGATTTTGATTGGGGTTTTGGGTGGGACCTATTCGGCCTGCCTGGAAGGCGCCGGTGAGGGCTCAAAACACCATCGAGCATCTTGTTTGTGTGCAGTCGGTGTATCTGTCAGTTATCTGGCTTGTGTGTTACGTCCGTGCTTCTAATTGACAAGTTGTTGCCCCTGTGTCCTTAATCCTCCCCACCAACATTAATTAAATATCCCTCCCCTCTTCTAATTAACAGAGTATTACAAGAGCAACACAATAAATCAGCGCTTTGCATACATCCAACTGATAATGTATTCGAAAGTACTTATCAGGCAACACAATTCTCCTCTAATGTAATTAGACACTGATGAAAGTATTGCTTGATGTGATAGGAAGCAAAAAAAGACTTACTGCATAAATTATCAGCAAAATGATTGCAAGTTGGCAACAGTAAGTCAACCAGAAGTATCAACGTAAGTTATAAAACAGTCCAGGGCTTCGCCCTCATGTGTCATTGTGGCCTCTGGTGTTACGTCAAAGTATCTGGAAGATGTCACAAACTCTTTTCTAGTGGTGGCCTTTTGGTTTTTTGGAAAATAGCTATTTGTGGCAACTCCGCAGAGATCAAAGGCAGAAACTCCCTCCATCCTTTACCACGATGATATTTCGGCTGAATCACATTTGTAATTTTGAGCTTTGTTTGCGGAGGTGCGGAGCTCTCCAAGAAACCAGCACGGAGACGCACTTCTTCTCCAAGCCGCAGGTTCTGCTCCGACTATCTGTAGATATTTAGTGAATGACGAAAGAAGTGTCAATTTCTGCCACCCGCCCACCTCTCCATGTGGCGGGCCCTGAGTATCCAACCGGTCGTGTTGTTCAGACCTCCGTAATGATGCAATAAGATTTGTGTTTGTGTCTTTGGCACATGTTCAGCATGTGTACGTGTTTATTCTTCATACATTGATGTATCCGCCTTGTTTCCTTCAATTACATGTGTACAGCTTGCCAGCAAATTCCCCAATTCATCTATAATGGATCAAGGGATGTTCTCGCTGCAGTGCTGGATCGCCTCGGTAAGCGGGTCTCAAACAGCCCGGCGTGTCCTGGCACTTGTCCCAACGAGAGGAACGGGGACCCCGATGACATGGACGGGGAGTTCCGGCCACGCCGAGCTGCTCAAATATTGATCAGTGAGTGTCTTTGAACTGTGTAGTCTCAGCCAGCTGCCCACGGGACTCGGTGGCGGCTGGAGGAAAAGGCCACACAAGAAAGTCAAAGAACCCAGGCTTGTCAGACTCGATCCACATTCCAGTGGTAGTTGTCCTTGGAATGAGCATCATCTTTGCATTGATGTTCTAATCAGCTCTGCAGGACGACGCATCCCTGAGGATGGACCTCGGGCGGATGGTAGGTCAGTGGTTGTTGCAGGCCATAGAAGACCAATGTATCTGATTTCAGTGTAGT
Organism: Pseudoliparis swirei; assembly: GCF_029220125.1. NCBI lineage: Eukaryota > Metazoa > Chordata > Actinopteri > Perciformes > Liparidae > Pseudoliparis > Pseudoliparis swirei. Next base: position 18,364,199 of record NC_079403.1, read on the forward strand.
CATACAGTAGCCACATATCCATCGGCTTTGTTAAATGAAGGAAATTAAAGACATTCACAAAAGTGAAAGAAGTCGGGCTACATGAAAGAAATCCGCAATCCTCAAGGTTGTCACTGAGATTTGTTGAGATGGACCGACACACAGGTAAAGAGCAAACCACAGAAACCACTTCATGGGGACTATGGTTGGGCCATGCTCCCTGGTGCTGAATGTTCGAAATATAACTTATTTGGCACTGCAACTCACCTGGATTTGTCTGTAATTAAGCGGAACTTTTTGATAAGCTACAACTTCTACCTCACCCAGGTATGCTGTCCAGATGCCAACGCCAGTCTCGCTCGAACTGCTCTCCATACTCTCAGATCCTATTTGGATGACTGCCACTGACTCCCTGCACATCAGTGCAGCATCAGGTGAGTGGCTGCATTTTGACTCATCCTTTGCCCAACTTGAATTTTCCAAACGGCTGGCCTTACATCGCGATTCTGCCAGGATCCCGACACAGGCTCCAGATGCACAGAGTGACACGGTCCCCTCACCCTGTTGGCATGGGCCCCTGCCCCTCCCGGCCATCTGGTGCCTCTAGAGCAGGCGCCATTCGGTCATTGTACCCGCCTGCAAGACACAGCCCTCCCCCGAGGCCTTCAGACCGAGTTTCACAGCTCCCGCTCCCACCTCCTCGCCTCCCTTTCGCCAACAGCGAGTTATCCGGTGCCCAGGACCGAGCCCACAGGAACATCAAAGAGCCAAAACGCCGTCGTTGTTCAGAATCCGCTCACATGCAGGATGAGGGAGCCAGTCACACAGGGATGTTCAGAATAAGTGATGTGCGCTCAGACAGATTGTCTCTTTGCATGTTCCAGACAAAGAGGAATGTCGGGGGAACGCGCAACCAGGCGACCGGTCACTTTGTCTTGTCTGTTCAGAGCGAACTGTTGAAGGGGAATAGATGTGTCGCCAGGGCAGACAAGCTCACGGTGAAACCCTCATCAATCCTTACTTTGTCAATCAATGTTGGGCTGAAAGAAATCTTGCGATCGAAGCAGAAGATGAAGGCGCCGATTTGACTGATGACATTTCAGCGAGCATTAGCACTTTAGCCGCCTTTCAGTGAAGCCCATCAATTTGAACATTCGCCTGCTTCTTGCTTATAGACATGCCATACTTTGCTCTTTCATTTCATTAACTCAGATGTCGGCCTAAATAAGCAGCTGTTGTTTGTTTGCTTTCTCGGCTGACATTTCCTTGGACATCTCTGCACATATTCTTGAAAGGAGGCCCGGCTCAAGATTTTTTCTCAAGTTTGCCACTAAATCTGTTTGCCAGGAAGCTTGTCACAGAACATCAGTGGTTACAGCTGAAAAATGTAATGAAGCTCTTCTAAATGTGGACGGAGGATCTGCTTGGCGAGGCTGACATCATTCAGTTTGTGGTTTGAAACAAGACACTTTGAAAGTCTTTTTGAAAGCTGATCGCGTAATGTACCATTTGCTTTATTCAAAGGCGTTTGCTTATAAGTCTCCCAGCCACATCAAAACTTCCAAACCATCTAATTGGAGGCCTGATTGTGAACGCAGTCTGTCTGTTACACTCGGCGGTGTGTTTTGGGGTTGCGGGGGACGAGGCTGACACGAAGACAGATGTTGTTTGGGCTATGTAAATGCTGGCGTTGTTTAAGGGGTGAGCAAGAAGACAAAATGATGAATGTGTTTCAGCGAGGCACAGCTTCCCTCGCACAGAAGTTCTCCCGACTGGCGGGAGTCTTGCCGCCTCGTGCTGTTATCAAAGAGCCTAAACCGTGCCAGAGCACACGTTTTGCAAACCGCGGCGGCTCTTATCTGGGAAGCCACTAAACACTTCCAGAGGTTCTATCTATGCCAGTGTCTGGGGTTTAATCATAAACTGCAGAATGTCCTTGTGGTCGAGGGTGATCCAAGCTCCACATGCAGTGAGGGAACTTTTAGTGCATTATTAGTATTATTGTGCTTTTCAGTCTCAAACTGGACTCGCGCACACACATGGAAGCAGAGCCATCCCCTGCCTCGCTCAGCAGGAAACCCTGTGAGATACCAGCATCCCGGCGCACATTACTATCTCCATCTTTCTGCTGCTCTTTTGCCCTGTGTATCCAACCCGCTCCTCAAAGATAAAGAAAAAAGGGTCCGTACGCCGGCACACAGTCGCTTACATACAAGCACGGCGATAAATGTCACAGCACTCCCCGTCGTCGTCCCGTTTTTAGATAAAGGCGAGCACAGATCAAAGCCCCTAAGAAAATACAACAGGATGACGCATTTGTTGTGTTTGATAGCATCTGCATGGAGGGGACAAAAGACTAGAGATGCACGAAAGGGGGCTCCAGAGGAGCAAGCCAATGCATTACATGAGAAGGAGCGCAAACACTCCATTCATCACGCCGGCAGCGTCTGCACTCCCGAGCTCTTGAATCGGAGGAAGGATGTAATCTCGCTACAGTTTTGAGGGTGTTTGGTATCGTTGAGAAAGCACTCAACCGACTGGCTGATGCGGAACAGTTGGGGGGGGGGGATTTGCAGATTCCGCTGCCGAAGGAGTGGTTCAAAGTCAGGAGGTGTTTGAGAAGTTAATTATATTTTTTGACAACTGAAAATATATTCAGTTTGCATTGTGCCAGCACGACAAAGCGCTCCATTCACCGCTTTGGTTCAAAACCACCAAGGTTAAAACTATTTGTGCCGCATTCCTTTATTTTGGGATCTATTTTGAAAAAGAAAAAGAAAAAAATCTGAACTAATGGCTAAGCGATCGCACACTCTGTGACGGGGGTTCCTGGAGCTCACAAAAACAATCCTTTTATGAGAATAAAATAATCCTTTCATGAGTCCCACAGCAGGGACATTTGCACTGCTCTCAAGGTGATTTCTACATTTCCTAATAAAGGCTCTTTACACAAAATCTGAAGGAAACAAACCAAAAAGCAGAGGTCGTCAACCGACTTTATGAATCACAGAGAACCCCCCCCCCCCCCCCCATCCACACACACACACACACACACACAGGAAGTTTTATTTTTTTAATTACTAGGCTGTTACATCATGGACGAAGTGAAGGGAAACGTTTTTTGCAAGTAGTCCAAGTAGTGATCTTATCAGATTTGATTTGTTGCATTTTTGCATCTAGTAGAACTTATTAAACTCTGCAAAGTCTTAATGAAAAGAGAGGAACAAGAGATGACTCAGATGCTTATAAATCTTCCGTCGTTAAGTAAACCGATTAGACTTCTTTTTTTTGAAACTGTCACCCTTAATCTGCAAATTACTTGATGAAATACAGACACCAGCACTTAAACCGACTTCTGCAAAGACAGACACCTTCCCTGTTTATGAGTACAATGTAATGATGAGGCTCACTGCTTCATGGCTCACTCATTGAGTATGCTGATGTAGTGGTCTGGCAGCATGCTGCAGGGAACATGTGATTTTGTTAATATACTTGTAGATTGTGGCAGATTAATTGATTATGTCAGTCAACCAAAAATGAAACAACAAATATGGTATTGATCAAATGATTGGAAATGGAACAGATTGATACTTGGGGGAAAACACATTGCGCTTTTGCCAAGAAATCTGAAAAAATTAATACAACTATAAAATATGATGCCGGCAGCTGTTGACTTAAGTTTAGCATATAAACTGGAAATAGATGAAAAAAGCCATCCTGGGCCTCCAAAACTCACAAATGAACCATCATACCAATTTTTTTTTTCCCATACGGATTTAAAACGGTTTTACAGATTTCTTTGAGAGGTGAAAAAATTAATAGCATCATGGAACATAGGGAAACATTTGTTGGAGGTCGAGAGACTATACTAACTGTAACTAACTGACTACTAACAGGGTGGAAAATGAATGGGACAAGATGAAAGTGGTGATGAAAATTATATAATTGCTTGATTTGAGAATCTCAAATGCAAGGACTTGTCCGATGTGTTGTGTTGCATGACTATAGGCAAAGGTTTGCAGCAGTGGACCTTTCGGACCTCCAGGTTGTTCTCACAGACGTCATTCCCACTAGTTCACTTCACCGTTTAAATTACAACTTCATTATTGTGCCTCTCTGTCCTATCTAAAGCCCTATCTGTAATTAGAGGAGAGTATACTCTATGTTCTCAGTATATTTGTTTTACCTCGGCTTGTGTTCTTCATATTGTGAGTTTGATAATGACAATTAAAACTAGATATTTGGCTTGTATGACAAGAGTAATTTCTCTGTGTTGTTGGCAGGAATTAGAGGTAGGCAGAATAGACACATTAAGTAATACTGCACATTATTTCCCTCTACCTTCAACTTCTTTACGACGCATCTCCTCTGCCTGCTTTTTGTTGGGCTTCACACCGTCTCCACAGATACATGAAATACCACTACACCCTGACCACTAACTGCATTCATACACTCATTCATATTCCCCTGTATACTGCCCCTACACCAAGACATCTTGTGTTTTTCGATTGTGTACAGCTGCAAAATTATAAAATAATCCTACATTGGAATATAATAATAATCAAAGCAGAAAATGTATAATAAAGGATTATAAGGGTTTAAATCCTTTAAGTTATAGTTAGGTCCTTATAGGGTACATAATTGAGGTCAACGATTGAGGAGGAGTCCGTGAGTGACTGGAGAAACATCACAAAGCCATTTACCTCCATGTCAGACACTCCCTTTGAATAGAGACAAGGAGTATGTGTGAGTATGTGACCAGTGAGCTCCATACTGAGTTCACACGGTGTCAACGTGCATATCCATGGGATAACCATGGTGACCACGCAATCTTCGTCTGCTGATGAAGACGTGCGTGGACCTCACTATGATGACAAGATTCCAGGAAGTCATTGCGCCTGGCCAAGAAATAAAGCCCCTTGGAACTAAAAATTGCACTTTAAAAACCAAAAAAATCTTTTTTCTTCAATGACAATGTTATAAATTTTCTTAGATACTCTTGCAAAATGCAGATTAAGTGTATTTCCCAAAATGACGAAAACTATTCCTTGAAGATGTTCTTGTAAATCCCTTTTTCAAAGTTCCAGAATGCTCAGTGTTTGTCTTTGCCTTCCAAAAAAGATGAATATGACCAGACAAAAAGGAATCATAAAAGCATCTTTGCCACCTCTATTGTTATGGTTTAGTCAACTAAAATCAAGGTTAAGGAAAAGTAGTGGTCATGGTTAATGTAAACCATTATTGACTGTTGGAAGGGATGCGGAGCTTTGACAACCACGAAATGTTCAAGAAAAAGAAGTAGACGCAATTTAGGAACAGGTCAAACGAAAAGGACACTTAGTCCGCGCCCTTAAACATCAACGCTCCATAAAAGTGTCCAGAAATGTGCAACAAAAGTACTGGACTGCTCCTCCCAACCACAAGAGGTCTTTGTTGGGAAATCACAAACATTCCCATGCATGTAGACGATGCTGCTCGGTCTTTTTTGGGCGAGAACACTTTTAAAATATAAGCCTTTAAAAACAAGTTACCATAAATGAAAGGATGTTGTGCGCTATAGGTCCCCGCCAACGTGTGATTGTGGCTGTAACAGCAATCAGCAGAGGGTCTTCTAAGTGTTGTGTTCTTCAAAAATCAGCTCGCCCATCACTTAGAATCCCTTTCAACCGTTTTTGTACGACAAACAACATCTGCGGAAAAGAGCACTTGGCAATCAGCTTTTTAGAGCTCCGGCTCTTAAATAGCCAATTAGTTCTTTGTTTTTGCCTTTTGCTGTGTATCAACTGAGACAGGAGTCAATTTGGTTTTCCATTTTGATCGTCGGCAGCAGTCAAGAACAATTGATTGAGCGCGGCGAATGAGTCACTTTGAATCATGATATTGCACTCATAGATCCCATGAATAAACATTGGTAGTAAACACAAAGAGGGTGGTCTCCCCGCTCGCTGGGTTCTGCCTCGTATTATTTTAATTCTCACCTATTAAAATGCATAATCCTTTTTACCTCCTCACAATCGCAGAGAACAATTGCAGCCTGAGAGACGTCTATTGTATCAACAGTATGATAGCGCGTAACAAAGGCATAATTACTACCTGCTGGATTTGATGAGGAATAATTAGCTCGATTGTGGAGAGCCGCTGACGACACACTCGCGAGGAGCAGAACGAGGCCCATTAATGGAGAGGAATAAAATGTATTATCTCACACGAGCAGTCAGTTGCATGTAATGAAAGCAAATCCTATCAGTATAGTGTGTTCATCTCTGAGGTGTTGCACGACTCAAATCACTTGGAAAACAGTTGGATTCTTTACTAGATTGTTACTGAGAGTAATTGTGTCATGATGCAAGCCAAAACATAAAAATAAAAAATAAAACATGTTCGAGCAAAAGAAACACTTCAGATAATTGGCCTCTCAGTCATGTCTAACAAGGTGCTATCCTCAGCGCCTGAGCTTTTAGAGCATCAGATACTAGGTCAAAGTTGAATCCAGTGCGGAGCTGAATAGAAAAAAAGAAAATAAAACCCTGGCCCCTCTTGCCCCTCCTGGCCCTCTCTGCTGCCAGGGTTAACTCCCCTCCCGGTCTCCCCGTGCAACATTCCTGCCTCTCAGGATGACTGGAAATTGCCGCGCCCCGTTAGCATTGAACAAAGAAAGACGACAAAAGAGTGCGACGGGGAAAGGGGGGTCAGAAAGGAGGCAGGTGCATTTCAATAACTGTGTGTGTGTGTGTGTGTGTGTGTGTGTGTATGTGTGTGTGTGTGTGTGTCCCTCGTCTGGGTTTTTGTGTCCCCGTGCATGTACAGTGCCCTGAAAAACACTGGTAATGACTCTGAGGACGGAGAGAGGCCAAAGGTAATAAGTATAAAGACACCAAGAGCCCGCACATTGAGGTGGATGGGTCAAACTAAACCAAAGGAGGCCACTGCTCGTCGAAGTTGGTTTATTTTTTATAAGAAGTGCATGCAGAATAAGAAGCGCAACTGAGTTGTGAAGGGAGAGCGGTGCGTGCAGATGAAATATGTTAATGAGCTGCCAAGGCATGAGCCCAACTTCTGGCTAACGGCACAACGCTGCAATCTGGCCCTCCAGGGGAGAGAGGAATGAGTTTCCCCGTGTCTACAACTCTCCATCAGAGAGAGAGAGAGAGAGAGAGAGGGGAGGGGGGGACAACTGAAGCAGACAGAGGACAGGAAAAAAACAAGGAGAACGACAGAACGACTGCGTGTTCCCCGCCTCCCCCGTGCTCATTATCCCTTCAACCAGAGGAGTGGGGATCAGTAGAGAGAGGAATCATTTCCGTGACATATCAGAAAGATGCACATGAGCACATGCAAGGGGATGATGAAAAGGCAATGATTTTAACAAGATTGGACAAGAAACACCGGAGAGGAAGGATGGAAGGCACGAAGCAAGGGGGAGGGTTGCAGGATTTTAGCGAGGGGTCGCCGTAAAAGTGGCGCATCAACGCATCTCGGGGGCCCCGGACGACAGATCCCATCCCTCTCAGTGTCGCATCGCATGCTCAAATGGGATGCTGTTTAAAACCCATCAGCCAGCCCCTCAAAGATCCATGCTCGCCTCTCTCTCTCTCTCTCTTTCTCTAAAACATTTGTTTTTTAAATTTAGCTTTCTCCTCCCATCAAAGGCATTACTGATTATGGAGCTGTGCGAGTGGTCGTGACAGGGGTCTGCCATCAACGACCCAGCTCTGCACTGGAAGGACATCACACAAGTGGGGGAGCCGTTACATTCCCGGAGACGGGCCACGGCGAGGTCACGATGACAGTCCTGTGTGCAGCGCAAATGGCGTAGGCAAGGTTCCTGCGGCGCAGTTGTAATCAACCAGCCAGTGTTGATTAAAGTGCCATATTTATTTTGCACGGGGGTTCCAGCAAATGAAATGGGCTCATTAAGCTGTGGTCTGTGTGGCGCTATCAGGGTAGAGAGAGTGTTCGTAAAAGAGAGAGAGAGAGACAATTTGACTTCCGAGCTCTTCCAATGAAACATCTCGCCACAACACAGAAATGGATTGAGTGGCAGGCTGTTTGTCGATTCAAATATTCAGACAATTCTATTTGGGTGCAAGAATGAGAAACAATTTCCCTTCAAATGGACCAAACACAATATTATGTGTTTTTTTGTTTTTGTCAGCATATCCAGGAAGAACCAACAACGAATTGATCTGACTAACAAGTAGTGTGTTTGTCTTCTTCTTGTTCACCATCCAAATATTATGGACAGCACAGTGATGAGCTGCACTGGCAATTAATTCCGTGCCAAACGTGAAACAACAAACCCCCTGTTTACACCTGTTTGAGGAGCATTTTCTCAAATCTACCGGGCTCTACCATTTTAGGAAATTCTCCTTTTTCTCAAAGAGTTAAGCATTGCACTCCTAAAACACTGCCAGAGAATCCACTATTTTGTCTTTTTTTAAGGGTCCAAATTGATAGAGCAAAGCTAGAGATATTTATTACATGTCAAAACCTAGCACCTACAATACCCTCAAGACAACCCGACAGCTGACAATCAATTCAAAGAATCGGGTATGTTAAGTTATTAGTATGCTAACATAACCAGAACATAGCTTGCAATATAAAGCCTCCGGCATAGATGAGGAGAGGTTTACAGAGGCCAAGTGAGCTCACTTCTTCCTTTCACTCAAGGTCATTGACAGACTACACGTATCTCTCTGGAGACACAAAAGGCTTAATACATATTTTTGCACCCTTCCGGTGGTTAACACCTGTTAACTTTAATGTTGAAAATCAGTGGAGTTTTCCTTTAAAATTCAGCTGAGAGCCACAGACAAGGTGGGGATGTCAGAAATGACTAAGTGGTGACAAACGCAGGAATCAGACAGCACAGACCGATCATGGTCCGACCCAACAGATGTGGTCCATACGAAACTCACAAAAAAGAGCTTTGGCTGCAATAATTACTCATCTGTGTGTCTCAGTGGATGACAACCAATCCAGAATCCTGATGACACGACACAAAGAGAAGCCTGTGGTGTTCTCGCCTTGTGCAGACCAGTTTGACAACCTCCACGGTGACATTCCATGAAGTCCGTCCACAGATCGCTCTTTTGCTTCGCCATTATTTCCAGTTCTGCACAAAAGTGGAGCAACGTCATCGGCGCTGTCTGGAACACAGAAATCTGTCCCTGGAACCTCCCCAGATCACCAATGTGCAGCACTGAAGTCGTAAAAGATGGGAAGCTACGACTGATCTGGGACCATCGTGTCGTCTGCGTGTCTCACGGAAGTCACGGCAAGAATTTATTACTCCATGATGGTCTGATCATTAAGCATTGTTGTTCTTTTCATGGTATTTGCAGACGATAAAAAAAACATAAAACAACACCAGCGTCATCCTTTAAAGTGCCTTTCAACAGGCAATCCCCAACATTCTACATTTACTTCCCAACAGTTAGAGAATTTTTTTTTAATTTACAAGTTGGAATAAATAAAGAGGCATTACCAGATTCCCTTTAAAACATACCAGCTGCCACAAGTGGAAACTACTAAGAGACATCGGTGCCGACATGATCTCGGCCTTTAATTAGGGCTGCTTTCCCTCCTCCCTCTATTTACACGCTGTTTGCACTCTTACTCATTTGCACACTTTGTTTATTTCACCCCGCAGCAGCGCTTGTGTGTGTGTGAACACGCGGTCGCCGGTGTGCACGCCCACTTTTGCTTGTGCGCAACTTGCGAAAGGACGTCTGACGTGATGAAAAGGGTTTCCGTCTGTCTTTCCAATAGAGCTGGGTGATCATTTTGTCTTTCCGCCTCCACGAGACAGAGGAGGTGTGCAGAATAATGATCGCCCCTGTGGTTGCCTCTTCATTCCTCCCCGCTTCATTGATAAGGGATGTCGCCTATGTGTGTGTGTGTGTGTGTGTAAGATTCTCGTGCAAAAAAGACGCGGGTATTTAGCAGCTAGTTGTGCATAATTATGCTGCAAATGTGTTTTGCGCACTTAAGAGTTGGCATCATAGACAATCACTTCCCCTTCTATTGCACACAGAAGATAACACACACACACACACACAGACACACACATTAATCACGCTAATAGCGTTTGTTAGCAGGCCCTGTTGAAAGCTCCATTGTGGACAAGTAAATGTTTCGCAAGAGGTTTTTGGAAATCAGCCTTTATTCACTTAACATTACTCAGATTTTCGAGAAGAAAAAAAATGCTCTGCCCTGTCCATGTCCTTTCCCCTAATCACATTTACATGTACAGAGATGAAGGAAGCTTCCACGCAAAACTCAGCCGGCTAATCCAAAGGTTTAGCAGAGCTCTGGAGTTGGAGACTCACCACGTTGCACTACTTGAAGTGGGGAAGCCTAATTATGTCCTGAGGGCCGAAAGGGTCTTCCCTCTCATTCTCTAACTTTCTGCTAACTATCATACACACACACACCCCCCCACACACACACACACACACACACCAACTTGTTTACCGTCTCCAGATCCCCCTGACAGCTCCTGCACTCTTTACCACTTCACACAGGAGCCTGTTTGGCCACGGAGGCCGGGGGAAAGATAAGCCGGCGGACTCTCCAGGTCCAGGCACATAACGACGCTGACCTTTCGTAAACACAGATAATAGGTGACTCATTTGGCCCTGAGTCCCAGGACCTCTGTTGCTCAGGAAGGTTATCTCCATTTAAAAGTGGAGTCTGGACCCTGCAGGCATGTGGACTGGGTGGTTAGCTTGCGCGACCTTGTTAGTCTTTGTGTACGCAGGAGCCTCAAAGCGGCCCTTGGTTAAAGGTTAACACTCGACATGATAAAGCGGCTTTTGTAGTTGTTGACCTGTGAAAGCGTGTATCTCATCACCCGTGGAAGTGTGCGAGTGTGTAGAGCCCATTCTGCTCCCAAAGCAAATCAAAGGGAGAAACAAAGTGTGTGTTCTGGCCAGTTACTTTAGTGGAGGCCGTGTCTCTGACCCCTGAGCCACTTCACAGATTGCCCAGATTTTAATCAGCCGTGTCCAAAGCACATTCAGCACATTGAAATGCAGACGAGAAACCAAGATACGCAGGCAATGTTGCCATTGTACATTTGAATGTTGACATTTCTGAACCAGAAATATGTTTCATATCAGCTCTGTAGCATAAAGTAACCAACACTGCCAGGTGGTGGGGCCGTTGGTAGCCGATAGTTTGAAGCGACAAAACTACTCGGCCAAGGTGAGAGAAAAGTTAAAATAGTGACGTAACAACCGTAAATAAATAACAACCACCGTTAGTGTACTTTCTTACATAACCATACTGGCTTTCTTATGTTTTAAATTTTTTAATATACCACGTTACTTTCAATTGTGGTCGCTCATACTCGACCACTTGCTCGCTGTTTGTGTTTGTGGATCTTTTGGAAACTAACTGCTACACAACAGCACACTATGACAATCGGCATGTAGTATATACTGTACAGAATTAGTATGCGGTAGATTCGGGGCATGGCATGAAGGTTTGGTAGAGATCGACTTGATTTGAATAACTGATTTGAATGTGTTATTGCACACACTGAGAATGTTGTCGTCCATCTCTTACAGTCGAACTATGCTTGAAAGGGATCACTCAACGGCATGTATGGAGAGGACAGATTGCAGCAATGGATATATACGAGAGGGTGAATCATTAGGTCCATCACACACTGCATTAAAAACCCTTCTAGAAACCTGGCAATGCCAAAAATAAATGGCCTCTGTCAAATTGTGTTTCTCTGAAGCGCCTAGTTATGGAGGCCGGTTCTCTAATGATGCTGCAGAACCAGTTACACATTAACCGGTTTACTTGAGATCACGCAAACCCACTGACTCAGGAATGACCACACACAGTCCATTAGGCCAAACACGTGGCCCCGGGCAAATAAAATGCTTCTTTGTGGCATTTCCGCATGTTTCTCGAATCTCAACGTTTCAGTATCCGCTCCACAAGGCCGCCTCAACTCTTTTTTGTATCTCAGAGGGAAATCGAGAGTTCCGATCTATTTGATTTCTCACTGTCTGAATATCACCTCTTCCACATTTAAGCTTTTTATTACCTCTCCGGGAGACAAGCTTTATTTGCAAGCTGTTTGCTATAGCAAATCGTTATTGCTCTATGGCATTTCAATTGAATATGATATCAAGTTATTGTGTAATTTACTAGGCCTCAGTCTTGATTCCAATAGGAAACTCGGATATTGAAATAGGGATTCGAATAAAAGGGAGATGAAGAAATGATTCTCCCTGTCGAAGGGAGGAAATATCCAACAATAGTGTGAGAAGAATAATATTCCCAAACTGATAGCAGTTAATCTTGAGCACTCAAAGCGTCCACATGCGGAGATCGAGATTCTGCTGAAAGCTCTCAAACTATTTAACGGTTCCAGTGCTGGGAAATCTTTGTGCTTTATTTAAAGTGTAAGTTCTCACAATGTATTTTCACTCACACGTACATATTGTGATATGTAACTTTTCCACCACAGGTGAACGAAAGGACTTGCGACCAATTAACCAAAGACATGTTTTTCAAAAGGCATTGAGCCTGATCAACATCATTTAAGATTTGCTCTTCAACGGCACCCGGAGCGCACAAATGCCATTTGTGCCATTTGGCATGATCCACAGTTGTTTCTCATTTATATTTATAACCCGCTGTGCAATGTTTCGACATTTGACAAGCTTTCAAACTCATGGATCTGTTGCTCAAACTAGACTCCCTGGACAATATTGTATCATCTGCAGTGCCTTTATATTGCTTTCTATCCGGTGAGAAATCTTTGCTTGGTGACGGCGGTATACTTTTCTTTGCTTTATTTGATAAGGGACAGTGCACATTCATAAAAACATTTCTGTAAATGTGCCAGAGTTACCCGAGAGGCTATTTTTCATCTGTAGTCCCGAGAGGCAGATGTCACAAAACAAACCTAAAATCAGGGATAAGATTCCATATACAAGGTTTATACAATATCGACGCTTTTCAATGGGTGCACAAACAATTAATAGTGAGAATAGTGAGTATCCTCATTCAGGAGACTCTTAGACATTTTTAAGTACAAACAGACATGCAACACAGAGGCTCACAAATGTAAACGCACAAAGCAAATACAATAAGGGAGAACTATAAGATGGAGAGAATAGAAATATCCATGTCAGAGGCACAGAGCATAAAAGCATGCAGAGTAAATATATAAATCAGTCAGCCACAGCTAAACAACAACAAAAGACTTGCATGCAGGTAGAATGACTGGTCGACCAGCAAAGTCAAGACATACAATTCAATTCAGTTTATTTGTATAGCCCAATTTCAAAAATTACTAATTTGTCTCGGAGTGCTTTACAATCTGTACACATAGACATCCCTGCCCCAAAACCTCGCATCGGACCAGGAAAAACTCCCAAATAACCCTTCAGGGGGAAAAAAAGGGAAGAAACCTTCAGGAGAGCAACAGAGGAGGATCCCTCTCCAGGATGGACAGGTGCAATAGATGTAATGTGACCAGAAGGACAGATTTAGAGTTAAAATACATTCAATGAATATGACAGAGTGTATGAATAGTTCATAGTAGGCATATTCCACGATGGAGACCTCCACGATCCATCAGGCAGATGGAGGTAGAGAGGAGGAGCGGGCGGAGTCTCAACAGACAGCTGATAGTCGACAACTGACAGACGGAGGGAAAGTTCAACCCGGACAGATAGAGAACAGTAATAGTGGTGAGCACAGCTGCCTTCCAACATCACAACTTCCTCCTTCCAGTGGCAGAATACACTTGCTTCGCTCTGTTGTCAGCAATGTGTCGTACTATCAGTCTGAAAACGTTGTCACAGCTATTTTCCGCACTCTTTAGCGGCTCACTGCTGTTCCAATTCCAGCCGTCACAGTTGTGTTTCGTCTGTCTTGCTTTTTTTAATTCGATGTCAAAGATGAGTTCCATGCATCTGTCTGAAAAGCTCTCCACAGTTTGACGGTTCCGTCTCTCAACTTTGTGAGTGTTTAACGATGGAACGACCTTCCCCTCCATAAAACTGAAGGAGCAGCCTCACTGTTGATAGGTGTGAACGGACCAATCACAGTCCCCCCTGAGGATGCTATTTACGTAAGATAACGAGGTGAGTCCGCATTAGAATTTTCAGGTCATCTCAGTAAAAGACCTCCATCCACATTAAAACGAAAAACTGGAAAATGGCAAAAATGTCATTCTCTTCCTTCACTTTTAATCAGTTTGGACTTCAGACTTCCAGTTTGAATGTAAAAGTGAGTTCACCTGCCTCTATGGGCAAAATAGCTGCTTCTCCTGCATTGTTTGTGAGATTTTTTACGATTTATTTTATTTTATTTTACTGTTTAAACCAGGAACAAAAAAGGTGTAACATCGACTGGACTGCTTTTGGTTCTCGGGTATCTAACCGTCAAACTATTCCTTCTTTATTTCTGTTACAACACTGATAGTGTTCACAGATGTTCAGAACAGATGCAATATGTTCCCTATTGACACAACTATTATTTTGGTTAGGTCTGCCTATTTCCAACAGAAGGACTTAAAGCCAAACATGTTACATTTAATTTTTTGAATCTTTCTTGGATGTCATGTTTGTGAATGAAACTTTAAGCCTCCGTTATGCTGACGATCACATCTCCCTAGCATGCACCTACCCGATGTTTGGGTGGAAATTTAGAACCGGTTTGTGCAGTGAAGTTACGAGCCTTTGGTGAAACCAAGTTGTGTGACGAAGACTTGAGACTTTCAGCGACATAAAGTCACGCTGTAGAAAACCCTGTATATTTCACCAAACCTTTCCAAAGATGTGTCAACACTGGTGTGTTTGATGCTAAAATGTTTGGACACACACACACACACACAGACGGTTTTGCTTCATCTGCTCGCTGTCAAAATTGTTGTGGGACACCCAGCGCGACAACACACACAAGCTCACATCAAACGGACAGACTCTTTTGCCATCCAACTGACACACACACACACCTTATCACAGCAGTGGGAGGTGGTTCTGAAGCTGTAACAAACTGCCCAGCCAGCTGAAGCTATCCACGGAGAGCTTTTCTGTTCTGTTGTTTGATGCTGTTTTAGTAATTAACTCAGACAAAAGCTCCAGCGGCTCCATTCTGATGTGCACACACACTCATTCCACATCTACCCTCCCCGATAAACACAGAGTCTGGGGACATGCAGAATGTGTCAACAGCCAGAATGGGTTCATTCAGAGATGGTTTTCAAAGGGATCTGTGCTAATCTCTGTTTGTAGACGTGTTGAAGAATGTGTGGTGTGAACTGTACGCACGGTAAAACATTTGCTTAAATATCCTTCTGCAGGTCTGAGAACGTGAGACTTGCAGAGCAGTAAGAGGGGCTCCCTGCAATATAAATATGTCAGCACATGATAATTCTGTGTAAACTGTTAAAAGCAGTGCTGGTGAAGTGAGAAACGAAACAAAAAAACAAAACAAAAAGATGCAGGAAGGAAAAAAATCTCGAGTGACTAAATTGTCGAAGCTTTTGCCCCGCAGACAGATTGTTTTATCGGCCAAAGCAGATTTTAAAAACTGTGTACCCGTTCTGTATTGCACCGAGGGATAGATTAAAAATCAAAGCAGCGGCGGCCCAAGATATCCAGAGCGTCAATGGTATGGACCAAGTTCCAGACATTTCTGGATCCTACATTTACCACAGTGCAACTGGATAATGTGTTTCATTAGACCTCCCGTGCCTTTCTAAATAGCCTCTTCTTTTAATACCTCCACTTTGTAATTTCCGTTAAACATTTTAAGTGTTAAGATTCTGGCGATGACATCATCAGGGTTACTTTTCAATCTGAAACGAGCTCCCTCCAGAGCCATAGACGTGCAAATGTTTTCACAGGAGCAGTTCTCCTTGTGGCGAGTACAGCTCACCTCATATAGGAGGAGTGCCTTTTTCAAATAAAGAGGCATCAAGAGAAAAGTTAATGTTTAGTAAATAGGGTGACTGTGGGTGAGTAGTTAGCAGGTCTGTCTTTCAATAAGGGGGTTGGTGGTTCAATCCCCGCCCTAGTCTATGTGTCCTTGAGCAAGACACTTACCCCTTGAGTGTTTACGGTGTATGAATGTAACATGATTCTAGTTTAAATGTAGACATTCTGCTGACCTTGAGAGAACAATCTCAGCATAAGATGCATGAAGCTAATCACATCATCTCCATCCCCATTTCCAAAGTGTAGATGTTAGTATCAGAGACCAGAGAATAAGGTCACATTGGCCCTGTTGGTGCAGTCAGCGCTGTAAGCTGCTAACCAGCTCCATGTTGAACAAGCTTGTAACAATTCGCCCTTATAAATCAATCAAGGGGAAAAGGTACAATACGCAAAAGAAGGAAATGGGCGGATCTGCGAATAATGGTATTAAGTGTCTGATCAAACGGGGGTAAAAGAAAAACACACAGTCGAAATGCATGAACTCAAATATTATTATATTAAATAAAATTCAATGCATCAGCAAGCTTCCAAAATGAACACACACTGCAAACAATCAAACCCACTCAAAACAAAGTATAATCCCCGGATCCCTACAGTCCCCAAAGTCTTTCAGTTCCCCAAAACAAAAGTAAACGACATGCACGCGCTCCAACCCCCCCCCCCCCCCCCCCAAAAAAAAGCCGGCAAATAGCGGCCCGAACAGGCGGAAACGTGGCGAGGCGCCGCGTTCACTCCCCGCGCTACGTCACCCTAGTCCGGTAGGTGCTGGCCCCGTTGACAGTGTTCCTGCGCAGTCTTCTCAGTAATGATCCCGCCCGTTGGCATAAATCCACAATCGAAGTAGTCGCCGGATGGCTGCCGTCCCGAGCCGCTCACAACACCGGAGCCTGTCAGCGCGCTCCAAAGCAAAAAAAAACCCTCTCCCGTCACTTCCCCCTCGTCACCTTTTCTAGACCGTGACACAACAATAATAATAATAACAATTATAATACAAAACACATTATCCTAACTAAACCCAAGCTCACTTGAGGCCCCTGATAAAAACACTGGTACGGCACATATACATAAAGGAAAATAAACGAGTAAAAAGTTTACCCTTTACCGGTGCCGTACACACAGGCCAAACCATGTGATCATTACAAGCTCACATTGTTTCATTGGACAAATTTAATAATCATCCATAATTCCATGATCAATCGCAATCGATTTTACGCTGCACACGCCGAGTTTCCCAAACAGGAGGGAGGAAAACTATGAGTTAGCGGTCGGTGCTCACCTTGCGTTTCCTGTGGCCGCTTCACAATAAAAGCCGCCCCGTGTTTCGACAGTGAAACACGTTGAATGTGAAGCAGAAACAGATTGGAATTCTATTAGCAGTATCCTAATGCGGCAAACAGTGAGGCCAATATCAAGAAAAACAGTAAACTTGAATTACAGGCAATCCCCTGTGCGTGAGAAGCTAATCCAGGATTGGGGTGGCAGACTAAATGCAAATACATTGAATAGCTATTCCATGAAAATAAATGACAGCCATAAATACTGTGAATAACCGGGACTGATTTTAATATAAAATAATCCTAACTTTGCGTTAACATGGACAAGAAGTAATGCAGATATAGTTACTGCTCTCTCCTCTCTGCAGACAGTACCAACGACTGACTGTCGACCTCATAACAGCCCATAACAGTATTTACTGTCGTCACCGCGGAGGTCATCAGCGGCACGCTAACTTGTACTTTTCAAGCTTCAAACCACGGCGCTGCACTGTATTTATTTAAGTCCATGTCTTGTCTCTCGAGTGTTTGGTGAAACAGGAGCGCTGTGTTTTCATGTTTGGAGGGAGGGTTTCCTTGGAAAATAAGTGAATACGCCTCTCATGTGGTGACGCTGCGCTTGAGAAAGGTGAACCTCGCTCCGTGTTTGGTTGGAGTTTTTATAACACGTATTGTCCTCCTCCGCTTTGACATCATGCCCTCTATTTTTATAGGGGGACGAAAATGTTTATATTCTGAGGTCAAGGGATAAATGAACCATTTCTCCTTCACAATAAACATGAACGTGGATAAAGCCCTTTGAATCCTGGATTAAAAAGTAATAAAAAGACCCAAGTACTGTGTGTACACATCTCCACAAACGTCTTATTGAATCCGCCAATTCCCTCCCAAAAACCCACCTGGTGCATGCCAACTGAACTTAATGCTGCCCTCTCCATTTAAAAACCTTCACCCACATTAAAAAAAACAGGATAGATTCCAACCACGGTGTCACATTCGCAGAGCACCAAATATAACATTCCACATGTATCGGAGGAGCTTTTGGGAGAATAAAAGACTGCCAAAGCCATTCCCAAAGCAGCCTTGCATCTAAGGGAGGTCATTCTGTCGAATCAACCCCCCGAAGCAAATTGCCAAAAAAGCCTCTTTATTACCAGATGTATATCAAGGCCAAGCTTTGGTCTGTGCTGCTCCTCCGCTCTTCACCTCGCTCGTTTGACCGCCAGTCACCGGCGGCTTCTGTTGCCTTTATTTCTGCCCGCCCCCCCTTCTTTGTTTTGTCAGAGTTGTCAAGTTCAGCATAATACGGGGCTATGCCAGCCCCGTATTATGCACGGCCGTTGTCACCGCCGTGCCCTTCAGTTGCCTGGAAACGGAGTTTGACGATGACACGTGAAGAGGCGGAGAACACCTTCTGACACAAAGCAGGCGTCCAACCGTGTCATGGGAGCTGTGCGCAAAGTTTTAGAGCACAATTGAGGCGTGATCTGGGTGAACTTGGGCAGATCAACGTTTCCAATCTGAGCATCCAGCATTGATGTGTCTGTGTCCTCTGCAGTTAGGTCTGCAGCTGATATATGATTAATAACAATAATAATAATAATCATTTATTTTATATAGCGCTTCTCTAGACACTCGAAGTCACTTTACAGTTCAGAGTCCAGGTGGTAAAGCTACATCAGTAGCCACAGCTGCCCTGGGGCAGACTGACAGAAGCGTGGCTGCCAATCAGCGCCTACGGCCCCTCCGACCACCACCAACATTCATTCACATCCATACGAACCGGTTATGATGGTGGGGGAAACCAGAGTACCCGGAGCAAACTCCACACAGAAAGGACCTGGAACGACCGGGATTCGAACCCAGGGCCTTCTTGCTGTGAGGCGACAGTGCTAACCACTGAGCCACCGTGCTGCCCACGGATTCCAGAGACAGTTATGATCCCTGATGTCCAAGGCGGACAAGGACAACTGCATTGTGACTTTTTCAGTTAAAAAGTGGACAATAATCTCCATCCCAAGGCCAAAACAGCACTTCTGTTTCATGGTGTGACAGCGCTGTATTTAAGTTACATTTTTTGTTCAGATCATGGATTTGTTTAAAAACATTTTAAACTAGAACGGGCACTCGGTAGAGCTCATACCTTCGCTGCAGCCACTTTTTTGGTACCTTTTCATGACATTGACCTTTGACCCGATCGATCCCAAAATCTACTCAAATGGTCCGTGGATAATAACCAATCATCCCACCAAATTTCATGCGATTCGGTTTAATACTTTTTGAGTTATGCGAATAACACACATACAAATAAATAAATAAATACACAGCGATCAAAACATAACCTTCCGCATTCTCGAATGCAAAGGTAATAAAGATGGTCGACGTGTCTCTACTTCGTGTCACGGTACAAAAGGGAAGCCAAAGTATCCTGGCTATACGGGAGCTGCCATCTTGGAATTTTGATGTCTTTTCGAGCCACATTCTCTGCAGTAGTGATCGGGGTGACGGGGGGGACTAGCAGTATAGAGGCCTGACGAGTGGATTTACTGGCGCCGTCGGGCCACAGCTAGAAAGACGTAACTAACCATAAACCTTCATGAATACATTTCAGGTTTGAATCGACGCGTGTTCTATTGCACACTTTTCATTTGTGTTTTTGAAACGCTCGGCTGACGCACACGACGTGCACACCAGGCCGACCTACTTCAGTCCCGAAAGTGTTCATCTTCATTGACTGTGTGATACTAAAGTTATTCGAAACAACAAAGATGAGTGTTCCCTTCTTATATTCTTGACATGTTTTCTGCAGGAGGCCTGAGGCGACCTAGGAAAGGCAATTCCAATTTTGTTTTCTCGCAGTCATTATAGATGTGATTTCATGGTGCTGGCGAGTGCTTTCCCAGATCACAAAAAGGTAGCCGGGGCAGATAAATGTGAACGGTGGAGAAACAAATACATGAGAAAATATAAAAACAGCAACAACAATAATGCAAATATGGGCAGTGGTGCGAATTATGCTGCTATGAAAAGAGATGCTGGTGTGTTTTGGATCGGGAGGACCCCGGAACCCCAATCCAGTGTCAAAACCTCATGCTTGTGTTTGCGTCAATGAGCTGAGGACATTATTGTATTTATGCCTCACTTTCAGACTGCGTCGAGAGCCATACATCACCGAACCCATTCAGACCACAGCGCACACAGTTATGAACAGCAAATCACTTTTCTGTAATTCGCTCAGAATCCGCTCAACAACATTCATAAATAGGCTGTCAAACATAATGCAATGCGTACACTCGCAACATTAACACAGTTTGTCCTTTAGATAAATGGCCCTGACACAAACGAGCACATTCATCCATCCTGCGGGCAATAAAATGTTCCCGCCGACACCGACGGGGCCGGACGGCTCAAGTCCCTGTGATTGGCACAAAATGCACTGACTAAGACTAGGTGGCTTTTTATTGCTACTGGTCCCAAAAAAAACACACAAAAAAGAAGCAATCTGGGAAGAAGCTTAATAACTAATTAATAAAAATGCTGTATTTCAGCTATTTGTGGCTAACAGACAGTGAGAATTCTTTTTTCTTTTTTTTGTCCGCCTCGTCCCAGAAGAATCAGCGTGCTCCTCTGGGTTACCACAACGCAGTCAGTTCCTGAGAAACTGATCCGTTTTACCGACAGACAAAGTTAAATTCTCCAACACAAAAACACCACATCAAATGCCATCGGTCCTACGTGTCACCCCACCGCCCACTGTATCTTGTCGATGTGGCGTCCCATCAGCTTTTGAAAAAAAAGCAAGGGCTACCGACCCGTACGTCGCTGCCACACGGCGGCTGACATTAAATCGATACGAGGGGGTCATGTGTTTGTGGGTCGCTCTACAGCCGCACAGCTAATGACAAAACAAGACAAATTAAGTGTCTGCTAAGGCGCACTTCCTCGGCATGACAGGATGATGAGTGAGGGGGCACGATGGGGAAAGATGGGACAAGAAACCAAACAGCTGAGAAGAACAAGCCTCTTTGCGAGAGTTGTTGGATATGCTGCGCAGTGTGATGTGACGCTGATGACCACCAGCATGACCAGGCGAGATAACCTCTCTGTGTGTGTGTCAAGTCGTACGAGCAATTTTTTTTTGTGCGCGCAGGTTTTTTGGTGGGGGGGGTGGCCTCAAGGGCCCCTTTGTGAGGCGCGTGAAGGTGGCAGAGTTGAGAGATAACGCAGGACGAGCAATATCGCCACATCAGGCGTCGGCCGTGAAACAAATGGGGTCACAGAAAGTCAACAGCATCACAATGTCAGTCTCAGTCTGCTGCTGATCGGATCGTTGTTCCTGCAGGAGCAATGGGAGCTGATAAAACCAACAGCTGAGCTCCGGCACACTGTTGCAAAACAAACACAGAACAGTTGCTTGCAGTATGACATTTGATTCATATCAGGGAATTTACAGAGCGAAAGATATAAATGATTGTGTCCAAAATAAAAAGCAGCAAGAACGCAAGTGGGTTGTTTGTGTTTGCCGAAAGCTTGTGGCCATTTACACTCGGCCATCCAGTCCGTTTTTTTCGTTTTTCAAACAGACAGTCATGGAACGCTTTATAATTAACCATAAAATATGACCGGGGTAAGTGTGGTGAGCTGTCGCTTCTGTGCGCTGGCCAAAAAGCGGTCCTGGCGTCCCCTGACTAGACGATTTAACGAGTCTTTAAAACAAATTAAAACAGAGCAGTGGCTCTGTGTGTTTATTGTTGTCCCAATATCTTAGAAGGAGAAATATATAAGCTTGAAACTGTGGTGAAATACGATGTTGGTATGTTAAAACCACGAGGCGAAGTTAATATACGTGTATTTGTGTTTTCATCACCATCTTGAGAATCATGTCGGGGAAAAGTGAAAAGACCATCGTGCGGCTGTACTTAGTGACAAGTGTGACATGCTGGAGGCCTGGACCAATAAACATGGACTCGGTGCTCGGACAGCCGATGCTCACTGGGGACCAGGTTGGTTTTCTGTTTCTTCTTCTTCTTCTTCTTCTTCTTCTCTCGCCCTTTGTCTCTCAGCCTCCCTTTCTCTCCCTCCAACTCCACGTGTCTCTCTGTTTCTAAACAGAAGGAAGACTTTGACCAGAGCAGAATGACAAATAGCTACTTTATATTACATGCAATCAATGTTAGGAACAAGAACAAGAACACAAGAATAACAAGTAAACATATGCACCCTCTCCCTGACCTGAACACATAATTAATTGTTTCTTTACTTTCTTGAACCAGAGTACAGTCTACTTTGCATCATTTGAGGGCTTACTTTTTGACAATTGTTTGCTTATTTAGGAAAAATGTTCAATAATATAATTTAATATCCTCCCCTTAGTGTTTTTAACATAAACAAATATAAGGCTGGCATTATTCTGTATTGTTAACATATTTCGCTTCTTTACGCTAAGTTGTTTTGCCTATTGTGTTTTAATAGAGAACATAATTGCTTCCTGTAATAATGTTCACGAGCATGCGGCAGAGTTAAAGCAAAGGGAGATGGTCGCTGTTTACGTGCAAGTCAAATCATCGGAAAACGCGCAAGTGGTGCAGGCAGCAAAAGCCCTTTAGACACAGTTAGAGAGACACTAACATAGTGTGCTTTGAGTGATACAGACATGAAAATGTTATCTATGTTTATGTGAAACCATAATTCAGGTGCTGTTAGGTTCTTTGCACCGTGTATGTAGATTATCGCTTAATCGTTTTCAGTGTATTTTATTTTAAGTCAAAATAATCTGATTTCAGGTCTTAAATGTGATTTCTTTCTGGTTTCTTAACTCCTCTAAAACAGTAAACTGAATATATTTAAGTTGATGACAAAACCAGACATTTGGAGACGTCATCGTGTGCCTTGGGACAACCCTGTATCACAAAAATTACGTTCCCCCAGACCTAAAATGCAATTTGCAGTTACGTTTGACTGAAACGTATTTCTCTCCAAATTACGTTTGACTGAAACGTATTTCTCTCCAGATTACGTTTGTATTTGACGTATTATAATAACAAATACGTCTCTGATCAACGTATCTTTGCCGTTTGTTATCTCTCTTTTCTACAATGCTGTTATGAATTGTAAAAAGCGTCCTCTAGTCTTATTTATTATTATGTTATATAGCCTATGTTGTTTCGCCTGCGTATTCTGACAGCAATAAGCGTTGTCGGATCATATAAATTGGCGTGAAGACTTACTGCTGGTGACTCTCCTTTATTTTCTTTTTTTAGGTGACAATACATTAATTAAAACTCGTACACTATCACCACCTCATCACCACCTTAACAGAGTCAGTCCCATACGGGTCAAATCAACTATTAAACTTGTTATAAAATGCGCATCTGTCCGTAATCTATACCATAAAGTTCGCATTTTAACCTAAAAAAAAGTGCGCTTCCTTGTTACCTTTCAAAATAAAAGTCCGATTTGTCTGTTAAGCGGAAGTAGTATAAAACGTCTATATTTATTCAAACAATACAATATAAAAGGCAGAGCTTAGCTTTCTTTTCCAGGTTGTAGCCACTCCCAAATGGGGTAGAATACAACTGAAATTGTTCATATAGTACAAACATTTGAGGAGTTGTTAATCTTTGAAGGAAGGAATTTTGTTTTTTTCCGGGTTTTTAAACCCTTCCCAAGCAGGGATGCTAAGTGCTATATGTGGCCAGCCTACATGGTTGGGACCCATTTGGGAGGGGCTACAACCTGCAAAAGAAAGCTAAGCTCTGACATGTTTAGGAAAAAAAAGCTAAAATCAGCCCAAACTCACAACAGGGTCTCAGATTTGTTAAACCACACAGCCTCTTCAAGTCCTGGATTTCAGACAGCCAATTAACTCTTGTGGGTGTTTCGGAGGAAATTTCACCCCATCACCTCATTGTAGGCTCTGTCCTGAGTGTCTGTGTTCAATTTGGGATTTCCAGGACTAATATTTAGGAGATTATGGCCATTTTTGCACTTGTCAAAAAATATGCAAATTTAAGAGAATAAGGCCCAATTTGACCCTTTAGACCTGTTTTGGGGCCCTTAGCTCAGTGCTATCGGTCCAAAACTGTAGGGTATATCATATTCAGATGCCCTTCTTTGAATCTGAAAAGAATCCAGATCTTTAAGTTGATTGAAAGTGTGCAAAATTAACTAAAAGACTGGTTTTAAGGATCGTACAAGGGTTATTGGCATGGTGACAATTTTCTCTTGTGAATCTTTTGGAGGGGATTCCCCTCACGACCTCAAAGTCTTATAGTTAGGTAAATATAATATATTTAATATATAGCAGAAGGGTTATATCTGAGAGACAATTGGGAGGTCAAAGGTCAGTCTGCAGAGTATGCGTGTGTGTGCGTGTGTATTTGTGTGTGTGTGGGTGTGTGTGTGATTCTGCCTGTGTTTGTATGTATGTGAGTGTCTGTATGTGTGTGTCTGAGTGTGTGTCTGTGTGTGTCTGTCATTCTGTGTGTGTGTGTGTGTGTGTGTGTGTGTGTGTGTCTGTCATTCTGTGTGTGTGAGTGTGTGTCTGTCTGTGTGTGTGTGTGTGTAAGAGTGTGTGCGTATGAGAGTGTGTGTCTGTGTGTGTGAGTATGTGTGTGTCTCTGCCTGTGTGTGTGTGTGTACGTATGTGAGTGTCTATGTGTTTCTGTCAGTGTGTGTGTGTGTGTGTGTGTGTGTGTGTGAAGCGATGTATTAGTTTGCATGCATATCAGTGGAAGTTGAAGGGTAAATCATGTTTTATTAACAATTCCCAAATTATTTCCCAGATTTTTCCAGATACCTGCTCTTTTTGTTTGATGAGAAGTAAACACGCCCTGTAAATAACCCCATGAAGGGTTTATTGTTTTGAGTTGTTTGACTGTTCAGCATTTTCCTTATTGATTTTGATGTATGCCTTTCATATTGTATTGTTTGAATAAATATAGACGTTTTATACTACTTCCGCTTAACAGACAAATCGGACTTTTATTTTGAAAGGTAACAAGGAAGCGCACTTTTTTAGGTTAAAATGCGAACTTTATGGTATAGATTACGGACAGATGCGCATTTTATAACAAGTTTAATAGTTGATTTGACCCGTATGGGACTGACTCTGTTAAGGTGGTGATGAGGTGGTGATAGTTTACGAGTTTTAATTAATGTATTGTCACCTAAAAAAAGAAATAAAGGAGAGTCACCAGCAGCAAGTCTTCACGCCAATTCATATGATCCGACAACGCTTATTGCTGTCAGAATACGCAGGCGAAACAACATATATAACATAATAATAAATAAGACTAGAGGACGCTTTTTACAATTCATAACAGCATTGTAGAAAAGAGAGATGACAAACGGCAAAGATACGTTGATCAGAGACGTATTTGTTATTATAATACGTCAAATACAAACGTAATCTGGAGAGAAATACGTTTCAGTCAAACGTAATTTGGAGAGAAATACGTTTCAGTCAAACGTAACTGCAAATTGCATTTTAGGTCTGGGGGAACATAATTTTTGTGATACAGGGTTGCTTGGGAAGTACTGATCAGTTGTGTTTCACCATTTGCTGACATTTTATGGACCAACCAACTCAAAGAATAATCGAGTAAATAATCCTTTCTTTTGAGGATTTTTTTTAAAAACAGCTCGCAAATATACAGTTGCTTATGTTTGTGAAATAACCATTTCCTGAGCAAACAAGACTCAAACAGGAGGAGATAGTGCACTGTTGTTGTGCACGAGGATTAACATACATTTGGTGCTCTTGTGAGTGTTTAATGGTGTGCGTGTGCGTGTGTGTATGTGTTCATGGTAATGAAGGACCGTGCAACAGTGAGGAACACAACCAACCGGTTGTCAGCATTACACACAATTTGTGTTAGCCGATCCACTCCACGTTTTGTCTTTTTATGGGACTTCCCATAAATAAAGGAACACATAGAGTATTACTGTAGTGTCTGCCTCATCCTTTAATATATTTTACAGCATTTAATATTCTGCACCTGCAGCACCATTTTGCTTCATCGATGTGCATCTTTTCAGGTAAACAAGGCTGTGATTACAGTATATGCCTCTGATCCACTCTCTCTACTCGACTCGCCCGCTCTGTTTCTCTGTCTGCAGCCAATTCCATTTTTTTCTCTTCCTGTCACCCTTCATTTCTCTCTCCTTCCCTTTCTGTCTGGATTCCACTGCAAATCTCTCTATTTATCTCTACCCCCATTTCTCTGCCTGTGCGGTGCAGAATTGTTCTCTCTCTCTTTCTCTTTCTCTCTCTCTCTCTCTCTCTCTCTCTCTCTGTCTGCATCCAATTCCATTTCTCGCTCTTGATGCATGTACATTTCTCACCCGCTATCCCTTCCCCTGCAACTGACTTCAAATATTTCTGTCCTTCTATCTTTCCCGCCCAGCATCTATTTGTCTGAGAATCCTTCCTCCTTCTCTTCCTCCTTGTCGCCGTCCGGCCGCAATGCTTTCCCCGCTGTCCGTCTCTATTTATCTTGGCAGACAGCTTTGTTTCTCGAGGCTGCACTCTGACATGGTGAAATGGAGTTAGTTTGTTCCTGCAGTGACGGTGGCACTTTGCAGTCAGGATAACAACTCCACGTATTGACGGAGAGGAGGGAGTGGACATAAGGGGTCACCGTGGGCAGCTAGGAAAGGAGAGGGGAAGTTTTAAAATACTGCACTCATCAGCTGTATGGTTTCCTGGATGAATAGTTGTGGTTTGTTACATATGTGGCAATTTCTATTGTTTATGTCAATGTTTATTTTGGGGAATGTTGCCATGTTCGCAGATCGCAACTATTACAAAAGAGGGCGAGCGATGAGTTGATACCTACTGGAAGCCATTTTGCACTTGTCAAAAAATATGCAAATTTAAGAGAATAAGGCCCAATTTGACCCTTTAGACCTGTTTTTGGGGCCCTTAGCTCAGTGCTATCGGTCCAAAACTGTAGGGTATATCATATTCAGATGCCCTTCTTTGAATCTGAAAAGAATCCAGATCTTTAAGTTGATTGAAAGTGTGCAAAATTAACTAAAAGACTGGTTTTAAGGATCGTACAAGGGTTATTGGCACGGTGACAATTTTCTCTTGTGAATCTTTTGGAGGGGATTCCCCCCACAAACTCAAAGTCTTATATTTAGGTAAATATAATATATTTAATATATAGCAGAAGGGTTATATCTGAGAGACAATTGGGAGGTCAAAGGTCAGTCTGCAGAGTATGAGTGTGTGTGCGTGTGTATTTGTGTGTGTGTGGGTGTGTGTGTGATTCTGCCTGTGTTTGTATGTATGTGAGTGTCTGTATGTCTGTGTCTGAGTGTGTGTCTGTGTGTGTCTGTCATTCTGTGTGTGTGTGTGTGTGTGTGTGTGTCTGTGTGTGTCTGTCATTCTGTGTGTGTGAGTGTGTGTCTGTCTGTGTGTGTGTGTGTGTAAGAGTGTGTGCGTATGAGAGTGTGTGTCTGTGTGTGTGAGTATGTGTGTCTCTGCCTGTGTGTGTGTGTGTACGTATGTGAGTGTCTATGTGTTTCTGTCAGTGTGTGTGTGTGTGTGTGTGTGTGTGAAGCGATGTATTAGTTTGCATGCATATCAGTGGAAGTTGAAGGGTAAATCATGTTTTATTAACAATTCCCAAATTATTTCCCAGATTTTTCCAGATACCTGCTCTTTTTGTTTGATGAGAAGTAAACACGCCCTGTAAATAACCCCATGAAGGGTTTATTGTTTTGAGTTGTTTGACTGTTCAGCATTTTCCTTATTGATTTTGATGTATGCCTTTTATATTGTATTGTTTGAATAAATATAGACGTTTTATACTACTTCCGCTTAACAGACAAATCGGACTTTTATTTTGAAAGGTAACAAGGAAGCGCACTTTTATTTAGGTTAAAATGCGAACTTTATGGTATAGATTACGGACAGATGCGCATTTTATAACAAGTTTAATAGTTGATTTGACCCGTATGGGACTGACTCTGTTAAGGTGGTGATGAGGTGGTGATAGTTTACGAGTTTTAATTAATGTATTGTCACCTAAAAAAAGAAATAAAGGAGAGTCACCAGCAGCAAGTCTTCACGCCAATTCATATGATCCGACAACGCTTATTGCTGTCAGAATACGCAGGCGAAACAACATATATAACATAATAATAAATAAGACTAGAGGACGCTTTTTACAATTCATAACAGCATTGTAGAAAAGAGAGATGACAAACGGCAAAGATACGTTGATCAGAGACGTATTTGTTATTATAATACGTCAAATACAAACGTAATCTGGAGAGAAATACGTTTCAGTCAAACGTAATTTGGAGAGAAATACGTTTCAGTCAAACGTAACTGCAAATTGCATTTTAGGTCTGGGGGAACATAATTTTTGTGATACAGGGTTGCTTGGGAAGTACTGATCAGTTGTGTTTCACCATTTGCTGACATTTTATGGACCAACCAACTCAAAGAATAATCGAGTAAATAATCCTTTCTTTTGAGGATTTTTTTTAAAAACAGCTCGCAAATATACAGTTGCTTATGTTTGTGAAATAACCATTTCCTGAGCAAACAAGACTCAAACAGGAGGAGATAGTGCACTGTTGTTGTGCACGAGGATTAACATACATTTGGTGCTCTTGTGAGTGTTTAATGGTGTGCGTGTGCGTGTGTGTATGTGTTCATGGTAATGAAGGACCGTGCAACAGTGAGGAACACAACATACCGGTTGTCAGCATTACACACAATTTGTGTTAGCCGATCCACTCCACGTTTTGTCTTTTTATGGGACTTCCCATAAATAAAGGAACACATAGAGTATTACTGTAGTGTCTGCCTCATCCTTTAATATATTTTACAGCATTTAATATTCTGCACCTGCAGCACCATTTTGCTTCATCGATGTGCATCTTTTCAGGTAAACAAGGCTGTGATTACAGTATATGCCTCTGATCCACTCTCTCTACTCAACTCGCCCGCTCTGTTTCTCTGTCTGCAGCCAATTCCATTTTTTTCTCTTCCTGTCACCCTCCATTTCTCTCTCCTTCCCTTTCTGTCTGGATTCCACTGCAAATCTCTCTATTTATCTCTACCCCCATTTCTCTGCCTGTGCGGTGCAGAATTGTTCTCTCTCTCTTTCTCTCTCTCTCTCTCTCTCTCTCTCTCTCTGTCTGCATCCAATTCCATTTCTCGCTCTTGATGCATGTACATTTCTCACCCGCTATCCCTTCCCCTGCAACTGACTTCAAATATTTCTGTCCCTTCTATCTTTCCCGCCCAGCATCTATTTGTCTGAGAATCCCTTCCTCCTTCTCTTCCTCCTTGTCGCCGTCCGGCCGCAATGCTTTCCCCCGCTGTCCGTCTCTATTTATCTTGGCAGACAGCTTTGTTTCTCCGAGGGCTGCACTCTGACATGGTGAAATGGAGTTAGTTTGTTCCTGCAGTGACGGTGGCACTTTGCAGTCAGGATAACAACTCCACGTATTGACGGAGAGGAGGGAGTGGACATAAGGGGTCACCGTGGGCAGCTAGGAAAGGAGAGGGGAAGTTTTAAAATACTGCACTCATCAGCTGTATGGTTTCCTGGATGAATAGTTGTGGTTTGTTACATATGTGGCAATTTCTATTGTTTATGTCAATGTTTATTTTGGGGAATGTTGCCATGTTCGCAGATCGCAACTATTACAAAAGAGGGCGAGCGATGAGTTGATACCTACTGGAAGCCGCAGGAGCTGTGATTGGTCAGCGTGGCGCTGCTTGTGTTTTCTCCCACAAGGTCAGAGGCCACTGAGGATTGTTGAGCAAGTGGAAATACAGCTCACAGCTCATCAGGTTAAATCCAAGGCTGAGGTATAAGAAGTCACACCTATGCCATAGTATCAATGGCAGGACTGTTGTTAAGTATAATACCAGCTTTATACTCAGACTGTCTGCTTTTTTGGAGGAAGGGGGGGTTCCACTATAATTCAACAATCAGCCATTTGTTATTGCCTTGCAATTACAGCTCTGCAGAGCCAAATAGCTACATGGCTATTAATGTGGTGTTCACTCAGATACACTGCCTACATTTGCATTGCCGTGTCACTGAAGTTGCAACTTCTTCCTGCCCTTCCTTCCTCCCCTGTCAGATAATGAGAAATGTGGACGTGACATGAAATAATCGTGTATAGGAATACAGTGAAGAAGTAGGAAACAGAATGTTCTCCCTCCGCCAGTCATTGAAAGTCAAGTACTGCACTAAAGTGCAATGTATTGTTCTTTATACTCCTCAAGTAAAGTTCAGAGAGAAATATTGTGAGAGTTTACTTACATAAAGTGTATTTTTATGATTATCTATCTTTATTCCTATCATAATTCTACGAATGCTAAACAAATATTAGCTGACTTGTGACCATTCACAAAGAAAGCAATGTATAGTGGGGGCTGTTTGTCACATATTGGATTTTCTTAGCTGTTCCAGAAATAATAATAAAAACTTCATTTTGAAGCCACTTGGTTTCATTCAAACAAAAATTCTATATTTATTTATTAAAATGATTTTCAAAGTCCAAAAAATCCTGAAAATATTTTTTAATTCTTCTTCTTTCCTCTTCCATAAATCAGTGAGGGGTGGGTGAGCTAACCAGTGGGGTCACAAGTGGTCAACCAAGCACAGAGAGGGAGGAACTGCCTTCTCTGCTATGGTCGACATTACTCCTCCACGATATCTATATTTAAATAATAGTTCTCCCCTTTTCTATTCATGACGTTTATATCACAACCTTTTTAATTTCATGAAGCGTTGCCCATGCACCGCCTGAGGGAAGATAATACGTCCTGAGCAGCATGTGATGTCAAAGGCTTTCTGCATTCAGTCTCATCGACAAATGAAGCGTTTACCCTCATTAAATTTCTGTGACAATTAAATGTTGTACTGGCATGTGAGATACAACTCTTTGAGAATGAAATGCATTTAACATGGATGTCAGTCCCATGTGTGTCACACGGTCCTTGGGTAGAACTCGTACAATTGATTTGGAAAGTTCCCTCCAGTCATTCCCCTCCCACGATGAAAAACTAATTTTTACCAACCACATAAATTCTTGTTGGGAAATGCGGTCTTGTGAGCGTGCGTTTATATGAATGAGACATCTGAGTGCAACTTCCTGTCCATTTTGGATCTTAATCAAACATGAGTGCTCAGTCTGGTATGCCACATGCTGTCCGTCTTCTGTAAATAAACCAAGACGAGATCACCAGGCCTGTCACATGATGGAGTTTGGTCAGCAGCAGCTCCATGACAAAAGCCAGACCTTGTGACAAACATTAGAAATACAAAAGATATTCAACAATTTGTTGAGGTAACCACCACAAAATAGAATATATATTACAATATATATTTTCTGGTGGCTATTTTAACGACTTGATGTATGTATGCATGACAGCATATACTGTATGAGTGGTCAAGCTTAAACAGTGAGACTGATAGGGTACCTCCCACCCCTCAAGCAACACACACACACTGATGTACAAAGGCCAGCGTCTCGTCTTCCTCAGTAGCCCGTCTCACTGTTTCAGCTAATCTTTACCATCACAGCCGAGCCACCATTGTTGGGATTTCCTCTGCTTAATTACTAGGACTCTGAGCTTTGTGCTGACTACGGCGGCGGTTTCAGGCTCCATTTCTCACCCTGTTTTGTGTGTCTTTAACCCCCCTGTGAGATTGTAGGGCCAGAGGGGCAGCTAGGTTTACCACCTGTTGTGGCAATTACTGAACAAAGCATGGGAAGCAAAGAGGGTTTTTTATTTCAACTGACAGTGCTTTTTTATTTCATCAAAGAAAATAGTCCCCATTAGCACAAAGGTAAACCATCACCACGATTAACCAACACAAGCATTGAAGCTGATGTAGATTTGTATGTTCTGAAATACAAACTACATTACAGGCGTGGAGTGAGTGCTTCAAAAAGGGGAACAATGACTCAATACATTCCACCACCTTCACCCTGATCCATCACAAAGAAGAAGATTTCTAAAGGTTAAGAATGTGCAGTGTCATGTTGCATGATTAGGGTTTATGTGGGTGACATTTGGGCCGATAATTATTTTCATTCATTGTTTCTCATGCATTGTGTTTTTCGGCATTGTAGCTTTAGAATGCCCCTCATTATTGTCCACCACCTGTTGTCCCAATCATATCTTGAATTAATGTACAAAAAACACCTTGTGTGATTTCTCTCGCTTTAGAACCTCGATAAAGACCAAAGCATAATGTCAATGGTGTGGCCTTACTTAAGGCTACTTATTGTAACCATCACTTAGCTCCTGTATCTGTAAAGGCCTGTCTGCGAGACACACACATGATGTTTGCGTGTTACACCCGTTGCTAGAGGCAGACACTTACTTTCTGCTAACGTCCACCCGTTGTTGTTTAAACCTGAACAAGTAGTGTTGTTCCCTAACACTAAGCAAATAGTAATATTGCCTAAACCTAGCTAAGTAGTTGTGTTGCCTTAAACTATTTTTTTTTTTGCATAAACCTAGCTAAGTAGTTGTGTTGCCTTAAACTATTTTTTTTTTTTTGCATAAACCTAGCTAAGTAGTTGTGTTGCCTTAAACTAATTTTTGTTGTTGCATAAACCTAGCTAAGTAGTGTTGTTGCCTAAACATAGATAACTAGTTTTCAATTCAATTCAGTTTATTTTGTATATATCACAAATTACAAATTTGCCTCAAAGGGCTTTACAGTCTGTATGACATCCCTGTCACAGGACCACACATCGCATCAGGAACAACTCCCAAGAACTAGAAAAAAACCTTTCACGGGGAAAAAAGGGAAGAAAGGTATGTTACCTATAAACCTAGCTATATAGTTGTATTGCCTAAACCTAACCAAGTATAGTTTTGCTGCCTAAACCTGACCAAGTAGTCGGTGCATTTGCCAGGCATTTACCAAGCATTTGAACAGATGTGATAACAACTGATAAAATGCCATTTTATGGGCTGATAACATTTGAGAGGAGTGTCGGGTCTCTTTTGATGTAAACTCCCAGATAGACTCACCCAAGTCAACATTGTTCTTCAGGACAACATTTTAATTGACAAGAGTTTTGATTTTAATGTATTAAAAATGATCTTTTACCAGTCCAGAGTCTTCATGTTCATAGGAGATTATTGCACACATCACAATTTACAACATAGTCCTTGAAAGAATTGTCAAGGTTATGGAAAAAAAATTGTTTCCAGGTCAGTGAAAGGACGAAAAACACCATCCTTTCACTGACCTGGAAACTATTTTTTCCATAACCTTGACGATACATTTGTGGCTTTGCGCATTAACATGTTGGCCTTAAAGGTTAAAAACTATTTCTCACTGAATGTATTTTGAAAAAAACGTCCAATATCGGAACTACAATTTGGTTGCTATTAATTGCTATTTAATATACACATAGTAGGAACTTTTCTTCTGTTCAGCCACTAAAGTATGGATGAACGGAGTGAAGGCTAACTCCCTGCTCGCTACATCTGAAGGGCACACCTTCACACTCGAGAAACTGTATGAATAATCTTTCCTTGAAGAACTTGGACACACTTTAAGTACATATACTATCCAATATACTGTATAGATTCAATTCAATTCAATTCAGTTTATTTGTATAGCCCAATTTCACAAATTACAAATTTTTCACGGAGTGCTTTACAATCTGTACACATAGACATCCCTGCCCCAAAACCTCACATCGGACCAGGAAAAACTCCCAAATAACCCTTCAGGGGGAAAAAAAGGGAAGAAACCTGGAGGAGAGCAACAGAGGAGGATCCCTCTCCAGGATGGACAGATGCAATAGATGTAATGTGTACAGAAGGACAGATTTAGAGTTAAAATACATTCAATGAATATGACAGAGTGTATGAATAGTTCATAGTAGGCATATTCCACGATGGAGACCTCCACGATCCATCAGGCAGATGGCGGTGGGGAGGAGGAGGGCGGAGTCTCAACAGTAGGCGGAGTCTCAACAGGACAGTGGCGTAGTCAGGAGCAGGAATTCCACGACCCAGACCTCAATGATCCATCAGGCAGATGGGATCTATGTCGTCTCATAGGGTCCGGTGACCCCATGAGACGTGAAGTCAAGGACTCCGGGAGAAAGCAGAGTTAGTAACGTGTGATTGAGAGATGAAAATTCATCCTTAAGGAGAGAAAAAGAGGAGATAGGTACTCAGTGCATCCTAAAACGTCCCCCGGCAGCTATAAGCCTATAGCAGCATATCAAGGGGCTGGACCAGGGCAAACCTGATTCAGCCCTAACTATAAGCTCTGTCAAAGAGGAAGGTCTTAAGTCTACTCTTAAACGAGGTGACTGTGTCTGCCTCCCGGACTGAAATTGGAAGCTGGTTCCATAGAAGAGGAGCTTGATAACTAAAGGCTCTGGCTCCCATTCTACTTTTAAGACTCTAGGAACTACAAGTAGTCCCGCATTTAGTGAGCGTAGCTCTCTAGTGGGGCAATATGGTACTACAAGCTCCTTAAGATATGATGGTGCATCACCAATCAAGGCTTTGTACGTTAAGAGAAGAATTTTAAAAGTGATTCTTGATTTTACTGGGAGCCAGTGCAGAGCAGCTAGTGCAGGAGTGATGTGATCTCTTTTCTTAGTTTTAGTGAGAACACGAGCTGCAGCATTCTGGATCAACTGGAGGGACCTAAGAGACTTATTAGAGCAGCCTGATAATAAGGAGTTGCAGTAATCCAGTCTCGAAGTAACGAACGCGTGAACCAATTTTTCTGCATCTTTTTGAGACAAGATGTGCCTGATTTTTGAAATATTACGTAGATGAAAGAATGCAGTCCTTGAGATTTGCTTTACGTGGGAGTTAAAGGACAAGTCCCGATCAAAGATAACGCCAAGATTCTTTACAATGAAAGTTTATGGAGTGTTTCCTGATAATATTGCCCAAAGGAAGCATGTATAATGTAAATAAAATTGGTACAAGCACAGAACCTTGTGGAACTCCGTGATTAACGTTAGTGGTTATCGAGGCGTCATCGTTTACAAATACAAACTGAGATCGATCTGATAAATAGGATTTAAACCAAATTAGTGCCATGCCTGAAATGCCAATCGACTGCTCCAGTCTCTGTAACAGGATGTCATGGTCAATGGTGTCGAATGCAGCACTAAGGTCTAACAAGACCAGGACAGAGAGGAGTCCTTTATCTGCTGCCATTAAGAGGTCATTTGTAATTTTCACCAGTGCTGTCTCGGTGCTGTGGTGTTTTCTAAATCCTGATTGAAATTTCTCAAATAAACTATTATGATGTAGAAAGTCGCACAACTGATTTGCGACCACTTTCTCAAGGATCTTGGAGAGGAAGGGAGGTTAGAGATCGGTCTGTAGTTAGCCAACACCTCTGGATCCAGAGTGGGCTTCTTCAGGAGAGGTTTAATAACAGCCACTTTG
The DNA here is from genome assembly GCF_029220125.1 of Pseudoliparis swirei. Lineage (NCBI taxonomy): Eukaryota > Metazoa > Chordata > Actinopteri > Perciformes > Liparidae > Pseudoliparis > Pseudoliparis swirei. Next base: position 18,399,859 of record NC_079403.1, read on the forward strand.
AAGGAGTGTGGTACGTGGCCTGTTAGCAGAGACACATTGATAATATCTAATAGAGAGCCGCCAATTAAAGGCAAAACGTCTTTAAGCAGCCTCGTCGGGATGGGGTCCAAGAGACAGGTAGACGTGTTCGAAGTAGAAACCGTTGAAGATAATTGGTCACAGTTGATGGGAGTAAAGTCCTCCAAATATACACCAGGGCATACAGCGGTTTCCAAGGCCATTCCACTTGAGGACAGATTGGCACTGGTTAAGGGCAAGAGAATATTAATCTTGTCCCTAATAGTTAAAATCTTTTCATTAAAGAAGTTCATAAAGTCATTACCACTGAGGTTTATAGGAATGCTCGGCTCCACAGAGCTGTGACTCTCTGTCAGCCTGGCTACAGTGCTGAAGAGAAACCTGGGGTTGTTTTCATTTTTTTCTATTACTGATGAGTAATAGGCTGCTCTGGCATTACGGAGGGCCTTCTTATATGTTTTAAGACTATCTCGCCAAACTAAGCGGGATTCTTCGAGATTAGTTGAACGCCATATGCTCAAGCTTTCGTGACGTTTGCTTCAGTTTGCGGGTCTGAGGGTTATACCAGGGAGCAAACCTCCTCTTCCTCACTGTCTTCTTCTTCAGAAGGGCTATCGAGTCCAGTGTCATTCTCAGAGAACCTATGGCACTGTCAACAAGATGATCAATCTGGGACGGACTAAAGTTAGACCAGGAGTCCTCTGTTATATTGAGACGTGGTATCGAATCAAAAACAGAAGGAATCGCTTCTTTAAATTTTGCTACAGCACTGTCAGTTAGACATCTGGTGTAGAAACTTTTGACTAACGGAGTACACTCCGGTAGTATAAATTCAAAAGTTATGAGGTTGTGGTCTGACAGAAGAGGATTCTGTGGGAAGACGTTCAAATGCTCAATGTCAACGCCATAAGTAAGAACAAGATCAAGCGTGTGGCCAAAGCTGTGAGTGGGTTTCTGTACTCTCTGACAGAAGCCAATCGAGTCCAACAAGGAGATGAATGCAGCACTAAGGCAATCATTATCAACATCCACATGGATATTAAAATCTCCAACAATAATAACTTTATCGGTTTTAAGAACCAAACTTGATATAAATTCTGAGAATTCAGATATAAACTCTGAATATGGACCTGGTGGCCGGTACAGAATCACAAATCGAATTGGCTGTAGTGTTTTCCAGGTTGGATGTGAAAGACTAAGAACAAGGCTTTCAAATGAGGTGTAGTGTAATTTTGGTTGAGGATTAATTAATAGGCTCGATTCAAAGATGGCTGCTACTCCACCTCCTCGACCGGTGCCTCGAGGAATGTGAGTATTAATATGACTTGGAGGAGTCGATTCATTCAGGCAGACATATTCTTCATGGCTCAGCCAGGTTTCAGTGAGACAACATAAATCAATGTGATTATCTGATATTAAATCATTTAGTAACACAGCTTTAGATGACAGAGATCGAATATTTAGGAGACCACATTTAATAGTCCTGTTTTGTTGCACTGCTGAAATAATGGTGTTAACTTGTATAAGGTTATTGTGTACGACTCCTCTTCTGCTTACTTTTGATTTATTTAATTGAAGTGGCCGTGGGACAGACACAGTCTCTACTCTAAAGTCATGGGTGGGTAACTGCTCGAATGGAAGAGCAGAGAAGGGTGTTAAACTACAACTCTGCTCCCGGTTCCTGATCTGAATCCTGGGTTGTCATGGATTAAGTCCGGTGATCAACTTGGTCATATTCGCAGAAATGAGACGCGCTCCGTCCAACGTGGGATGAATGCCGTCTCTCCTCATCAGATCAGGCTTTCCCCAGAAAGTCTTCCAGTTGTCTACGTAGCCCACATTATTCGCTGGGCACCACCTCGACAGCCAGCGGTTGAAAGACGACATTCGGCTATACAATTCGTCTGTCTGCAAATTTGGGAGAGGGCCAGAGAAAATTACGGTGTCCGACAACGTCTTGGCATAAGCACACACCGATTCCACATTAATTTTAGTGAGTTCCGAGCGGCGGGCTCGGGCGTCCTTACCACCGGCATGTATTACAATCTGACTGTATCTCCGCTTATCCTTAGCCAGCAGCTTCAAACAAGACTCCACGTCGCCCGCTCTGGCCCCCGGGAGGCACACATACATCCCCCTGGGAGCAGATAGTGTCTCCTATAGTCAACAAGGTGATTTTAGTGAGGGTAATCTCTCATAATTCAAGTCAGATAGATTCACCAGAAATCAAATCAGGTTCCCAGACTGTGAGCTGAGGAGGCAATATCCCAGTGCAATTCTTCATTGACCTACATAGCATCTCTCCCTGACAGTTCCTCCCCGCTCCACACACCCCCCTCCCTCCCCACCATTGCTCTAATCTCTGGGGGCTTCTCCCTGTGCGTTTGATGACGAGTAGCACAATATTCATCATCGCAGTATCTGAAAGTGGAGGGGTGGAAAAATATATATATATATATATATATCCACTCAAAAAATTGGAATTTGCCAGCTTTTTTGCTCCCTAGCTTTCCAGAACTATAATTAAGCAGACAAATGTGAATCTGTGAGTCTCCAAAAAAAAAATGGTCGCCTGATTAGGTATCGAGGATTGGGTAATTTCCATCAGTGATGATGTGAAATTGGGGTGCTGCAAGAGTGCGTTGGATTTGCGTGCGTGTGTGTGCGTGTGTGTGTGTGTGTGAACGCTATGACGTGTGCAGACACTTGTACAGACCCACATGCACACCCAGAGACAGACAGTAGGCTCCCTCATCATTAATTCAGGAGCCATCACTCTCACGCTCCTTCTGCCCCTGAGAAGCTCTTGATGCTTCCCGGCAACATTATGCATATTTATTCATACATCCTCCCTGCTTCACTAAATGTCACTGTAAATGTTTCTACTTCTAATGAAGCCATTTCTTTATGTTTTTGCTCTATCCCCTCCACCCCGCTCTCCTCCTCTTCTTCTTCTGTGTCCCCCCGACCCCCCGCCTTTAAATAACGAATATCCCCAAAAAAATTCAGCTTTGTTGTTCTTTCTCTATTACCATTATTTCTCTGAAACTTTAGAAGCGTCAGTATTATTCAGTTTTATTCAGTATTGTTCAGGATTCTGCTAATTCCGTTAACACATAGCGTCACCTCGCCCCAAATGCCTCGTAGGAGAAACGATGCCTCTGTAGCAATTACTCTAGACCTTGATCTGACTGACCACCCCCCCCCTCCCATCTCCGTCCCACCACCACAGCCACCGCCACCAGCCGCCCCTCAAGAGTCAGTGGTGCAGTGATTTTTCAGGCCCAGAGCTTCAGAAAGTGGATACAGAAGAGCCAGCTCACTTCGGCTTCTGTTTGTCTCCCTCCGCTTGGTTTTCGACTCCATCCCCCCGTTTCACACAAACACGCACATGTGCATTCCACATTCTCCGGAACAAAACAGCTCCCTGATGATAACAACATTTTGACAGAGTTTGAAGGTGTGCCCGCTAGCTCGTTCAAGAGCGGACGGAGCATTATACGGCTAGTAATTATCAACGGCTGCACAGAATTGTTTAACAGGTACAGCAGCTTCTAAAGTGTGGGAGCCATCTATCCCCTATTCATGTGCACGTAACCTTTCAGCCTGTCTTTTGCCGCGGTTGTCATGGAACTGGGAGCTGGAACACGGCATGATTAGTAGGTAACAAGATCTTTTTAAAAAGCTCACGTCTGCACCTCTAATCCACTTTGTAATGCAGTGGAATGAGAACATGCATTTAAATATTCCGGCTGGCGGAGGAAAAACCATATCTGTCATCTCATAGTGAAAGAGTCCAGAGTCTAAGCCACGGTGACGTCCCCGATGCACTCTGTGACAGTCAGAGCATTCCTTGTTTTCACAGAGGAGATAGTGCCAAGATGAAAATGGTGCAGCACATATAATAAAACAGGTTTTGTGGTTTTAAGTGCATAAATCCAAATAGATGAAATGGCCCATATGACAGCGGCGAGAAAGATCCAGTTTCCGACTTAAGTTGGATGATATGACATCAGGACTGGAACCTGCAACCAGTCATTTTGGGGCAGCAGGGATGAAATTATCATCTGAATGAGTTGACCATCTGATCCTCCTGATGCTGCAAGCCGGTTTGATTTGCCTCCCCAGTAACTTGTTTGGAGGTGGTGTTACGCCCAAAAGAGTAACCAGGATAGGGATTAGTCCAGTTCTTTGCCTCTGTTCCAAGTTGGTACACGTGTTGAGTGTAGCACGCCTGCTGCCGCTACCCGTGGGTTTCCCCCACCAGCACCAAGGATCCGCCAGACATAGAGACGTTTTGTTCACGGACATATTTATTTGCACACACAATGACACCGAGCAGACCGCAAAACACGCGCCTCTGCTCACCTCTCCCTCCACTCTCAAGTGGGAGCTTTTATAAGGGCGGCCTCGGCTGCTGACTGATTGCCAATCACCAGCAGCCGAGGCCAAATCAGACACAGCTGCCACACTGCCCACCACTCGATTTAGGCCGGGGCTCCATCCGGCCTAACCTACTCCCCCTCCCCCCCCCCATGAGAGCTTGGGCGGAGGAGGGGGCTCTGAGGGACCGGGCTCAGGACGTGGGGACTCTGGGGTCGACTGGGACGGGGAGCTGAAGCCAGCCGAGATAGGGATGGGGCAGGGGTAACAGGCGCCGCCGACGGGCCCCGGGGATCAGGGGTTGGTAGCGGCGTCGGGTCCTGGGGAACCAGGGTCGGCCTTCCGCCGACGGGTCCCGGGGACCATGGGTCGTCGGCAGCGCCGCCGGGTCCTGGACCTCGGAGGTCGGCAGCTCCGACGGCTCCTGGACCTCGGGGTTCGGCAGCTCCGACGGGTCCCGGACCTCGGTGTTCGGCAGCTCCGACGGGTCCTGGGGCTCTGAGGTCGGCAGCTCCGATGGGTCCTGGACCTCGGGGTTCGGCAGCTCTGACGGGTCCTGGGGCTCTGGAGTCGGCAGCTCCGACGGGTCCCGGCCCTCGGGGGTCAGCAGCTCCGACGGCTCCTGGACCTCGGGGGTCGGCAGCTCCGACGGCTCCCGGGGCTCGGGGGTCGGCTGCGGCGACGGGTCACGGGGAACGGGAGTCTGCCACAGCGCCGGCGGGTTTCGGAGGGTTCCGAGAAACAGGCGGCTCTCCTCTGCCTGTGCCCGCCCCATCTCCTCTATCCGGGCCAGTATCTGGCCCAAGCTGCTCATCAGCTCTTCCTCCTGGTCTGGCTCCATCCCTTTCAGGCACTGGGTCCTCAGGGGCCCCACGTTGGGCTCCAATGTAGCACGCCTGACGCCGCCACCCGTGGGTTTCCCCCACCAGCACCAAGGATCCGCCAGACATAGAGACGTTTTGTTCACGGACATATTCATTTGCACACACAATGACACCGAGCAGACCGCAAAACACGCGCCTCTGCTCACCACTCCCTCCACTCTCAAGTGGGAGCTTTTATAAGGGCGGCCTCGGCTGCTGACTGATTGCCAATCACCAGCAGCCGAGGCCAAATCAGACACAGCTGCCACATTGAGTTTCCCCCTTGTTTCAGTTTCAAGCTAACCAAAACGCATCGCGACAAGCCAGGTGAGCCCGTTCCCCCGTACCCTAGGGCAGGGGTTCCCAAACTTTTTAGGCCACGCACCCCCTTCTACATCCCGACCGGGTTCACGCACCCCCAATCCCCCACACCTTAAAAAAAAAAACGCAACGGAATGCAAGAGTTGTTGACGGGGGGGGGGGGTGCGAGTGACTTTTTCTTTGCTCCGTCCCGATGCGCGCAGACCGGCGTCGGAGCTCTGCGGCGACCACGATCGACGTATTGAGCACGCCTGCATTCAAACATTAAATAGCCAAGAGTTTTTTTCAGCGTAAGAAATACGATGTGTGGCGGGAGTGCGTGAGTTAAGACCGAAATGACACTTGAGAGCCCTGAGAATGTTTAATATTAATTATTACACCATTAGACCACCATTACATTTTTCCTCTCGCGCAGCCCCTAGAGGCACCACACTTTGGGAATCCCTGCCCTAGGGGAAAGGAAGGAGTTCAAAACAGGTCAGATTCAGTCTAAGGCTAGCGTGCAAGCAACTTTGGCATTTAGCTTCAGATCCTGTTCCCACCACAAACGAGCGGCTCCAGATTTAGTTCCAAAGGACTTGTACCGATGGGGAAATCCGAAGCAGTGTTCGATTCAATCGGACGACACAACAAACCCTTGGAGAGGAGTATTTCAGAGATGCCAGAACCGCTCATTAAATGTTACCGGTGGATCAGAGATGTATTGACCAAAGGTCATGATGAGAACTCCATGTTGGACGAATCTGCATCTCGTGATCTATATGTCCAGTGGCAGAGCAAGAAGGAATATGGCCTATGTGTAGCAAAGTGAAAGGAAGGGTCGGCAGGTTGGGGAGGAGGTGTACAGGAGCATGTCCAACACTCATCCAACCATTCAGTGAGCCATTGTGTACTGCGTGGACTCATATCATTCATTTTCTTTTGTCACCTGCCCGTGACACCTAAAGCAAAACAGCCGAATTCTTGGCAGACGACTTGAGAAGAAACTTGAGGGCGGAACACTCGCGCTGAGTTCGTTGCCAAATGGTTTGGACCTTCAGTGAATAAAGGCCAGGCTAATGAAATCAAGTCCAGTGCTCACAGGAGCCATAAAATGTCTGCTTTTGTGCTGTCGCTAATTATTCATTGGGCCTGTACTAAAGATTAGTGCGGATATACAGTACCCGAAGAAGCAAATCCTTTAAATGGCTCTTTTTTTGTTCTTGCACCCCCCACCCCTCATTTTAGATTCAGCGCAGGCAGGCACCCTTGTGAAATGACTCTCTGCCATTGTTCCTGTGTTATCCCGAAGACACGAAAGGCTAGTTAGTGCTGCCTTTGATAGAGATGCCCGGCACCGTTTTAACGTCTGTGTTATCAGCAAGACAGAGAATTACTGAGACTGGGACAGGAATAAAGCCACTTGATCCTCTGTCATCCTCCCTCTCTCACTCTCTCTATCTCTTTAACCCTTGTGTTGCCTTAGGGTCATTTTGACCCGAATCAATATTACACCCTCCCCCCGCCTTAGGATTAATTTGACCCCATTCAATGTTTAATGTCGGTGTTCTTTCGGTAGTCAACAAACAAACATAAAGTGCCTCACACTTAAACTTGGAAAACAATATTAATTCTAATAATTTTCTGGAGGTTTTAATTGCTGGTGTCAAATTGAACCCAAAGGGTAAAATATGTTAGCAAATATAAAGGTAACAGGAGGGTGAAACATTGAATCGGGTCAAAATGACCCAAAGGCGGGGGGAGGGTGTAATATTGATTCGGGTCAAAATGACCCTAAGGCAACACAAGGGTTAAGAAAATAATCATCTACAGGGATTGTAGGCTTATCTTGCTCTTTTGTGTCACAAAAACTTTTCAACTGGGGGACGTCGAAGCATGTCAGCCTCATGAATCGACAGTGGTGCTCGACACAACGGTTTACTTCTCAATACAAGCATATTATAATATGCATGCACACACACACACACACACACACGTGCACACACCTACACACACAGCACATGGAAGGGATGCAGACCCATGAGAAGTCTGACTGTGCTGAATACAATGATTGAGTCTGCAAAATAAAGAAACATTTCAACAACAAAAAACCCAGCTGTGCAATCTCAAAGGCATTACAGTAAGGTGAGCGGGTGAGGAGCAGAGGGTCTCTCTCTCTCTCTCTCTCTCTCTCTCTCTCTCTCTCTCTCTCTTTCTCTCCGAACTGCTCACCAGCTCTGATGCCCCCTACAGGACAGAAGGCTTCTAAGCAGCTGGAGACCTGCAGCTGGAAACCTCCAGTTATTGCAGTCAATTGAGCTCAAACAGCAGATGTCCAGCAGCAGCAGCGTGTGCCCGGCTTCTGAACCCTTGAGGCCCAGTGACGGTGGTTAGAGAAGCAGGGTCGGGGACTTTTACTTCCACTTCCCCTTTCTGGAGGTTTGCACAATGAGAGAGAAAATATTTTCTAATGAGGGTTTGTGAGTGTATTCATTATTCAAACCTTGCATGGGACTCGTGACCGAAAAGAGTCATTATTTCCATTGTTGGTCCTATTTTTTGTGTTTTTGTTTCACATCTCCAGATCCACCTCTGGTGCTCATTCAACAGTTCCTCTTTTCATTTCATCGCTCTGTTTAAATCGTTCATGAGCTCCCTGTAAAGGAGATTGTGGTCAAAATGACACATGCTGTCATTCAAGGGTTAGGCTGCAGTGTGCGACAGACAGACAGATGGACCATACACCAACAGAGAACAGTTTCTTTATTCACAGAAACAACAGTGCACTCTCAGTGGTTCTCCTGGGCTCCTATAGACTCCCGTTTAGACTCCCACTAAGCCGGGCATCAGCCCATACCAGACCTCTGATGTTCCTGATATATAGCAACCTGGAGTGTGTATCCAGTTCAACAATAGTTTTGATATAATTTCAGTAATCCTACAATACTCCCAGGGAGTTACAGATTTACTGTTATGGCAAAGTAACATAACACATTTATTTGTACTCCTAAGCTAAAATCAAAATTCAGCACCAGCAGACCCTCAGATGCACCACTTTGCATGTAGCATGTCACACCATGTGACACAGCTCCCAGCTCAGACTGGACTATTTTGGGGCCTTTAGCCCAAACCCAAATCGTAGCCCAAGAGGGCGTGGTATGAGGTGGGCGTGGCACGAGGTGCGAAAAGGCCTTAGCCATAGACCATGTTCTAATGTCTTCCTTTTTGGACACCATGCTCGCCAAGGGATTGGCCAAGGGAGTAGGATGCAGGTGCAGGGGAGTAGTGATTACGCTACTGATTGCAGAATGGGCTTTAAACAATATATATATATAGATATATATATATATCTATATATATATAGATATAGATATATATACCTGCTTTAGAAACTGTACGTTCATAAAACAATTAAATAGCCATGAATAAAGCCATGTATACAACCCAGAGTGAATAAATAAATCCAGTCTAAAACATGCAGGCACAGCAAAGGCAGGTACACCCGTAGATGACTCTCTTACTCATGTTCTTACTAACTTCATCTTAGTGCAGCTTCTGTCTAACGAGACTTCTTGAGGCGGCCAATAAAAGCTGAAGGCAGCCGGGAAGAGAGAGAGGCAGCTGGGTGAAATCTGCATCTCGATTGCTGAGACACCCCATCCACACACACACACACGCACACACGCAGACACGCACGGAAACAACCACGCGTGCGCGCACTCATCCCTCGTAAAGGGGCGTGTTGCCCTGGCATGGACTCAAAACCTTCTTTGCATTTGGAACAGCGGAGGAGCGAAGAGCGGTGGCGCGCGGAGTGAAAGAAAAAACTTGCAACAGATCAACCAGGACTTTCCCGTTCATCTACTATTATTATTGTTTTCCCCTCCCTCTGATATTTTTTGGGGAGCTGCTTATTTTGACTCTCACACTGGCCGGATTTCACTTGTGACAGCGCCGAATGAAAGGGGGCGAAACGGAGAGAGAGACCCGGAGAGTTCAGCGCCGGGAAGGAGACTAGTCTCTACGTGGAGAGCAGAGCGAGTCGCCGGCTATCGGCGGTGCGTCTTTGCGCGGTGGGGACCCGGGACCGAGCTGGACTGCGCTGTGGTTATCTCCCGGTGCACACAAACACGGGGGGGGAATACCTTGCTTTTGTGCGTCTCCGAAGAAGAGTTGGTGTCATTTGAACAGAATCGGAGGGAGCCTGTCGGATCTTAGCCACACTGCTCCTCCACGCATGTTGGAAGTGGAGAGAGGAGGGCTGGACGCCTGCGGCTGTGCGGCTCCTCAAGACGCAGGTGAATGCAGATGATTGTATTTGACTTAGAAAATACCGCTGCGTGAGGGAGCGCTGGTGTGACGCGAGATTGTACACCACTTTCCGATTACGATTTCACCAACAATTCCATAGATTTGATCTCATATGAACCCGCTATTGTTCCTTATTTATTTGTGGTTATACAATATTTAGATTACAACATGTAGGCCTATATTCAAACTTTTTTCAATTATTTTTTGTAATAATCGTGTATTGCCTTGCGTTATTTGTGAGATATTTTGATGGTATCTGTTCCAAATCGAAGTTGTGCTGGTTGTTTTCATTGTGTGCGTGCGTGTGCGAGTATGTGTGAACAGAGTGACCCAGTAAGGGCAGCCTTTAGTAAATGACTCGAGGCTACTTTAATTTACGGTTTAATTGATTTCCACTAAATATCAGAGTGCCAGTTTAATGGTGTCACTGTTGTGAGTCAGACAATCGGCGCATCTGGATAGCTGCCGGTGCATAAAAGAAACCCATAAGGTCTAAGAGGTGGATGGGTGGAGGGGAAGACTTTCTATTATTTAGCTCCTGTGCACAAAAACAAAAAACTGGGCCTACAAGCGCTGCGGTGCAGATATGCTTCAATCTGAGCTGGAGGGGTGGGGGAGGGGGGTCGAAGAGAACTTCCGTAGATTTGGGAGTTCAGTGTGTGAAATAAAATGTCCAGTCCCAGATAGAAGCGGAGGAGGACACCCCAAAGAAACACCCATATTCAATGTAATTCGCGTTCATAATTGGTCAACTCCGTGGTTCGTGATATAGTGGCATATGTTCGATTAATATGCCATGTGTGGTACATGGCGATACCGCCAAATAATGTGTGTTATATATATAGGAGTGGTGTCTTGCTCCGGTGCTTCGTCTCACCATTAATGATAGCTTCTTTTTGTAAGAAAGGAGAGAGGAGGGAGAGAGAGAGTGAGTAAAAGAGAGAGAGAGAGAGAGAGAGAGAGAGAGAGAGAGAGAGAGAGTCATGTCACTTAACGGACCGCTGGTACTCTGTGACTCAGTGCGCGGCTCCGCTTACATATAAGGACACGAGGCTATACCCACATCGGTCGGCTATTTGTCATCAGGCCAATCATCCTCACAGCCCATAGAAGCAAAAGTGGTCACACTTGTGGGTGAAGGGGTGTATCCGTGCCTCTTTACATAGCCGTGTTTGTATCGGCAGCAGACGCGCACATACGGACCCGGGGAATGTCCAGAGCGCACGACCCGCCGCATGCAAGCACGCATTCCTCCCGAACCTGCTCACACCTCCGCCTGTCTCTTTTTCCTCCCACAGCCAAGGATTACCTCCTGCCCGGGCATCGTTTGACGGAGTAAGAACGCCACAACCAACACGGAGTCTGGGTCATTTTCTTCTGCCACATCTTTGGGCTTCTTCGGGGAGGATATGGCACGGTGGGCGCTGGAGAGAGGAGCGCAGCCGGCACAGGCGAGAGGAAACAGGAGCTGAATGACAGGATGCCAGCGACCTGAGCACCGACACTTCTAACTTCGTTAAAAATAAGAAGGAAACAAGAGAGAGAGAGAGACCCTAACTCTTTATTGTGTCGAGTCGAGACAAGAATACTCGCTCGAAGAACCTGCCGGAGGAGTTTCTTTTACGGAGTTTTGAACTTTTTGTATGCGTAATTTTATTTTTTGGGTGACGAAACGAGGATGCATTGTGGATTAGTCTTGATCCTGTTCATGGGAATCCTTCTGGCGGTCAAGGCTTTCAAAAACGGTAAGTGTGATATCTGACATCTCTATGACTACAGCCTGTGTGTACCCTGCAAAGCTAGTAATCCCAATATGTTTCTAAAAGATTAGCTCGCTCTGATCTCCGCTGATCTTTAGGCAAACTCGCAAGGCGCTTATACCTGCCCATTCCGCCCACACCTTGGGAGAATCCCTGTTATTATATTTCAACAGAGACTTCAGTATTATTGCTTAATAGCCGCTAGAGATCACCATGGCCCATGGTCTAGTTGTTTCCTCTTTATTGTATAAATAATATTTATGATGTAGCCTCCAATATTCCCATGTTAGGTTTTTAATTTTTTTTTATCTCTCATGGTGCCCCAAAATATCTTCTTTTTTTTATTCACCTAACTTCAGCCTCTGGGATGCGTGTTATCTCCCGGGAGCTCCTTTTGAGAGCACGGCTGATTCCCGTTGTGTGGGGCCTGCATGGTGTCGCTGTGTGTTTTAGTGAAGGTTAAAAAAAAGTCAGCTCACATCCTTACACAACTTCCCCTTGTTGTATTCTAGCAGTAACCGCTTTTTTGATTCTACCTCGCGCTTTCATTTAATCACATTTTATTCCGATCGAATTAATTATCAAAGTGGGACACGCGCGCGCCTGTTGCGTGTGCGTGCTTATTACAGCAACAGATGTCGGAAGCTTTCATGTTAAAACTATGAAAATGCGCGCGAATCAAGATAAATGTGAGTCGCTGCCCTCTGGGAAAAACAAAGTATAACTTCCTTTTATGGTGAAACTCATCGTTCAAAGGAACAGACTGAATCCGTTTGACTTTTGGCTTCGGCGAAACTTTTTTTCTTTCCCTGAAGCTTCTCCATTCACACTTTTTATTTGCTTTCATACATCCACCCAACGCTGCTCCTTTTCTTATTGTAATGTGTTCCTTCATCTCAGTGTGCCACCCACAGCCAGACTGCTTCATAATAACTCCCCGTAAGCAATAGTAGGCTAATAGTATTATTAATAATAATACTAAAGACAACATATACATTTTGTCCATGTTAAAGTCTTAAACTTGTGTATGTCTTGACTTATTAAACTCTGTAAAAGATAGATAGATAGATAGATAGACACTGTCCTGTCTTAAGGGAGGCAAAGATGTTTTGGTGCAGGTCCAACTATAAACTGCTATAATGGAGCTGTAATAAATAATAAATATGAGGGGTTAAATAACTCTCCCTTTTCCGCTCCCCTCGTAGATAAATGTGGAGACAACATCAGAATCTCAGCGGCCAACTACCTCACCTCGCCTGGATATCCCCTGGCCTATCCCCCTTCTCAGCGATGCGTGTGGGTGATATCTGCGCCTGGTCCTCACCAGCGGATCCTCATCAACTTCAATCCGCATTTCGATCTGGAGGACCGGGAATGCAAGTAAGTACACCGCGACACTTTCGATGGAGAACAGATGTGCCCCCCAAACCGCCGAAACTAATCTCTTATTAAGTTGGTTGTTGTCTTCGAGAGCCCCAAATCTGATTTATAGTTATACCGGAATAAATAGGATGGGGAGAAAATATTATGCAGTTTGTTCTGCAAAAATGGTTGAATGAAATAACATTATTAGTGAAATTAATCTACCTGGGAAGCTCACGCTGCACCGTGAGAAGCTGTTCACACAAACAAACATGCATATCTCATTTCAAGTATTTCTGGGTTTTGCTTTTCATATGCGTGCGGGACGCTCCTGTGTGTGTGCGTGTGTGAGTGAGTGGGACAGTCATTCCCCCCATCCCCTCATGCATATTGCGCATGAAACTGCGCCATCTAGTGTCGACAGGCTCACTGAAACGTGCCACTGCGACCCTGCTCCACCACCAAACAGGGCAGAAAGGAATGCCCCCTCCATGCACTTGGTTTTGGAATGGACTCGTGGAGTGAAGTCACCGGTGTGTGATATTGATTCGAATTGCCGTGCTTCTGCAGAAGGCCTTTGAGTTCATCGGGGGCCATTAACCGTGGTAACTTTATGCAGTGTGAGAAGAAGAAGAAGAAAAAGAAAAATATCCGTCTTAATGAGCCATTTACTTCCACATGTGCTTGTAAAATCCCATGACTGCCCTCAAAAACAAGTGTGAACTTCCAAAAGCAGGGTTTCCATAAACAAGACAAAAAACTCAACCAATTGAATGAGGCAGTCACTGTTAAAACTTGCTGAAATTGTCCCCCCCCCCCTTTTTTTCAAGGTGAATCCCTTAGTGGCAGTTAGTTACTGATCCTTATTTGACTTGCTGTTGCATCCAACAAAAAGCGAAGCGGCCAACCTGTTGTCAGATAGATAGTTTAAGCCGATGAAACGGGAGACAGACAGTAATGTGATGAGCCTGTTTCAGTGTGGCTGCCCTGAGGTGAGCCTTGCCTGGGCAGACTGCCTCCCTCTGATTGCCTGTCTCTCTCTCTCTCTGTGTGTGTGTGTGTGTGTGTGTGTGTGTGTGTGTGTGTGTGTGTGTGTGTGTGTGTGTGTGTGTGTGTGTGTGTGTGTGTGTGTGTGTGTGTGTGTGTGTGTGGGTGTGTGTGTGTGTGTCTCTGCCCGGCTCTGTCTCAGCTGTTTGTTTACGCTGCAGGGCTCGGGAGAGGACAGGGCTTTGCTGGATCCTGTTACTGTATCACTTCTCCACCCAAAAATCCTGGACCCTATGTTTCTTTTGTGTTCCCTATATGTCTGCAGGGTGTGTGTGCGCGCGTGTGTGTTATGTATGTATATATAATTATTATTATTTCTCAATTTTTTTATCTCGGATCTCAATCCCACTTTAACCTTTCTTTACTGCTGTCAGAGATTTACGGCAGGCCGAAACCGAGCCCGTCTTTTTAAAAAGCGGGATGCTCCTTGACACTTCTTTTTGGGTCCGATTTCAGCAGCAGCACCACAGGGAGTATTAAACTGTCCAACATCCTCAAGTTAGAACGAGAGAGAGAAAGGAAGTCACAGGAGGAGGGAGGGTGTGTGAGCAGAAACAATGCCCTCGCTAATCAAATTAGTCAGGAATGAATTTCCTGTTTCTAAACACACGCACTAAAAAGAATTTAAGCCCCTGCAGGTTCAACAGAGGCTGTTTTTTTAGGAAATGCGAACCAAATACGCCGGCAGACGGCCGTGAAACTTAAGTAAGTCTCTGATTCATGTGGGCCACGAAGACACTGTGGGGTCGACCTGAACCCACAGCTTTTTTTCTTTTCCTCCCTATTTTTACCTCGGCGTGCCGTTTCATTTTGAATGTTTGTAATGCGGTGGTTTTAATGGGGCTTTAGTTCCACTTCACAATGGATCCCGCCTCGTGCCACTTCCCTCCGACTTTAGCCGGCAATGACAGGCCATGACGTGAAATCCATTTTTCCTTTTCCATTTTTTCTCCCTCTTTAATTTTGAATTACGGCGCGATGTAACATGAGAGTGGGCTGCTGTGCTAATCGCTGACAAGGCATGTCATAGGTAACTGGATTACGGAACGGGGGAATAGTTACTCATGTGTCCGCGGACAGTAGTTGGGTGTGATTTGTGTTGGACCCATCAGACTCCATGTCGCAGCACCACTCACCAAATCAGCCCTTACATAAATGGAAACTGATGAGAATGGCTTCCTTATCTGATGGACTGGCAGAGTGGGCGGAGGCGGCGGGGGCCACAAAGCATGCTTCAGTGCACTGCCTTGCAATCTAATTAGTGGGAAAATGGAACACACATGCACCACATGTTCCCCAACATGGCTGTTATCTGCAAACCAAACAAGAAGCACTCAAAGTGGTGCTCGTAAAGAGGGGGAAAAACGGCCTCTTTACTGAGTGGAGCCTGGCTGGGCCCGGGGGTGGCAGGGAGGGGGGTGGGGGGGCGGTGTTGTTGCACGTGTGTGCTCCACCCGGACAGGTTTGTTTGGGGAAGTGCAGAGGCCTGTATCCTGAGAGCCGAGGGGAGGAAAGCACTTCATCACCGAGATAAGGAGACTTAAGTGAGGCCTGCGATTCTGAATGCAGAGCGTGTTTACCTTTCACGCGCCGCTGTAGAGTGGGCTTTTTGGGAGGGTTGGTGACGTTCTGCGCCGCCCGCATCGAGGGCAAATATTTGGAGTCCATTTGGTTCAGTAAAAAAAAGAAGTGTGTCCTAACGAGCGAGCGAAAAGCTCAAGTTGGAAACAAAAACGGAAGTAAACAGATAGTGCTTTCGCTCCACTCCCTCTCGCTTCCCTGCGATCTGATAAGGGGTGCTCGGCTGAGTGTGGAGGAAACACGAGAGGTTTCACTGGATTTCATTTGAGACAGCTTTCACATAAAAGGCTGATTGAATGGGTTGTTTATCACATTTTTAAGACTCTAGTCTAGTTCTTACGGTCCAATTTAGATTTTATTTTTAGATATCTGTACAGTTTCCACGACCTGCTGAGCAGCAGGCTCTCCATCTCCTGCTGACTCGAAGAGGAGAACCAACTTTACCTATATTTGTGATGCACCCCTGACATTATGAATCATTGATAGCGTCAGATCTGCTGACCCAACCAGTAAAAAAACAGTGAGGGGGTTTAAAAAACAGACCCACCGTCTCCTCTTTCTCGGCGTTCCCTCATTTCTTTGCTTTCCTCTCTGTCTGGTTGGTGTTTTTCCGGACCTCGCAGAAAATTCCAGGGTGACAGTAGCGTGCAGCAGTAGACGGAGAGGGGAGGGTTCAAATGAGATGGATGGCAGGGTGGTACGCGGCGGTGAAGATATTTGAGGAATGCCTCCCTTTGTGTGTGTGTGTGGGGGGGGGAGACGGGAGGGGGAAAGTCAGCCTTCAAAAGCCCGCGAGAGCCCCCCCGCCTTCAGGTGCCTGTAACTCAAAGCATGGGAAAGTGCTCTCTTCCTCTTCTTTTTAATTGTAGTCCGCTGCTTCTGTCCCAATGCCCCTCTCCGCTGGGACACCCCGCTGAGCTGCCCCTGTGGAGCTGCTGGGCCTGCTGGGAAGGCAAACATTCTCCGCTGTGTACCCCTCTACAATAGACATCCTGCCCTTCCTGGCATTCCTGACCTGGCCCAAACTCCAGAGATGATGGAGCTCCATGGGGGGGGGGGGGGGGGGGGCTTTTTCCTGGATCTATAGTTGGCTCTGTCTTTGTCATGTGGAATCCTAATAACTCCGCTCACATGGCCACAGTGCCCGTCAAAGAGTGCCACCTGTTTCTAGGAAGTGAGAGTGGAGGACAGAAGGGGCTTTAGGGGAAAGAGCAACGCGGTCAATATCCCTAATTCCCCTGTTAACCCCCCCCCCCCCCCCTCCTCCGGATACCTGAATAGCATCTCTATGATAGCGGTGGAGCTTCACAGCTGGGGAGTGAGGATCTGACAACAGCTCCTCGCCCTCCCACCCCCCTTCATGACTCCTCTTTCACCTCCTCTAGAATCCAACCACGAGCAAATAAGGAGAAGTGGGCTGTGTAACCATTTATCCGACGTTGTCATGGAAGAAAAATACACAAGGCACTAATGCAACAGGGCCTGTGGCGCGAGAGGCTTTTAAAGAAGGGAAGTGCCGTGACCTCCCGGGCCTTTGGGAGTGACATGGATTGTTGGAGATACTTATAGGCCAGAGTTAGAGGACATTTATTTATGTTGTGGACAGTGCGCGTTTTTTCAGCGTGCACGTCCGGGTGCTGGCGGGGTTCAAAGTGCCGCCGCCAAACAGGCACGGCGGAAAAAAGAAATGAGGAGGGCGTTGAGATGTCGCGGCGCCGCTTCTTTTAACTACCGGGTTCGCCAAAGGCAGCTGAAACTGTGCACCTGCTATCTTCCCTGGCAATGGAGTCCCAGGGTTCATAACAATAGAAATCAAACTGCACCTCCATTGACATTGAAACAGTGCGGCTTGTCGGCAGCGTTTCAAAAGAGCAATCCACTTTGGCACTTCATGGCAATTACACCGAACCGTAACTTCCGGAGACGAGCACTCCGCGACTTAACTGTCTGTTTATAGCACATCCTTCTCGATCTGTGACCCTGCACAAAATTAACCGTGGATGAGGTGAGGGTCCACGAGAGCAGCAGAGGAACGTTAAGGGCTCGCTTTGTGAGCTAACCAGCGGGCCGGAGAGACGCGACGGCGGACAGAGAAGTCGCACTGGGAGAGCAGTTGACCTTCACGCCTCGTCTTCATCTCTTTAAAGCACGAAGGGTTTCTCCCTGGCTAATGAGCAGGATAAAAGTAGCTCCATGCACATGCTTGCAATACGTGTGAGTGTTCATGTTTGACCATGGGGTTGCGGGGCTATTTTTTCTTTTCTCCTTGTCCTTCCTTTTTTTTTTTTTCATCAGCCGGTGAAGTGTTTCACCTTGGCCGCGGCTTGGAAGGGCATCCTGATTGAAAAGCTTTCTGTCCGTGGCATCTGCCGTCCTCCCCGCTGCTCTGTCACCACTTTGATTCATGCACAATCTGACCACAACCGGGAGGCGAGCCACTCTGCCTCGCAGCAGGAGCGGGGGGGGTCCACTTCACAGCCGAGGAGTAAGAAACAGAGGGGCGAGGGAGGGCGAGGAACAGAGAGAGAGAGAGACGCGAAACAGGCCAGTGCTCATAAATAACCCGCTGGATTTCAAGCCCGGGTCGCATTTATCTGCGGCGGCACATAAGCATCATACGGTCTCACGTGTCTGCCTGTTTTGTTCTTCATCTCGACGTGGGAGTTAGCGGCTCGGGTTTGCCAGAGATTGAGTGTCCCTAAGCTGTTTCTGGCACACGGCTGGTGGATTCCGTTTTGTCTTCTTCTCTCTTTCTCTCTCTCTCTCGTGTCTTTTCCTTTCCATCCCCGAAACCAACACAAGCTTCCCTATATGGAAGTTTCTTGTGGAATGGAGCCGTGGCTTAAATATGTCAGCCGTATGCTGTTTTACTTCTTCTTTTTTCTTTTTTAAAATCCAAAACAGATTGCTAGAAAAAGAGCCGCACGGAGAGCCTTGTGATTAGAGGACAACATTTGGTAATATCAGCTCTCGATCTATTATTGACTGTAAGAAAAATACCTACTCATTTTTCCCTCCAGTGCCTGATGAAAAAGCATTAAACACTAGGGCTATGATTCAATTATGCGTTTGTTTCCAAGGGACAGTTGGCAATAAGCGCCGTCTCAACCCCCCCCCCCCCCTTATCTCTGCCTCATATAATAGAATTAGCAACATGTTTTCGTCTCGCGCCTTCTTCCTTTTCCATTAATAATAAAAAATAATAATCATTTATTATATATAGCGCTTCTCTAGACACCCGAAGTCGCTTTATAGTCCAGCGTCCAGTAGTCATACACACACAGTCATACCGGTGGTGGTAAGCTACATCAGTAGCCACAGCTGCCCTGGGGCAGACTGACGGAAGCGTGGCAGCCAATCAGCGCCGACGGCCCCTCCGACCACCACCAACATTCATTCATATCCATACGATGCGGTGCATGTCTTTATGATGGTGGGGGAAACCAGAGTACCTGGAGTAGACCCACGCAGGCACGAGGAGAACATGCAAACTCCACACAGAAGGACCTGGAACGACCGGGTTTTAACCGGGATTCGAACCCAGGCCCTTCTTGCTGTGAGGCGACAGTGCTAACCACTGAGCCACCGTGCTGCCCGTACATTAAACTTTGATTTCCCAGTTTATGAGGACACGTCATGGAAAAACAACAAGAAGGGAGAAGGAGAGTGAATGAATGAGTAATAGTTTGAGTTCATAGGTAGCAGATCAGTAGCCGGGGGTGAGGGGTGGAGGGGGGTTGCTTTGAAACTGTAGCTCCCAATGTCTTACTGACCCGCCCGTCCCAGAAAGAGAAAAAGGGAGAGGGAGGTCTGGGCGCTTTAATGCAGCGTGCCCAGGCTTGTCGGACATGTTGCGTTGAGTGGTCTAACCTTGAATGAGGCTTAAGAGTTTGATTGATGTGGCCGCGGTCCCACGCTTGTTTCCCCAACGCCACAGTGCTTACAGATCCACAAGGGGTGGCAGGTTGGAGGGGGGGGTTACCAACCGCAGGGTTCTTTATTCAATCAAGCTAATCCCCAGAGGGGCTCTTGGCGAAGCAAAGTTTGTTTGCAGCGGGTAAGAGGGTCGGTAGGTCTAGGAAGTGAAGCCAATGGCCCTCCGGTCTCAGCCCCGGATCCCCGGGGTCATTTTCGGTCACTGTGTTCGCGCACAGCGGGTCGGCTCGCTGGTGTTTCTGCACCACTCAGCCGGCCGTGATTCGAGCCGGGACGGCAAGCAGACAGTGATTGATGGGGCGGTACCCCGCCGCTCTCTGATTGAGTTAGAGCCACTCACAAGCCCTCGCTTTGTTTGCTCTTTGCTTGATGTCTCCTCACCAAATTGGCAACATTAGATGTGGACTTTCTTTTTTGTCGAGGCCGCCACTTTTTTTTTCTTTTTTCTTTTTCTCACGGCTTTGATTCTTTTGTTCGACGGCAGTAATTGTGAAAAAGAAGTCTGTATCTTCAGCCCTTACAGCAACCGTCTGTAGCATTATCACAGCAGGGTGGTGCTGAAGGAGTTATTAGAAGCCTGTACCCCATGCTGTTCCAGCCTATAGACAGGGGTGAGCCATGCACTTGCACAATCACCCAGTGGATTTCAGCAGAAAGCAGAGGGAAAGGACAGTTGGCAGGACAGTTTGATGGTAGGGCCAGTAAACGAAAGAGTCACCTTGCCTTTCAAATGCTGGCAAGGGCTGGCTGGCCATCAGCGCTCCGATCGGCCCAGTAATGCTGAGCATTCTGTGGCTCCACGGTAGAGGTGCACCGCTTGGCGCGTGGCCCTCGCAGCACGACATATTTGGCTTTCCAAATGTTTTTTTTACCCGCAGGGAGAACAATACGGCTGTCAGCATGAAATGAAGGACGTGGTTATAGACACACGATATTGTGTCTAAGGACTGATCCGCCCAAAACTGGCAACAACTGACCATGCTATAAAGCAAATGTCTGCTGGTACTCGAAAAAGAGTTTATTTCCATCAATATCCTTTTTCCTGTTCCTGTTAATAAATAAAAATAGCTTGTCTTGTCTCAAGGTTGTTGTGTGGTTGAAGGTCAGACGACTGTTTGTTTACATATAAGCAGACAAGCCTCTCTTTCGGGGGCCAGTTCACGCTCCCAGCCAAGTGGCTCTGCGTCCAGCCACATGACCGGGTCACGGAGCAGCCGGCCCAGACTGCTCTCCGACCCCCTCATTCCTCCGCCGCCTCTGCAGACTGCAGGGAGGACAAAGGAAAAGAAAGAGGGAGGGAGAACGTCACAGGGAATGGATGGGGGCATTTAATTGAATAATTCCCAGTGCAGTTATTACCACCATTGCTTTCCTAGTTGTTGCTGAGCATGCTTCACGCCTCTAAACCTTTTGCTGGATTCGTGTTGGCACCTGTTTGCCAGCTGCCTCTATCAGCTATTTGCACGACTTCTCTCCTTTGTTTCGGTTCCGTCGCTCTATCAACCGCTCAACTTGCACGCCTTCAACCTTTCAAACCCAACAGCAGCACCATCCCACCCACGCCACACCACTTTTTTTCTCCCTTCCTGCCCATTGTGGAGAGGTGAGAGAGTCACCCTCTAGTTGACCCAGGCGGCATCTCCCCTCCTCCTTTCCCTCGCCTCCTCAGCTCCTCTTGCCTTCTTTGAGCATGCCGTGCCCCTCGCACACACACACACACACACACACACTGCTCGTTACCCAGCTGTGGAGCGCCGCTTCTTGCTTCTTCTTGCATCAGGAAAAGATAGACGATTGCCTTTGCATACGGCACTCCATTTCTTAGGAGGGCATATTGTTTCTGTTTTTTCTCATCATCCCGTAAAAATGTGATGTTGTGTAGCATTCACTCTGCTAGGATTAGTCCTTTCAGTGTGTCACTTAGCTAAAGGTCGTGGACGATTATTTCCAGTGCATCCTATACCATGTCGTCATGAACAGAATATCTGTGATACTCTGTCCCTGAATTGTTTTGGGACATACTGTATCTAAACTAACCCTTTTTATTGTGATATGGTCCTGGCCTCTTCTGGAAGTGTACTCCTTAGAGTTTTCCAATCAGAAAGTCACAATTAGTCCAAGTGACAGTGAAGCGAGTGAACAGTAATGGAAATGCTTGCCTGTATTTTGGTCAAATTGACCAATCTGGATCTTTTTTGTTTTGAAGTGGCTGTCTTTGGTTCACACAGACTCAATCGTGATACTCTTGATAGTAAGCTGAGTGGTGGTTGTAGTGGGTTCCAGGCCCATATTTGGGCCCCCTGCTTCAGGGTCAAGACCCAATGCTCCATGCAGGGTGTATCTATGCCACCGAGTTTCATCGGGGACTGGAGCAGGGCGTTGACGGTGTGTTTAAAGCGGCCCCTTGACTCCCAGCGCCCTGTTATTTTTACCCTTGACTTCTCATAGTTGTAACACCTCGTGCCACAGACCCCTTGTGGAGGACTCTCTCTCCGCTCACCTCTGCCTGCCCCCTCTCTCCGGTGCAATCAGAGATCCTCTCAAATGTCAAGGTGGGACAAATGGGAGCCATTCCCTCCTGTAATGGTCCCAGAAATGGGCTGATTTGCCCCCCACCCACCTCTTCCCTTTCTCTCCACCCTCTCAAAGGTAACACACAGGACTTGTCAACCCTTCTATCTTTTGGGCGTTCTTTCCCGTCTTGTATTTTTTTTACTGTTATGCCAATTTGCCTCTCTCTTTTAGCCATTTGTAAAACATATCACAGAGTTATGTTAACGTATTGTACCTATTAGATGTATAACAGACATATCACATAATATCTCTCAGTCACAATGTCTGTATAACAAGGCCACTTCCACACTGCTTTACTTCCATGTGCTTTTTAGAAATGTACCCAAAGGGATTCATCCACAAAAGCATACATTCACTCTGTGAATATTCATATCTGTACGCATACGGAGTGCTGCTGTATATGCTAAGCAATCTCATTTCCGAAGCTCACTTAGTGGGGAAGAAAGTGCTAAATGCGTATTTCCGTTTAGCCAAGGGCAGTTTTTCTAATTAATTGGAGTTAGTCATCTCGCTTTAGTCACGATAACAAGATGGGTGATGGGGAAGAAGAGAAGTCTCAACCCTACTCACAACTGCAGCTATTATTTAGCACTTTCATATAGTCTTGAACTCAGCAAAGCACTGATGGATGTATTTTCATATTATTGTTAGTATTATTAATTATTACAATTTTAACTTACAATTTTGCACCTCATTGAGGTAGATGCTCTCTCGATACACGTTGATGGTTCATCATTATCCATTTTCATTTTAAACTAGGACTAACAATTTCTTTAAAAATATATATATTTTGTTATCACTTTTTAATTTGAAATATTTCATATACACCTGTATTTGGATTAAAATATGCAATAATGCAAAAAGCTTAATGAAAATCAGATTTTTCTTTTAAATATTTTTTTATTTGGTTGTTGATCTTCTCTGCCGCTCATTTGTGTTATGTTCACATATTTTAAAATATTTTTTGCAGAAGCTCAACAAGAAGCTTATCTCAACTGTACAATGTGGTGAACTTTGTCCTCTTATACTTGGAATCATGATGCATCACAACAAAAAAGAATCAGCCCATTTATGAAATGGGTGTATCTTTAAATCCACAGTGTTAGGCCCTACAAGACAGATGACTAAGTCACGGCGGGCAAATTGACTTCGTTTTTTGTTTAAACTGCCTCGCACATCTATCATCGCGTTATTGTGACCCATTTGTCATGCTTCACAATTTTAATGAGGGAAGGAGGCCAAAGGGAACATAACAGGATGGCTGGGAATATGCACAGCCGGGCTTTGGCCCTGCAGGCATGTCGCGGTCGCCCATGGGAGTAGAAAGAAAGTCAGCTGAACATACTTCAGCATTGGCAGGGGTCAAAGGCCAGCGTTCCTTACATGTGAGGTGAGCACGGGCAATTTAGTCGGCCTGCTATAAGTGGAAGCTTTTGTGGTCAGCTTTATATCCCCTGCTTGTTTTTAGCCCCCCCCCCCCCCCTGTCTGCGTCTCCATCCAGCTCAGTGTGAGCCAGCTCTGTGCTGAGCAGAGAGGATCCGCCCCCCACCTTGGGGTAGAATCCTCCCCCTGTCAGTCTGTGCTCGTGTATCTCCGAATAAAGGATTATTGTGTGTGTTGCAAAGGGCAGGGTGGGGTGGGGGGAGATGCAATAATTGAGTCTAAATAGCCAATTTCATTAGTTTGATTGTTGGCGACAGCAGATCTCTTGCCAGTGTAATTAGGAAACCTAATGGATGGAGGCACGCTAAGTTCATCAACACTGATGATAATTGCTGTTCGGGAAAGCGAATATGCTTCACCGACGTGTGTCCGAGGCTGCCGCAGAATCACAAGCAGCCACACGACATCTAAAAATACGAGCGGCGAGCAAACCGCGTGGGGGCGACACCCAAACAGGCCGGTCAGAGGGGCTGCAGCTGGGCCTTCTGGGGCGGGCGACCTCCATCTTTTCATCTTCATTTTTATCTTCCATCCGTCCGTGTGGCAGCGTGGCAGCGAGCAAAGCAGTCATGCCCTTCTCCCCTTGCTGATAAGGAACCACTTCTGAACCCATCAGGTCTGATTGGTTGTGGTTTGTCCCGCTGGGCGGGTTCGCCCGCTCCGAGGCCTTCGACTCCCGCTATAATTTTTTTGCACATTCAGAAGTGGAGACACATCCGTGGAGACGGTGATAGCTGCAGATTTTTATTGCATTTTTTTCCCCTGATTCATGGTAAAGCTTCTGTTCTAACGACGCATTCCTGACCTTCAATAAAGATCTTAATGTTAGCAAGTCAATTAATGAAGATCATGAAGACGTGGACTCGGTTTACTGCCCCGGTTTTCTTTCCGTGCTTCCCTGTCTGCCCCGGCGAGCTGCATCAGGTCAGTCGTCATTACAGGAAAGACTGCACATGTTATTCCAGTGCGGGTTAATGAATGTCACATGCACGAGGCGGATTGGGAGGCAAAGTAAAGAAAGGGAGACCATTTTATTTCTGAGAGGTATGTCCCCTCCGGGCTTGGAAAAAGTAAGGTGGGGATCAGCTTGTTTCGTGGCCCCCTTGTACGAGCGTTAATGATGTTTTTTTCACAGCCCCGAGTGACAGTTTGTTCGCCGAGACTCGTTAACACGGGAGCTCTCCGGAGTTTTCTGACAGCTGACAACAAAGTCCTTTTCCCTGCTAAGTCCCCCCTGGGCCCCACTTGTGTTATCCAGAGATGTTTTGACATGCGGTCGCTGGCCTGTTTTCACACGAGAGCCACTTGCACTGCGCCGGCCAGCCAAAGAGAAACAACAGAGAAAAGCGCACGCGGCATTTTTTCTACAAGCAGCTCGACCGAAGAGGGGTGATGGCAGAGAAAGAGCTCTTGTTCCGGGGCTTTCCACAGCATGCTTGAGCTTATAAATGGTCTGATTAAGAAATCCCACCAATTGTATGAGGCTCATACAGTCTGTCACAGTGTTATTCCATTGCCTCAGATTGTATTGCTTTTATAGAACAATATCAAGCAGACATTTATAGAGGGAGGACAGATTGTTTCCATGGGAAAGCTTCGGGCAATATAACTGTTATATTGTTAGGCCGTTGGTTTGTCACCTTCTCTTTGGCTTCGCAAGGAGGGCTAATGTTCTCGTTTGACACTGGCGGATTGCTTTCTCTCTGTGCCTGAAGAAGGAAGGCAGGCTAATACATTTGAGTCGGTGAAGCGAAGGTCGTTGAGAATTACATTCATTCCCCCCCGAACCCCCTCCTCCTCCTCCTCCTCCCCTGCCTACCACTTTTATTTTTTCCCTTTAATTTCCCCACTGGATTGGCAAACGGTTTTCACCATTAGCACTGTGGTAGTCAGCTCACTGTGTGTGTGTGTGTGTGTGTGTTTGTGTGTGTGTGTGTGTGTGTGTGTGCGTGTGTGTGTGTGTGTTATAGCCCACCCAGACCCAAAGCAGACTAGACCGATAAACAGGGGCATGGCTCAGCTGGATGGTGCTGTCATGGGGAATAAAAGCAACCACAACAGGAGTGATGTGACGTCAAGTATCACGACTGCAGGCCCCCAATAGGAGGAATCTAAGTTTAAATTGGGAGGTGAGGAAGACCCCCAAACTGTGGGACCGTAGGGGGCTTAAAAGTAGGCCGTGTGCTTCTTTTATGATCCTCAATAGAGGATGTTAACTGTCCTGTCGTCCCTGAGGACGCTCAACCCCAGAAGTGGGTCCCCACAGGTATTTAGATGCATTAGAGGTGCATTTAACACAGCTGGCAACGGGAGAGCCTTTTTTTCGCCGCCGTCAAACTGCCCAGCCAAGCTTACTCCGTAATGTCTTCCAGATGACGAGGGCCTGGATGGATCAGTTTTAGCAGGGGGAACCGCGCGGGCCCACTGGCACAGAACTGCCAGAATTCTGGCTGACACACCAGTCATTTAGGCACCAATAGAGACATTTTGGAGAAGGAGGTCCCTCTCGTTCTGTCTCTGCACAGCGACGAACCCCTCCGGGGCGTATTCTCTCCTCCATCTGCATCCTGTCTCCCGCTGGGCTCCTTTTTACGAGGGCCATCCGAGCTGATGATGACACGCCGCGGTGACAATACGCAAAAAACTGCTTTTTTCCGGAGGTGTGAGGAGTCTAAAATAAAAACCAAAATAAGAGTATTCCTCTTGTCTTCATGGCTTCATGGCTGATTTGTGAGGACAGGAAAAATTAAAACATTGGTGGACTGGCTTCCGTCCATATGCATAGGAAACACGCTGCACTTGACACAATATGCACAGTGCTCTGTGTGTGCGCACACAAACAACCAAACCGCACACTTGGGTTATACTGCAGCTTGCTTTTCTCTCCTTCTTCATCTCAATGATGCATCTCTGCATCAATTTTTTAGGCGTCTGGCAACACTCAGCTTTTGGCAGTTGCTGGGTGGAGCACAGTGGTGGGGGTGGGGGCAGAAACAGAGGCTCTGAGGTGAATTATAAGTCTGCTGATAGAACACAGCAGGGCCACAGCAAGATTGATGCTCTCCGTTGTGAGCTGGGAACCAAAAGATGGAGAGGAGAGGAGTCAGCAGATGGTGAGGACCTCCAAGCAGAGAAATTGATAGCACAAATACATTTTAAAAAGATACTAATGAGAATGTATCGAAAACTACTTTCATTTCCAAAATTCATACATTAACTTGAAACATTAACTTTAAATGTTTGTATCGGAAATATTTGCATTGGTGACTAAACTAGACGATGACATGTTACAATAGAATGAAACCCGATCCCAGCAATACGGGAGCCCATTTAACTAAATTATAAGCGGCCATTTAGCGTGCGGGGGGAGGATAACATTGTAGATTGTTTTTGTTTTACCGCGCTGCAGCTGATAAAGTAGCTTAAACAAAGTGGTGCTTGTGTGAGCCGAGTCGGGGCTATTGCCACAGCTGGTGGCCCGGCGATGAAGAAGAAGAAGAAGAAGAAGAAGAAGACGAAGAAGATGAAGATGAAGAGATTGATGAATGTTGACAGCTCCATACCACCTCAGATCACTCCATCTCAGCAGAAAGAGCGTGAAGTCATCCATTTCTATCCAGCTCTACATTTAGTTACTGTCTCTCCTGTCTCTCCTCTCTCTCTCTCTCTCTCTAGCGAACTCTTCTTTGTTTTAAACCTGGAGATAGCCCTTTTAAGCCCTATTACCACAAATTGACTCTTGTGACTCTGTTTTTGTTTTGAGGAAAGTAAAGGAAACCATATTTGTCATAAGAAAAGGTGCTAAAGCATGCGTGTTGATACAAGTCAGGCCCCACCTGAGGGATTTAGTCTCCCCCCCCCCCCACTCCCCGAGCCATCACTCAAAGTGTAAATCGCCTTTCTGTGTGAAATCCGGCGCATTAAGTGAATTCAGAATCGCTGAGGATACGTGATGTTTTGACAGTAATTGAGGAATCGAGCATGACTATGAAAATAGGCCCCTTTGCCCGGAAGGAACATATCTTCTGTGGAAGGGAGGAGACAGAGAGAGTGTGTGTTCACACACCTGCTGCACATTATACATAGACATCAGAGTTCCTTTCTCATTTTCACTATAAGCAAATTACGTTTTTTATTCATGTGGTGTCCTGATGAAGATGGACCATCATCGTAGGGGGGGGGGGGGATTGGAGACAGAATATATTCGATAAGTGGCCCGCAGAGCTGAAAAACTTGGCGAGAACCGGTGCGTTACGGGCAATTAGGAACTATGGAAACTCAAACCTGAAATCTGCTTTTTTGCAGCTCCGCTCGCCCCGTTGCTCGCAGTCATAACACCGCACGGAAAAGTCATCTGAAACATCATGCAAACTCACACAACACACACACGCACAGACACACACAGACACACACAGGCAGTAGAGTTAAAACCACCATTCAAGTGCATTTAACAAGTGCCTGAAAACACACACACTGATAACCGGAGGCTATTTAGACCACCCGCGTCGGCCAGTCACTCTCTACCAGCTTTAGTTTCGCATGCCAGATTGCAAGTGTGTGTGTGTGTGTGTGTGTGTATGTATGTGTGTGTATCACGGCTCCTCTTCCCAATCGTATTTCAAAGCTGTTTTTCTCTTCTGCTCCCAAACTCTGCGCCGACTCAATTAGGCGGCTGCTGCCTTCCATAGCCGTGGGTCTGAAATTCCATTTGAATGTGTGTGTGTGTGTGTGTTTAATAGCTTTACCACCTGCTCTTTCTATAACACCAGCATAAGCCAAAGGCCATGATACGATCACTCCCATTTTCTCTCTTACAAGAAGCACACACACCATCAGCGTTATCTTGCGGTTAAACAGGAGATATATACAACTGTTGAGCTGAAGTTCAGTAGTCAAAGCAATTACATAAACCTGACCTCAGTGCAGCTGGGAGTACCACACCTCTGCAGAGTGTGTGTGTGTGTGTGTGTGTGTGCCAGGTTGATATAA
Organism: Pseudoliparis swirei; assembly: GCF_029220125.1. NCBI lineage: Eukaryota > Metazoa > Chordata > Actinopteri > Perciformes > Liparidae > Pseudoliparis > Pseudoliparis swirei. The sequence continues at coordinate 18,428,427 of NC_079403.1, forward strand.
TTAAAGCATAACCTGCACACCTGTTCTCTGAGTTTTAACCTGAGACCTCATTAGTGCGTTGTGTTTTGTTTCCACTACATTAGCTCCACAATATGCTGTGTTGCTCTCTGTTTAAGTCGGTCCTCTGAGTGTCAATCTACGACATGTGTGTGTGTGTGTGTGTTGTCTTCAGACATGCCCACGATGAAGTGATTTCCAATAAATCTATAAGGAGAGCAGGAACAGAACTAAATGAAAGAGTTTTTTCTGAAGCAAGCTGTGACTGACACTGCTTCCCTCTCTCCCTCGTCTCGCTCAGGTACGACTACGTGGAGGTGCGAGATGGCGTGGACGAGAGCGGTCAGCTTGTGGGGAAGTACTGCGGAAAGATCGCTCCCTCTCCGGTCGTCTCCTCCGGAAACCAACTTTTCATTAAGTTTGTGTCTGACTACGAGACGCACGGGGCAGGTTTCTCCATCCGCTATGAGATCTTTAAGACAGGTGGGTGGCCGAGCACAGCTGCAGCTTCACTTTTTCATTGTGCATATTCCTGAAGTCATTGCCCAACAAACCACTCTAAGCACTTTCTTTAAAGCGACAGGGAACCTTTAGTTTGTATTGTTTCTGGCAGTCCCTGTGGACAGAAGTTGAAGTGTTTCTAGCACCAGGGTCTCTTTAGAGTAGAGAACCTCTCATTTTACTGCAGCAGGGTCTTTAAGTAGTTCATAAGGGGTCGATCACACTAGACGCGACTCTCAAAAACGTGTCGCAAGAAAAATCATTGTTTTCCTATACCTTTCAAGTGCGCCTTTTAAATGCCGCACGTTTTTCTCGCGTTTTTAGGAGCACATTAAAGTTAAGATATTCTCAACTTCGCAGGGCTCATCAATGTCCCACTCGGCCAACGCAGCCAAATCGGATCAAGCAAGAGGCGGGCTTTCCTTCCTGTTTTCGTGTGGTATGAACAGTGGGAAATTCTAAAGAAAATGTCAAACTCTGACGAGACACTTAATTAGCGGTCTTTAATTCCGAAGAACTTTCTTCATTGACGTACAATTCGCGGAATAGATGGTGGTATTCGCCGTACGCTTCCCTATTTTTTGGAATATCGAGAACCCCAAACCTTCTTTTTCTTCCTCCTCATCCCACAACACAGCAAGGGCAAGAGTGCGACGTCTGCTTGAACCCATTTTGGAAATGAAGTTTTATCGCCCACAGGCACGCAGGCGCTCCACAGTTTTTGCCAAGGCGTTTTTGAAGCAGGTGCACTTTTACAAGTCGCGTCTGGTGTGATCGGCCCCTAAAGAGGAATCATTATTAAATTGAGGCTCTTTAATAACTAATTAAAAGTTTAAATTGAAAAACCTCAACCTTTAAATAGCCATTCAGTTGGTATAAGGCTCAGAAAACCTTGTAGCAAGCTCTACTTCACAAGTAATTTCAATCAGATTTGTCTTCGCTGACGCATGAAAAGTATTATGTCGGAATAATTCTGATAACGGGGCAAGGAAGAGACGCTCTGTCTATTTTCATGGTTTGTTTGTGTTTGCGTCAAGGCGCCAGAGCATCAAATTATGCACTCGCAATATGGAAGGCAATATGCTCCATTCAAAGCCAATGAATCATAGTCCCATATGTTCCGTAATTGTAGCAGTTTTTATCTGGTGTGAATGATTGTACAAGCGTATAATTTGTTGAGCATTGATTCAACAAATGTTTTTTCAAGTGTTGGTTTACTGTCAGATGGCAATCCACGGCACGGGGATGAGCATGCCGTTATAACTAACGGCTGCTTGTGGAGAAAGTGAATTCACGCCACTAAACAGGGTTGAGGAAGTGCTTTCACTGCACTGGTATCCAGCCAGTTAGAGGTTCCCACCTAAAAATAAGTCCTCTTAGTCTGGAATCATGTGTGACAAACCACAGATATCCTCAGGGGATGTCTATCTTATCAGAACACAGCACCCCAGAAGGCAGGATTTCCTGTGGGTGGCTGCCGCCCTTTGTTTGGACTGGAAGGAGAAGGAGGAAGACAGCACATATCTGGAGAGTGACTTGTCGGCAGACAGGTGCTACAGACTCCACTTTCGTTAATCAACCTTAGCGGCAGTCAATGGGACGGCCCTCCCCGTGACCTTGGAGACATGATGAATGTCCCCGTGAGGTCCCTCCTCCCTTTTTAATCCAGGCCAGCTTGTGCTTGTGTTTGTGTCTCTGGGTTTGCACGGCAGGGCAGCTGGCGGAGTGCGGCTCCGTTTACGGGATCAAAAGCGGCACTCCACCCATCAACATGCGCAAGCTCATCGGTGCACACTCCCTCTTTTCCCCTCAACAGGCCCGCTAAATCTGCCACATTCTTCCTATGATTAGCTTGGTGTGTCCCAGTCTCATCTATTAGCCAGCGCTGATTCTAAATGAGGCGTGTTCGAGACCAAGTGGCGATAGGGAAACTCCCCGAGAACACTCATAGCTGGACTGGAGAGTTGGACCTTGATGAGGATCTTTGCTTATGGAATCCAAAGGGGAATCAGGGCTTTTCATCTGCGTGTTTTGCACCTAGCGCCATCCCCCCGCGGAGAAGAGCGCTGTGGGTGTGCTGTGGCTCCCGATGGTGGATCCAGGCCCCTCGTTATGCTTTGAGTTTACTCCGTGTTTTGACTACTCCGTCTGCCACCAAAAAAAAACAGAGCTCTGAGATCAATTAACAGCCCTGTTTGTGAGTGCGAAGCCAAGCAGAAAGGGAGATTCAACACTAGCTGATTAGTACAGCTTATCAACAAGCGGGGAGTTAGCGGGGAAAAACATTGTGTTGGCTAACACATGTAACGTTAATGATGATACACAGATGCTCTGATAACGGCTGGAGGAGCGTGAGGCTCGCGCTTGCGCATGCCAATGAGGAAATGCAAAGAATGCAGGCGGCTCACAACCGCGAGTAGGCCTACAGGCGCGGAGATCAGGGGAACTCAAGCTCGGGGATGGCACCGCCTTTCATCTGGAGTTACGCGCAAGCAAAGGTCACGTGGAAGATAAACATACCCGCATAGCAAACCACATGAACACGTACTCCTCCCTGAGGGATCCAGCTTATACCAGCATGTTTACATGTGCAGGTTTTACCCACTCAGACTGTAAACTATGTAAATACACTCTCACACTCACTCCAGCAGGCTGGCGGCGCCCCGAGCCCCGGCTTTCATCAACAGTAGCCTGCGAAGTGTCAAATTGGAAGAGAGCAGGTTGTTTTGCGGCTCTCTGTGGCCGCTTCCGCATCCGTCTCTACCCGGCTCCACTCCTCAGTCCCATCCAAACATCTTAATTAGCATGGGCAATTTATTTTATAGCCTGCAAATTGGCAGCCGCGCTCCGCTGGCTGAAGTCTGGCAGGAGACGGGAAGAGCGTCGTGGATGTTGGGGGAGGAGGAGATGGGGAAGAAGGGGAGATGAGCAATATCTGTGTTGAAGGGAGATCCAAGATTAGCTGCTTGTGTTGTGTGTCTCTGCGGAGGCTGTTAGGTTGTAATAGTTTATTTTGATAACATCTGCAGAGGTCTTATGTTTTAAATTAATACATATAGAAAGATATTATAATAGAAAATATTAGGGAGAATATTGATATTGTTATTCATGTATTATGTAGCATAGGGGTAATGTTTACTCTATGCAAATGTAAATGGCAAGAATTAATGTATGTTGCATGAGAGTGACTGTATGTTAGTATTATAGATTGACGAGGCCGGTTGAATTCCGTCAAGTGACTTACAATAACAGACTTTTATTGTGAAAGTGACTTTAATGCGGACAATAGCAAGACGGGACTCTTATTGTGAAAATACTTGTTTAACGACTTGACCGGAAGTGACGTTTTGACCGGGGCCAGTGATTTTGAGTCTAAGACTCTGTGGATTAGAGAAATCGGGTCTCTTCTACAGGTATCCCAGAGGCCGCAAGGCTGAGGGGCGGAGGAGCCGGGAGCCGAGGAAGAGCGCCTTGAATGTTTGTTTTACACTTCCTGCCATTAAATGTTGATAACTTAATTCACGCGCGTCCGGAAGCCTGTTTTCCATCATCTGCGAAGTGCCCAGTTTCAGAACTACTTTACAAGGCCCTCGACTTAAGACAATGGTGCATGAAACAAACTAAGGCCTTGACTTGATGTATGATGAAAAATCAGTGGAGGAAACTGAGATGTGGCGGGGGTTGCCCTCCACCAAGATCCTGGCGCTTTTGCAGAGGACCGAGAGCTGTTTTTATCCCGTCATCTGACAGTATCTCACTGAAAATCCTCAAGTGTTTCTGGAACGATCCGTCCTCTTAAGTACACATGCATAACATATGTTTTCCCTTAACGGCTCTGCGTTAGCTTGAAGCCACATCAATGCTGGCCGAGGGCCCATTGAAGTGGGCAAGGAGATAGAACCACTGAGAGCCTTCCCTCACACATACAGACACTCACACACACACACAGGCTCATCCACCGTCTCCTCTCCTTACTCAGCAGGATGACTAAGTCGATTGTAACGGAGGCCCACATAAAGCCCCATCTCTTCACTTACAGGCCCTGTTCATCATGTCACTGTGATGCGGGCGCTTTTACCACGCAGCCCGCACCTGTGAAAACACTCTCAAGGTGTGCGTGTGTGTGGTTTGGGTGGTGCCCGATAGGGGGCACGCTCTGCTTTCATGCACGGCACAGCCTGATGGCATAGGTCACATCTGGCATGGAGACGTACTGTCATCACACACACACACACACACAGCCCTCATGGAAACCTAAGACAACAAATCTCTTTAAGGAGAGCCAGAGGGAAACTGTGACCCCCCCATACACACACACACACACACACAACCCATCAGCAATCAGCACTGTGTCAAGCAGCAACGTCAGAGGCACAGTCAGTGCTAAACCGCATGTCAGTAATTCAGTGCCTTGGGGTGTGTGTAACGGTAAACCTGTAGACCTCCCTTTCCATCTGTCACAGTGACGGACACTCCGCAAGCTTCAGGTTAATGTTTCATTTAGTGTTGAAAGAGTTAATTGTCCACCAATCCTTTAACCCCCCTATCCGCGCGGCAAGAGGACCGATCGGAGGGGAGGGAGGTAAGAAGCGTGGTGGAGGGTTGTGGTATGGGCTAATGATCAGCCGGAGAGCAACATGGAACATAAACAGTGGTGATTTACTTAGCGCTCCAAGAACAACACCTTCAACCCCTTTGGCTTCGGCCTCTAATAACCCAGAGACATGGATAGATGGGGGGACAAGAAAGAGGGAAAAAGAGAGAGAGAGAGAGAGACAGATTAAAAAATGAAAATAGCAAGAGGCTGTCACATTTAACACCAGTTCCTTGGCGCAATGTTGTTGCAGTGATTAACGCCTAGTCCCTGGTCCGCTCGCAGCACTTTAAAGCAACAGCTTAATAGAGACATAGAGGACCAGTCATCAGGGAGAATAACAGTGGAAAGGCGGCCCCTGCTCCTTCATGTTGAAACCGGATTTATTCAAGATTTGTATCGATCTCTTCACACTTGCAAAGGCTGAAATAAGATCCCCATTAAAACACCATTTCGTCGGATACGGCTTGTCGTGTTAAACCACCTCCGATCACTCAGCGAGCGAGTCGGAGTGACATCTGTTTACTTCCCCCGTCCAGCGGAGAGGGGGGCTCAATGTAAACGAGAGTCAAAAGAATCCATCACTGCAGGCAGTAAATGTTTGAGCGCCTGGTCAGAGGTTGCCGATAAATGTTCAAGGTTGCTTATTTTTCTCTCGCCCAACTTCCTGTCGTAAACTCGGTTGTTTGTTTAGAAGCAGTGGCTCAGACAACCGAGTGTGTTGTTGCCAAACTGTTTTTTTTAAATCTCAAATAAAATGGGACAATCTGTGTGACCCCTGTGAGTCTTACCTGAGTCAAACCTTCCTTATTTACAAAACCCTTCCTGTTTTCTGTTTCCAACCCACACCACTTCCTATTGAGGCGGCAAATACGCCAGTGAAGGAGGGGCAGGGATTTGGTAGTGCGGATGCTGCCACAGAAAAGCCCGACCGCGATCACGCTATCATGCGTGGATCAGCACAATGCATCCTGGGTGTATTAGGGTGGGGGCTCATGGAGGGAATAGATAAAAAAGATCTGACAATCATCACACCGGTAGGGTCTTCTCCCGCCTCTCCGTTTTGTTTGCGACGTCTTCGCGCTGTCCTTTTTCTTTGAGGCCGATAGGGTAGCTCGTCCTTCGGCTCGATCTCGGTCGTAATGAATCGGAAAGAGAGCAGAAACTGGAATGCCCAATAGGGAGGGTTAAATATGAAAATAGTTTTATTACATACACTTCCTGAATATATTAATTGATAAAAAAAATGCTCAAGTAGTAAGACTGAGCTCAATCCTGCCAATATATTATGGAACATTTGCATCCGTCCAGGCATTTTATCGTCTTTTATTGCTTGGATTCAGAGTGAACCATCCCCAAAGACCAAATAGGTTCTGGCCAACTGCTGAGCCGAGATAAGGGTCAAGGTAAAAGGTTTGAAATGGACGGAGAGCGGAGATCTGAGCCAATATCCACAGGAAATTCAACACGCCGACCTGAATTGCACTTTGGATACTGCAGCTGTCTAGGGCACGCAGGGACTCATGGGAGCATTTTATTTTCAAAGAAGTGGCTCCCATCTATACTTTCCACCCCTCCCAAAAAAATGGTCTGACATTTCTCCACAAATACGGCGAGGTAAAGTGCAGAACTGCAGCATGCGACGGCCCTCTCATCTTGTCTCTCTCTCTCTCTCTCTCTCTGGACAAAACCCCTTCATTTTCCGGGGGTAAATACGAGGGGAAGCTGTGAAATTAATGGCGCTCACTGTTCTCTAAAAAGCCACACTTTGGCGGCGCCACTAAATGTCAGCTCTCTTTAGAGTCAGAACTCCGCTCGCTTTTAACGTGGCTCTCGCTCTCCCTTCACTCACTCTGCCAGTGGACAGCTGAAGTGGGCCTGATGGTCCTGAATTAGGGGCCCGGCAAGGAGCTTGAGTGACAGTGGAAAAAGCAGTTTGCCACATTTATTTAAGCTACAATGACTGTAGCACGCAGGCTCTATCGAGCGATAACTCCCTGCAATTTTGCTTTTGATTGGCCCCATCTGCGCTCATCATGCCGGCTGTCAGACAACCATGAAAATGACATTATCATGTGCACATTTGGCTCCAAATAATTGCCCTGGATGACAGTAGTGCTCTTTTTTGTATCTCCCCCCCACATGTTGTGTGTGTGGGGGCGTGTAAGTGTGTGTGTGTGGGGGGGGGGGGGGGTGTTTGTGTGCACATGCATAGCAAACAAGTCTTAATGTCTCTTTCTATCAGTCTCCTCAAGAATCTGATGAATTTAAAAAACACATTTTGATCACACGTCAGTCATTCTTAAAACGTAATCTTGAGCTCACGATGCTCCGAGAAGTAGTTAACATGGGAAATGTTACTGCTCCTCATCAGCTGAAAGGCAGCTCTCCCAGGGAAAGCTGTGAATACAGATTTGTAAAAATTGTGTGTGTGTGTGTGTGTGTTGATGTGTGCGCAGTCATTGCCCTCGCCCTTCCATCCCAGACGCTGTAATTCTGCCTGAGCACCTCTCACATGTTTCACAGGCGTGTGTGTGTGTGTAATGTGTTTGTGTGCAAGACAGGTTTTTTCACACAGTAAATCAAGCTGTTTATTCATCGCTCCCTGCTTCTGGTGATTGAGGCCTTTCACTAAAGCATACGCTCACAGTCCAGATGTCCCAGGAGTTACAGCTGTAACACAGTGTGGATGTTTGTGACCATGAGGGAATAAAAAAAAGGGTCACATAGAGAAAGGTTGAGAGACCCAGATGTAGTCTCTATTGAGTTGAAGAACTATCAAGGTGGTCTCTTGTTTCGGGGGTGTGAACTGTAAACTGACCTGCACTCAATGGACCAGCTGGAAGGCAGAGCTCCTCAACGCCGACGACACAAAGCCTCATTGAAACCGATCACTTAACCAACAGTCATTCAAAAGAATCGCCCCCGCCCGCTTTCTTTGTCTCTGCCGCATCTCACCTTCTCTTTTCCCATTCCCCCTCCCCCCACACAGGTCCAGAATGCTCCAGGAACTTCACCTCCAACAGCGGTGTCATAAAGTCGCCCGGTTTCCCAGAGAAATACCCCAACAACCTGGACTGCTCTTTCATGATCTTCGCCCCCAAGATGTCCGAGATCATCTTGGAGTTCGAGAGCTTCGAGCTGGAGCCCGACCCGACGCCCCCCACCGGCGTGTTCTGCCGCTACGACAGACTGGAGATCTGGGACGGCTTCCCGGGAGGTGAGCAAGCAGCGCTGGTGACGGCTGTAGTGCCACTGTGCGCTTTTTTTAATTCCTCAAACGACCAGGAAAGAAATCAATGCTGTGAAAAAAAATTAGAGCTGAAATCCCACTACTTAGAAATCTGCTATCCTGTCGAGAGAAAAAAGATAGATTGATAGCTCTCTTCTCACTGCTGGGTTTTTTTCCAGAGGAAATGAACAGCTTTACACAAAATGACGGCATTACCCGGGCCACTGGGCTAACTGATTCAACCAAACTTGGCTGGGGTCCAAGAGTCTGTCAGCATGAGCGTAACGCTTAGTCATCGCTCAAAGCCGCCAAACACTTCCTGGTCAGGACAGCCACCCGTCCTTCCTTTTTCTCTCAGTGTTCATCTGGGAATTCAAGGTCTAATCTAAGATATTTCCGCTTCTCTGACGCATAAAAACACAACTCGGCCCAGGAAGAAATGACTCCAAAAGGAGATTTACTTCAGTGGTTTCCTTGAGTTTCCCCCCGCCACCCCTGGAGAGAGTGTGAACCGGACCAGCTCGGTCCTGATGAGAGCGAAGGCCCGCAGATTCGCCCACGCAATAAAACATTGCCACAAACTCTGCAGGTGAGAGATGGGGGGAGGGGGGAGGAGGGTGCACTGTGTTCAAAGCCGCGCCTCCACGGCCTCCGAGATGAGGCTTTTAACTCAACGAGCGAAATCACCTCTTGAAGTTTTGCAATTGTTCTCCCGGGGCTGCAGACGAGATGAAAGCTTTTCTCACCCATCGGCGGCCGAGGATTGGAAGAACATCAGTATTCACTGACGCGTGAAGTGATGAGGTTGAAGTGTAAATCAGAGCGCCTTTTCAAGTGAGTTTAGGCCAAGTTCAATATTCACTGAGCTCGCATCTCCTTCGTGTTGTCTCCTTCGAGTTGACCTTTGATTCCACACAGTATTTCCATAATTCATTTGTAGGTTCTCTCCTCGAGATTGGAGGCGGTTTAATTTCCAAGATTTGTGTTGATTAAGAAGACCTGCAAAGGCTTTGGAGAGCTGAGAATATGTCACATTATTCTCACCTTTTAATACATATTTCTTCTAAGAAAAAAGTACCTCAGGGCTCAGGGGGGGGAAAAGTTTCCCGTACTACTTTCGACCGATTAAAATTCTGAGATTTCTCAGTGTGTATGACACAAAAAGAGCAGAATACAACAGATAGCCTATTCCCTAGAAAACCACCACTTGGGACTGACGAGGCATCACACCCTTCAAACATGACATCCTTGTGTAAAAAAATAAGAAACAGTGTGTCGACTTTGGCCAGGTGGCTCCTTTGGTGCCTGCTGGATCGATAGTGCATTAGCAGGGAGGCATGCTGGTCATTTGGGGGGTGGGGGGTGGGGGGGGGGGCTCATGCAGGGATGGGAGATGTCCGGGCAGATGCTGGGTCCCGCGTAGAAGGACTGGAGTAAATCGAGCCGCTGCGTGAAAACGGCCTTCCCTCCCTCGTCCCTTCCCCCCACCCCCCCAAGGAATGGAGAGCCAGGCAGGATGCAGACTTCCTAGCGAGGCTCTTTAAAATTTCATAGCGCTGGGGAGTCATGCAGATAATCCGGGTGATGGCATTTTCATGTTAGGCCCAGGGCCTTAGCGGGTTGAAAAGCACACATAGATTCTTAAGCAGGCACCTGGGTTACGAAGATGAATCGGAGGCATCACACACACACACACACACACATTCCACCCCTCCCTCGCCACCGTAAATCCTCACAGCCCGGCCTTTGCCTTTCATGTTCAGGAGGTAGGCTGAAAGTGGCATGTTTTGGATGACAGGAGGCCACGGGGTGGCAGGACAGTCACTCGCCCAGATCACAGCATTACTAATCACAGATAAGCTGCAGGTCCCCACACACACGGCCAGGAACACACACACACACACACACACTCACACAAGTGCATATGGATCATAGTGCACATCAGAGGCATAGGGCAAGGTCACTGTGCTCTCTTGCCCCCTCCCTGTTACCCAACCCCATGCTTACCCCATGCTGCTCTGTCTCCACCTCCCGTTCTCTGTCCCTCTCGCTTCCCCCTATTCCACTCAGTCTGCTCAGTGGAACATGTCCCTCAAATGTCGCTTTTATTGCTTTCTCTGCCTCTTTTTTAATGTGCCGTGTCTGCCTCAAGGAAGGAATTTACGGCCAGCAAATAGACAGAGACCGTGACCTGGCCACACCACAGGTCCCTCCTCTGCTCTTTTTGTGTCTGACAGGCCAAGCAGGAATGTCTTTTCTTAAGCGTGTTTATGGTGTCGGGTAAAAAAAAAAAATCCCATACCTCACTGACACACTAGTTTTCACACCTCCTTGGGGTGGTCGGTAGTTAAACCCTTGTGTGACATGACTGTGGCACACAAACAAATATTGAGTTAACCCAAGTCCAACCCGAGTAACAGTGTGTGTGTTTCTTCTCCCTTTCTCTCTTCAGTCGGCCCGTACATCGGGAGGTACTGTGGACAGAACACGCCAGGCCGGATCATCTCCTACACGGGTATCCTGGCACTGACCATCAACACCGACAGCGCCATCGCGAAGGAAGGCTTTTCCGCCAACTTCACCGTGATCGAAAGGACCGTTCCGGAAGGTGAGCTGGCATGAAAAAAGAAAACAAAGAAAATCTGACAGATGGGAGATGTAAAAAAAAGAAATTGATTGTGGCAGTAATCAAGATGAGAAAATCACATCCCCCCAGACATTTGTTCAGGGGAAGAAAATCTGGATTCGATGAGCCTGAATTGAAACTTGTGAGTTGAGGGCAGTAAAGTAACCCCCCGAGGAATATTACTAAGAATAAGTAGCAGATGTTGTCTGAAACTGAGGCCACAACAGCTCCCATTATGACAGATTCCCACACGTTTAACAGAGCTTAAGAGTTATTAAATAAACACCTACTGCTTTTTCATTTGGGTTTGCCCCCCATGGTTTACAAGACCCACACGTTTACACACTGTGAGCCCAGACGGGCTCCAAAAGGCAGCTTTCCCTCCAGTAACCACCCCGGACGAGGCAACCCCTAGGGCTTTTACATGCAGCACCGTCATCGCAGCGCTCGACCCCCCTGACCCCATTCTGCAAAATGCTCCGGCTAAACATTTCATTAAGGGAGACGAGCGCTGGGAGGAGTCGTAAATCTGTCGAGGGGCTAGACCACCCCAAGCGAACACAGTGGGCTTTTGAATGGAGATGGAGATGGATGACGCTCAACAAACCTACTAATCGTCTCCAAAAAGGATTTTGTCTTGCCCAGAGGAAAAAACACGCGCACACACACACACACACACACACACACACAGACACAGACACAGAAAAATGGCCCCGCTTCACAGTAATGAGCACAACGATGACTGCTGATGTCATTTCTCCTCAGTTTTCTTCCGAGTTACTTGACTCGCTTTAATCACACATCTCAGATCAGATTACGCCAAATCAGCTTTTCACATTCCACCAATAAGAGGCACGGTTAATTATCTGGCCCCCTGATCAGTAAATACCTTCATTTGCATCTAGTTGCTTGGTCTTACATCACCGACCGAGACGCATGCCCGATCGGAGATAAATCTCCAAATTTGAAGCCTTTGCTCTTCCAGTCTTGTACCACTTGAATCATTCATAATCCCCTTATGCATAATACACGGTGCATTTTCTCGCCTCCGCATGGCAAAGAGAAGGGTACCACTCGAGCTGAAAGCCACTGATGCAAGGTGATAAGGTGATAAAAGGAGGCCTTGTCTTTTGTCCTTGATCCCCCCCCCCCCCCATCTAACCATCCGTGATATCTTCTCAACTGTGGTCGGTAACCCACATAATCAGATACTGTCCTCAGTGGCAAACAAGCGCCCCTTTGTGTTTCCGCTGATCATGATCCAGTTATCTCCGTGCTGTGGCCCAGGACCGAAAACCTTTCGGGCAGTTCACTTATAGAGAGCCGTTGCAGTCGAGGCCGAAGAGGCACGGGACAGTGTTCTAACACCCGTGTTCGTGCACAAGCAAGCACATGACCGCCTTTTTGGGCAACGGGGTTCATGGCAGCAGGAGGGTTTGACGCACCGTCGAGGTTCAAACTTCCACATCAGGCAAAAGAGAGTAGCAAATAAACAATAAGAAAGAGTAATGGTCCACAAGAATGTGTGAAAGTTTGCCCTCCCACCCTCTGTGTCGTCGTGGTGGCGTTATACGACTCCTGCGCAGATCAAAAGGTCATATCATTCGTTCCAAACGTTGCGGCGGCAGCGGCTCCGTCCACGGCGGTGTCAACATGTCTGACCTCCAGGGGTCAGAGAGGCCGACCCCGAGCTGACCCGGCTGAGTCTTTAGTCCCGGAGTCCAGGATGCCTCAAAACGGCTGCTCCATGTCAACACAAACCACCTCCTACCAAGTGTAGTTTGGCCATTGAGTGTGATATATGGCCCCAAAACACAACTGCTAAACACACCTAAACTCCCCCAGGAGACCGAGTTGGGGAAAATATTCACTACGTGCAAAAAAAGATGAACTTCCCACAGGGAGGTGATGGAAACAGATCCAGTCAGTGAATGAAACAGCTGGAGGGAAAGTCACTTTAACGCCTAATACTGGCATAATCTTAGCCCACGCTGAATGTTTTATTAGGACATTTTCACGCCCTAATGCAAAACACTTCCATCCGGCCTCCATTAGAAGACTAAAGAGGGAGAAACAGGGAGGATTTACTGAGGCGTCGCTGATGCGCTGTTCTCTTTTCCGGCTGGCGGCGCTGAGTGCCTGTCGCGTGGTGTCGTCCTCCCCAGAGACGAGCCCTGGTTCCGGGGCACACTGAAAGCAGTGTGTACGGGTACATTCTGGTGCTCTCAGTGCTCAGGAATCGAATAACACATCGTATTCATTCCCCTCAGACTTTGACTGCAGCGACCCTCTGGGAATGGAATCGGGAGAGATAACATCGGACCAAATCATGGCCTCATCCCAGTACAACCCCAGCTGGTCCCCAGAGCGCTCCCGACTCAACTACTATGAAAACGCATGGACGCCGGCAGAGGACTCAAACAAAGAGTGGATACAGGTACAGCGTATTTCTTTTTCTCGTGTCACAAAGAGGTGATTTTCGAGAGGGTTGTTTGATACAATATCACAAAGTGAAGGCACTAAAAGGTAGAGTTTGGTTTCCGGGGGAGGGGTAGAGAATAAGCAAAGAGCAAACCATGGCAGCCTAGAGAACTATCCTCCCGAATGCCCGAATGTATTTTTGGCGGTGAGTCACAGTCTGAGGGCGCGTGGTATCAGAAGCGACTGCTACCTGCTTGAACACAGCAGGAGTGTTCTGTGTTTGTCCTTCAGTCTCTGGAGGTGCAGTGTCTCCAAAGCACTTTGACGAGAAACCAACAATTTCGATGATGAATGCCCGACGTTCTGATGGACTTCGGGGCGGTCGAGTCAACGACGACTCTCGCAAAGAAATTGCCCTCATCCACTCTCCCTCTCTGTCGCTCTGTCTGTGTCTTTTCACCCCCCCTGTCTTCCTGTGCTACCTGATAACTCCCCCCTATTCTTTGATAACAGCAGCCGCCTAGAGGGATGCTGGGATTCAGTCCAGGCATCCTGCCAAGCCTTACACACACACGCACACACACACACACACACACACACACACACACACACACACACCAAAACAGTCCCTGTCATATTTTTCTGTCTGTCGGCTTATCTGCAAAAAGCGATCATCAGCCACCGGGGGAACTTTATGTGGAAAGATTAAGGATTTAGTTCTTTTATCCCCAGATGGGGATAAGTCACATATCCAAAGTCCACTCACAGCACTGCCCCCCCCCCCCGCCCCCCTCCTTCTCGTGACATATAGCTGCACCAGCTGCACTGGAGGCATTTGCCGCACGTTTGATTTATTAACCGAAAGCCTCCGGGCCTTGTAGATGTCCATACTGTTTTTCTTTCTCAACTGTTTTTTCGACAGTCTTTGCCTCATTGCTGAAAAAGTGTGGGCCCCTATATATTCCTAAGGGGGACACATAACAGAGCTGACCCGAAGCCAAATATTTGCTAGAGGAGGGCCATATGCAAGCTTTTCTTTTATTACTGCCATGAAAATATTTTCCTGAGGGCCCCTGGTGCTCCTTTACACTAATTGAATCAGTGTTGAAGAGTGTGTGTGTGTGTGTGTGCGTGTGTGTGCTTGGGTTCGGAGTGCACTTTTTCTCATGTAGTCTAATGGTTGGGTTCCTGGCTTTGTGGGTGTGCAGGAGGGTCTAACCGGGTCCATATTGTCCCGCAGAGGAACTCGGCATGCGTCTGAGTGGATCAGGAAGAAGCACGGCCTCCTTCACCACATCCTCCAGCGGTTGGACAGTCTGCGTGTCGTATTGAGGCATTTTCTCTCTGAAAGGAAAGGCCATTGTTCACAGATGTGTGTATTAAGGGTAGCAGCGTAGGCTTGCAGGCCTCTCTTTGTCAGCGGACATTATAAGTGATCACAATGATTTGTTGCCACTCTAGCCTGCCCCCTGCTATAGTATTGATCATATTGAGGATTTGATTTGGCAGTCAAATCTGGATTTTGCTCTAATGGGCGTGCTGATTTTGCCGATACTAATCACATCAAAACACTGAGTGGGGCTTCTCTAATTTCAGAGCCCCGGCCGTGGTCGCCACCTGATTTATGCTTCCGAAGAAGTGCGATGCACTTGTGCCGAGCTCTCCGAGCGGAGGCCCAATTATCACAAGTGGTATTAAAAAGAGTAGGATTCTTCATTCCTCTTTCATTAGGCCTGTTCGTGGTGCCGCAACAAGCTCAGGCTCCACTCGCGGCACGTACAAATCATCTCGGTGCGCTGTCACATGCATAGTAATCATTTCATTATTTATTTCATTATCATTCCCTGACTGCAAGTTGAGGCCAACAGTTTTTATTATTTATGACGGGCGGCCGTTTGATTCCCGGGGCGCTTTTTTTCTCTTCGCTCGGTTTTCCTTCTTATTTTTGTCTGAACAAAATTCTGATTTGTGTCATCCATTTTAATGCCGCCTCATTCTAATGCACAGAGAGAAGGAGGGCAAGATGCTCTCCTCTGGGTAATTAGATTGGTGTGTTAGCCCGGCCATTAATCAGCCCTTTGGTGAACACAGAGATGGACAGATGTCCTTTTGAGGGGGACTGTGGCTGGAGGAGGGAGTAAAGAAAGAGGCAAAAATCCTTAATTTCGGGGGGTTTTCTTACCCCTCTCATTCCTTTTGAAAATGTCAGTCTACAGATTTTGATCACGGTAGAGATTTGCCCGTGTGAGTCATGGCCGTCTTTGAAGATTAGTGGGATGAACAGCGAGGGCCTGCGCAGCAGGTTGCACCGGGTAATGCGCACCCCTCATTTATATATATATATATAAATGAGGGGTGCACACACACACACACACACACACCCCCCACTCACCCAGTTTTCAGGCTGATCCCTGCATCCTGAACTCTCCTCAGAAGAAAACCTGAATAACACATAACACCGCACAACACATTCGTCTCTGAGAGGCAGCTCTGTGCTTTTTGCCTTTGGCGCAACCGAAAACCGACGGCTCCTAGGGGAGCATGACAGCGGGGTGAAATTGCTGACATAGTGTGGAATGGCTCTGTCAGATTTGTCAGAGCCATGAACTGATGGCCACCGAGAGTCACCACTGCACCAAAAGGACGGGATAAAGCGCAAGACTGGATCTCCTACGGAGCAGTCGCCATTGATCCTGTGTACACACACACACACACACACACTCACTCGCACACACACACATAAACAACATGAATAATTTACACTGTACTCGAGCGAACCCAACTATCAATACCTGAAAGCCTCTTTAATGAGCTTCTCATAATGGCAATAATATGCAGTAGGTTATCTCATGGGCTGACTTTGCTCTCTCTATGTCTATAATTTATCCGGCGGCGGCTCCTGCCACTATCATCTTGCCAGGATGCATAATGCCTTAATTACCTCACTGGTATTTATCAGCCTTTAAATGATTACGATAGCTTTAATTGTTTAATCATAAGAGGAGATAGCGAGTCCCGTACACCTGTGTCGCCGGGGAAAGTGTTTTTAATCTCTCTTGTCTGACAGCCGACAGCATGAGAAGCATAACAGTGTTTGTTGGCACAATATGCTCCTTTATCCCCTGCGTGTGATGCTAATCTCAACAGTCAACTATTTAAAGAGGAACTAGTCTCGGCGTGTACATGGGAAGGAAAGAGGTGGGGGGGGGGGGCAGTGAGAATCCATGAGGCAAACAGCACTTAGCAAAGATAACAGGTTGAGTTCTGCCGTCTGACCAACCAGACGACCACTAATCGCTCACTTCCTCGAAGAAAACGCTGATCCCCCCCCCCCCCCCCCCTCAAGTGCAGAGCTGACGCCAGACGCTGAACCTGTGCTCACGGCTATATCCTGCAGATATGAATGTGCTCTCAATTACTCCAGGTCAATGAGTTGCAGAAATGACCCCTTCATCGCTATTGTCTCTCTCTCTCTGTCCCCACCGGGGCGCCGAGTGATGAGCAATTTCGAATACGGAGCATTAATTAACAGCGGCTTGTCGGATGATGAGGTCTGGCGGGGGGCTGAGGGGTCCGAGATAGGCACATGGCCGTCAGGTGAGATCGCCGCACCGATGGAAACAATGGACGCTCTCTGTGGCTCGCCGCTCTCGGAGCCTTGGCTCTTGATCGGAAAACAAATCCATGAGAGGATAGAGACCCACGCTCGGGTGGAGTAGCCCCGAAAGTGGCACCAGAAATCAAAACGTGAGGGATGGCATAATGTGATGAGACGAGACGGTGCAGCCATAAGTACCCCGAGACAAAAAAAAATGCCGTCATCAGTGTGAGTTACAGCAGAAAAGAAGTCGTCCTCCGCAGCTGCGTATCCTGGAAAAGGGTCAAGCAGCTTCCAGACATGACATACCAGCACGTCGCCTTTTCTTGGTTTCGTAATTGTGACTCAGAGCGTTAGTCATGTGCCTGTTTGCGAGGACGGCAATGACCCATGAGTCTTAAAGGTGATGCAGAAAGAAGGAATGAAAGCCCACTGATGAATGTTTCCTCTTACTCTCCTTCATCAGGCTACGGCACACATCTGAGGACACGCCACAAACCAGACAACCTTTTTCCTTCGGTTACCCGAGCCGGGACATGCCTCTCTGTCAGGGGATCATTTAATGCCACCACCGAGGTGTGGAGTGGGGGAGGGGTGTGTGCTAAAAATAGACTGTCAGGTGAACGGCGTGCTGAATGGAAAAATCGTGAGTGGAGCTCACAGGTCCTGCAGCGTTTGAGTAATACAATTTTCCTGAAAGGAGAATTAATTACACTTTAATGGTAATGGAGCCATTCCAAAGAGCTTCCGCTTCCAAAGCCCTCTAGGTGGAATTTAAGGATGAGAGTGCTGAAATACTGCATCTGGGGCTAGAGAGCTTCTCTTCAGCTGCACTGTGAAGTAGCCACGTGGTTACAACATTGTCATCGTTCTCTTATTACCACACAAAGGACAATACAATCTGAGATTGTATGTGAAACAACAAAGAAACAACAACAGGGGACTAGAGGCTCTGCATGTACTTGATGCTTCTGGGCTATCTTTCTCCTAACTTTACCACCCTTTAAGATTCATAAATCATTTCCAGAGGTTGTTGGGGGGGGGGTACCAGCTGCCTCTCAGACTTTGGAACACAGAGGAGCGGGCTCCCTCCTTCCTCACCCTCTCTGCATTTCTCTTGTTGTTGAACGAATAAACTCGTTCCCCAGAGGCCTCGGTTATTCAGTCAGCAGCCCACGCGCACACACACGCACACACACACGCACACACACGCACATACACACACACACACACGCACACACACGCACACACATACAGACAGATTGGAAGCTGGAAATGGATTTAAAAGAAAGTATTCGTTAATTTTCTCCCAGTGTACGGATTGCTGCATAGAACTTCTTGGCAACTCTATTACGGGCCAATCAAGCAAGAGATAAAGCTTTTGAGCATTTGCTGTTTCTTGAACACCCCACACCCCCCGGCCTTGTACACCACATGTGTCCTCGCTGCACCCACACAACAGTGAGTGGCCTCAGCCACATCTCACGTGGCCTTGCTTGCACGTCTGAGTCAGCATGGAGACAGCACAGTGGAGCCCTAATGATCACGCCCACAGCTGCCACTGCCGTTGAGGGATAATTGGAAAATGATCTTTTCAAACTTGTAGGAACACACACAAATACATGAATCCACTGGCTGCCTGTCATTCCTCGACATTCATTCCCACAGAAACACATACACACACACACACACACACACACAGACAGACAAACGCACGCCTCAATCCAATGCATGATGCGTATTTCAGTACAGTTGATCTGCAGGCCAGGCTTTAACGGGCTGATGTTACATGCCCGAGCACGACGTTTCCTTAGTGTGTGTGTGTATGTGTGTCTGTGTGTGTGTCTCACACTGTTGTGTGGCAAGGAGCTTTAAGTCATCTGTTTGCCTCACAACAAGCAGGTAGAGAACACCCAAAACACACGGCGTCGGACACATTTAGAGAAAAACGATATCCCCGGGAGACAAAGATGCAGAGAAGTCCTGACAAAGAATCTGAGAAGACGCAGTGATTTCTTACCCTAGCCTAGCATGTTCATGGCTCAGTGTGTATGGGTCTGTGTGTGTCCCTCCAGATATGACTTACTGTGCACCAACATGCTCAGAATACATGGTGTCATTTGTATTTAGGTGGGCTCCAGTCCAAACACGCACTCTCATTGGAGAAATAACAATATGGTGAATGAGTCCGTTCTGTTGGATCAGCAAAGGATCAACACGCTGCACATCCCCGTAGATGCTCGATTAGGAGTCATAATTCACACCTCTCCACGCACTAATTACATCACCCATTAAGCACGATTCTGCCTTTCAGGGCTCGACGACAAATTGTTTATCGTCGATGAAATGATATACCGGCCCAAGATCCAGTGTGCGCTGCTCACGGTTTCTAAATGTTGGTTTATGTATATAGGTCAGCAAGTGCTGTCCGAGGCTCCGCGCTAATAAAGAGACATTTGCAATCATTCTCTGGGCCTGTGTGTCTTCTCTGTGCTCTCTGTGGTCTCTGTGGTCTGGGAATGGACTGTGCAAAACATCCAAGACGTCTTCTCTGACCCGCGTTACCCCCGTTCTCTCTGCCTTGTTCCTCCGCGTCTAACAAGCAGACATTAATAAATCATGCTTTGCTCATTACTTGGGCCCTGTTATCAGCCCGCGTCTGTGAAATTGATTTAATCTGTGCACTCCATCGCTGGAGACAACGTGCTTCTGTTCTTCACATCTTCCTAGGCGTCGACATCGCTGTCACGGCTCATTTTTCCCTTCCTGACCGTCTCCTCTCTCTCTCTCTTTCTCTCTCTCTTTTTTCCAATCTTCACACCCCGTCACATAAAGGTGAATTTTTCTGTCCTGCATGTTTGGCAAAACCCGATTTATAATAATGTACATGCTGATCGTTGTGTACAGCAGCAAATTGATGAACTAACTACCCATTCATATACACATACGTTGTTAAAAATAAAAAATATATACATAGGGAAATGAAACCTTCCATTTCGGCCATTAACATGCAGCCGAAAAAACGAGATCCAAACAAATCGGAAAGAAAGAAAATATACTACTATTATTAATAGGACTGTGAGTGACCAACCTCTGCCATGTGACCACCCTTACTGCCAACCGCCCATCCCCCAAATGTAAACCATTCTCATCTGGTCACCCCACCGTCCCAGTTTACCCCTTTTGGTCTCCATATATGCCAGCATCATTAATTTTGTGGCCAAAAACTCCCGGAAAGCTATTTAACTGCAAATGATGAAAGCACATTTTCAGCCCCTTGAAATGGGCCGATTCACCCAGACATAGATTCCCAACCACAACAACAACGTTCCCTGCTTGCCCAGAGTGCTGATTAAAGTAATACATCATACGTCTGACCCTCTTCATATTCCAGCACGCTCAGGTTCTGAGACTGTTGGAGTCTGAGCACCCATGAGTGTTCCCAATTAGCCCCGCCACTCATTTCATTCCCAGGGGCTCTTCTTCTCCATTACACCTAATGAGGTCTTTTTGAGAGAAACATCCCAGGGCCAAGTCTTCTTATTAGACCTTTTCTTTTTAACATAGACTCTTCCAATACACTGCTTTTCCATTGGTCCAGATTGGAAATGATTCAGACTGGCCATTTGTAGACAGATGTGAAAGACTTAATATACGCCGCCACAGGCCACGCTGCCATCCTGCTCCACTTTCCTCATCCAGCGCTGCCAGATACGACGGCCTCTTACCCGGCAGAGCAGAATTCAGCTCCTGTGTTATTAAATGGGAACCGTCTGAAGCCGAAGGGATTTGATTTTGTCTCTATTTGTGGACCCAAATGAAATCTGGGACTTACTGTACAAGCCCCTTGAGTGTATAGACAGGAACAAAAGCATTCTGTCTCCAAATGTGACTTGTCTTTTTTGTTAGTCTCCATCCATCCAAATCCTTTGAGTAGCAAGGATGGAGAGAGAGAGAGAGAGAGAGAGAAGAGCATGGTGCAACCTCATTTATTGCTCCCATCTGTTTGTGTCTTTTTGCTTCTGGAAGTGAATTCTGAAGAGCGCCAACGTCCCAGCGTTCCGTGGCACGCAGACGTTCCTTCTTCTGCTCTTTGCTCCAAGGCGCGGTGCTGCATATGAGGCCGCAGACGAGGCTTCGACTGTGTGATTCCAGGAGATCTGCGGAGATTATTGGTGGCAGATCATCCTGGCTTTGATTTTCTAAAATATGTGCACACGTCCTGTGTCTGCCTGCTCACGCTCACTTTCATGGACCTCACCCCTAACGTGCACTTACCTCAGCACGGCACTTGAGATCCCTTCTTACGTCGACGCCGAAGCCCTCGTCTCTCATCTTTTCTTCTGGAAACCCTAACGCCATGACTCCTCATTAACCTCAGCTGGGCCTGTCAGGGACGTTGTTAACGCTTGTTCAACTCAAGCTCGCTGAGGTAGCCGTGCTTCTAAAGCCTCTCGGTTTCTCACCATGCTCTCCCTCCTTCCCTCAGTTATGGATGAAGGGATGGCAAGGCGGGGTTAAGTAGCTGCCGCAGAGGTCAGAGGGGGCCGATTTGTTATCTGTGGTCGCTGAAATGATTCGTTGTGTCTCTCGGGGCTAACAAAAGCTGACTTCAGAAACAGGCTCGTAGGGATGTTAGGCAGCGTTTACATCATGGAGAGACAGTTTGAAGACTTTTCTTAACACAGAAACAGAAGCGTGTGTGTGTGCCATTTCCTGGTTCATGGTTGTGAGCGGGCATGATGGTTGGCAGAGAGACAAATATCTGATGCAAACCAGCATCCTCTCTCACAGACAGACACCCACACACACAATATATATATATATATATATATATATATGTGACTACACCCAGACACTCGCTCACATGCCTTCGCTGACCCCAACACCTCCGGCTTCCTCCTTATGAAAATGTAATAGCCCTCCAGTAATGTACCTCACTTCATGATTACTTCACAAAGCCCCGCATATTTTAAAGGCACAATAGTTGATATTCAATCTGTGTCTCTCTTTCCTCCTGGCCAATTTTGATAATGTGATTGCAGACCTCGCTCTATTCAACATTCACTTCTATCCAATAAGCCCTTGTCTCCCATCTCAGGAAATTAAGTTGTCATCCTGTGTCTCTTTCATTAATGTGACTATCATTTCATTGCTGTTTATTAAATTCCCAGGTAGCAGACCAAGGCCAGAGGTGATTCTAATGGCGGTGGTTATATTTTTAGCTCTCTGAGCTTGTTCATACCTCGTTAATTCAGGCATGCATTGAAAGGCTTTTATCGAAAAAATGATTCACGCATAATTCAACAGGCACTGTATTTTAGCCATCTGCTCCAGTTAATCGGCATTCTCCAATACACTGAAAGGGAAAGCAGCATTTTCTCACACCTCTCTCTTCTCTCCTTTCTCAGGTGGACCTCGGGTTCTTGCGATTCGTCTCGGCCATCGGCACCCAGGGCGCCGTTTCCCAGGAGACCCGGAAGATCTACTACCTCAAGGCCTATAAAGTGGACGTCAGCTCTAACGGAGAGGACTGGATCACATTGAAGGAAGGCTCAAAACAAAAGGCAGGGGACTCCGTCCATCAACTCATTTGTGATTTCAAAACTGCATTCGCCTACAGAGGTCCCCTTTAGGCTCTAGATTACTCACTTTTTTATGAGGGGAAAAAAGTCAAATACTGAAATGGCCCGAGCTCCACATGAAACTCTCAGAGCAGATAATCAAACTTGTTTATTTTTACTTGTGCCTGACCAGCGATCGCGTCATGAAAGCCACCGCTGCACATATACTGCATTTGAAAGATCCCGTCTCGGTAAAGCAGCCAGCTGACTTGAATTATGGTCCATTCCAAGTTGCCTTTGAGCTCGTAAAGCAGGGCCAAAACTTGAGTCTCTGTCTCCTAACGTGCAATTATACACTCTGCATGGTAATATACCACTGTGTGTGTGTGTGTGTGTGTGTGTTTCTTCCAAGCACAGACTGCGGTGCCAGTGCAGCACTGCAGTAGCCATAGGGAGGATTAAGTAAAGAATGTAGCCTCTGTTTTGTGTCAGACACCCTGTCGACTTGTCGTAAATGAAGCCGGGGATGACAAAAGACTTGACAAACAAGTGTTTCAATTGGCGGGGAGAGGAGGGGATGAGGAGAAGCTGTCATGTTTGAGCAGCTGCTGGAGGAGTGCCTAGGAGAGAAGAGGGGAAAGGAAGAGGAACAGAAGGAAGGGAATGCATGATTGACCGGTGCGCCACAGGCTGGAACCATCGATTGCTGATCGGACCAGGTTTTGTCCATCTTGAGGCAAACACCCCTTGGGTGTCCGGAGGGTCAGAGAGCCATGTGTGCGTGTGTGACATGTAAATACCACAAGGCCTTTTTGAGTGAAAGAGAGCAAGGCCTCAACAAAAAAAGCGTTGTCAACAGCAACAGAGTGTCCAAACACTCATATTTGTGCCGCTGTGTGCACAAACCCTTGGGCCTTGTTGTTTCACGGTCCCTCCAAAGTACACAGTCCCTCCTGTAAAGTGGCGGCTCAGAGGTGCCGCGTGCAGCGTGTGTTTTTTAGACACTCCAAAGTGCTTTTGTGCGGAGGAGCACCATTTGCTAAATGCTGAGCTTGCAGTTTGGAGTCTTAGTGCAGCCTCTGGAAGAAGCCACTTTGCAGCTGGCGAGCGGAGAGGAGACTCGGCGTGAAATGTAAGAGAGGGGATTACTTTGCAGCGGCCCCTCAGTGACGCTTTTGACAGGAAATGCCCAGGGACTGAGTTGAAGAGGGACTGCGCTGACTAATGGATCACACACACACACACACACACTTACTGTAAATATTGTGTTGTTTTTTTATTGTAAATAGTGTGTACTTGTTGCCCTTGCACATTCCTGCTGAGCATTGCCACTTTCATTTCACTGCACACCCTGTGTGTGTATGTGACAAATAAAACATCTTGAATCTTGAATCTTGACCAGGTGTTGTATTAGTTCATCCCAAATTAGCTGAACTAGCTAACTTTCTATCTGCCCGTCTATCCTGCTCCTCTCTGCTGGACTCCTCGCCGCCCCACAGCTCCTCCGTCGAGGAGGTCAGGAGGTCATGTGGTCACCGGTGTGATTCAATTACCCGGAATGGACTGTGACAGACTGTGGGGAGTTGTTTTGCCGGGTGGCCGGCCTCATCGTATGGCCGCTAGTAAACTGTCAACAAACCCCAGGGGAGAACAGTGGCATCTCTGACCTTTAAACAAGACGCTTCTGTAAAACCTCCTCAAAATCTGGTACCAGAGGACAGGAATAAAGGCATCTTGAGCCAATCTGGACTCGTCAAAGTTACACATAATGCCTCAGGTTTCACAGCCACAGGCCACGGCCCGGCTGTGCTGCTTCATCTGGCAAAAAAGGAAGTGCTAGTTGGATGTCACATTAAAATGTTAAAATGTTTTTTTTTTAATGTTTCGGTTTTTCATGTGTCAGCATCTTAACTCGGAACACAATCACTCTGCTCCAGGTGTTTTAATTGTTCATTTAAAGATGTGCCAATGCTAGCTGCATCTTAATCTCATCTAACGAGAATCTTCCGCTCTCTTGTTTCTCGATTCAAAGTGGCGAAGGTCGTAGACGAGCTTCCGCACCACGTCTCAATGTGTCAATAATTTACTTTCTTTCTGCCTTCTTTGCAGGTTTTCCAAGGCAACACCAACCCAACAGACGTTGCCAAGACGATGCTGCCCAAGCCCACGCTGACGCGCTTCATCCGGATCCGTCCCGTTACCTGGGAAACAGGCATCGCGCTGCGCTTCGAGGTGTATGGATGTAAGATATCAGGTTGGTACTGCCGAGATCACTGCTAATCTGCATAGACGGACACGTCTCAGTTCCATCTCGGCTCACAGCTGGCCACTGAGAAGGCTCCATTATACTGCTTATATTTCAACCACATGCAGTTGCAATTGCAATAATCAGATGATGCCACTTCAGACGTATGCGCGTGCCCCGGTGTCAGCGCCCTGCTTGTTTGCAACATACTGGGTATTTCCCACTCTGTCCCCAGTTGCACAAACATCTTCCTTCCACGAGGTGTGAGATGAAGCTCTGCTCGAAGGCTGAAGTTAGCGAGCTGCTGCATTATAGAGGAGTGGCACGTGAGGGAAGATTACCTATTTATGTTACCCCATGTTTAGATGTACTTCATTCAACATAAATGGAGGCTACATCTGGAGGGCAGAACGAGCTGAAGCTGGGCGGGGCCTACGTGGTCCCATCCCTCCTGATGAGCCGGTCACAGCCTCTTTAGCCACAGCCTTGCTTACACGGCATTGATTTTGGCAAAGCTCCTCTCATCTATGCCGGTTTGTCGATGCTATTTTAACGAGCGGTCGGTGAGTTTGCGTGCACGTGTGCGCTTGTGTGTGTGGGGCTCGCTTTCATATAGTTTTAACCCATCTGTCTGCATCTCTATGGGTTTCTGAATGTTAAGTAGTGATCGCTTGTCTGTTTTGTTCTTCTTTACTTGGATAGGGAGTACATCTCACAAGGACGACCATTTGTTGTCAGTGTTGTTAGTTCAGCATTAAGCCTTGGATTACAGTTACGGCTCCGGATTAGTGTGTCTGTGTGTGTGTGTGTGTCTGTGTGCATCACATATGTGTGGCTCTATATGTAATAGTTGAGGGCACTGCGGATACAGCACGGTTACAGATGGGGCGTGTCTTTCGGGCGCGCGACCAGACCGCAGCACAAAGCTTAAACACATCACAGGGCCGGAGTTCACCACAGGACCTCCTTAAGGACTTCAGCACCCCTGGGTGCTGTGAAGTCACTGCCAGTTTAACTGCATGCTAGCAAGTGCAGTCGGGGAGAAAGAGAGAGAGAGAATATTGCGAGGCCCTCAAAGGCTTCATAAACCCGGTGACTCACTGCACTCTACCTCGAGCTATGACACCAGAAGTTTGCTGAACAACTTTTGTTGAGAGAAATTTGAAATTTTTCCCCGACTTTTCCCCCCCCAAAAACGTGTAGATAGTGCACCAAAAATATGACCAGATACCAGGCATCAGCTTAGAGCATGAGCTGCACCCTAGAATGTTGCAAGATGCTTTTCATCACGGTCGCATGCCCCCGCTGCCACAAACGGCTACTCATCAATAAAAATATCCACCGCCCCTGTTGTTTGTAAATACACCATGGTGTATAAATATCTCCTATGAACCATTGATGCTCCACCCTAACCCTAAATGCGGCACACACCGCCATGCATCACCACCTACACATTCGCACTCCACACACACACACACACACACATAAACTGGGTGTGTCATTGCGTGCAAGCCATGATCTATGAAGCCTCAATGATCGCAGCTGAAGTCGATTAAGAGCTCCAGATGACCCCGGGGGAGTCTGGACTCGGAATCGGAACCACACGCAATCACACACGTATACCTTTCTCTCACTTCAAAGCCTTTGCTCGACCTGAGGCTGTGATCGCTCTCAAACGGATTCTGGCCGAAGACGAAAGCGAGAAGCTGGGGAAAAAAACACAAAAACAGTCCGTGAGGCGTTCGTGCTGCACCGCGTTTGAGCTGCGATTCAGTACACTGCAGGACCACAGAGTCGTCTCCCGGGTGTGCATAGGAGATGTTTTAGATAAGCGCAGAGAGAAAGAGAGAGAGATAGAGAGAGATAGAATGAGGCCTTGTTCTCCCAAGTCTTCGCTCGTTTTCTCCCAACATGCAGCCACGCTACTGAGTCCTGCAGCTACACTGTGCACTCTGTCTCACACTGACACAGAGGATGTGATATTGTCTAGATTTGTCCAAGCGAGATAGTTAATATGTTACTGCTTACCACGGATCCCTGACTCAGTGTCTCGGGATTAAGTAAGAAAGAATACAAGCTGCCAAGTGTCAGAACTCTCGAGGTCATTTCATCACGGTGGAACTTATTTGAGCTCCAATTTATTCTACTTGGCTGCGTACACCTACACAATGCGGACACAATAAATATAAAGTTATACAGATTGCTGCAACTAATAACTGAAGGGTAGAACTAAAGAAATAATTTAACTTGGACTGGCATCTTTTTAGTCATTGTGGTCATTTTCAAAACGATTGACTATATTATAAATATCGAGGCACAATTCCCTTTTGTGTGTATGACGGAGATCTTAGAAATAAAGCAGTCTCCCTCACTTCAAAGTAGTCCAGGAAGTACAACCAGGGTAACGAATCTTGGTTGACATCATGTCAAAATTCAATGCAAAAGATAAAAAAATGCTCCATTTGGTTATTTTTTGTATATGGACCACCAGCAGTAGGAAGCTGGGCTGAACACAAAAACTGACACTGGTGGTCAGAAACTGGTACTTCGCTCATTAAAAATGTTGATCGGGTTGTTAATTTGTATCTGTCCTGGTTCCCAGCGCCAGTAGAATTGTTGTCAGTCATGAGCAATCAATAACAATTCATTAGATAGGACACCAACAACAGCTTAGAAAGCACTGCGCTGGCTATCTGTTCAGGAGTAGGAAGGAGAGAGCATGTGGAAAGTTAAGGAATTCAGCTTTACATATGCAAATGCTTCCGAGCCGCAGCAACAGGTTGTTTTCCTGTTCGGCTTTTGATATGGAGGGATGACATCGATGAGGAGAAAACAGCTGTCTCCCCTTTGAAACAAATGGGAAAGCATGCATCCAAAGAAGCTAAAAATAAAAAAACATTGAAACCACAGAGAGTCTGGATAGGGTAAGATCAGAGAAGTAGAATAAAGGAGGAGAAGAAAGTCTGAAAATGTGCAACGGAAACAACGAGGTGTTAAAAGACACGGTCCCACAGATGTTGACAACATGTGGAGCAGAAGGTGCAGCAGCAGATACAACACAAAGAGAAAGAGTGTTTGTGTGTTGGTATACGTGAGTCGGCAGAGGGAGGAGGGGGTGGATAAGGGAGATGAAAATAAATAGCACTCCCAGAACGTGCAGGACGCAGAAGCACCAACCAAGAGGAGGGTTTTAATTGGCTGCCTGGAGACAACCGCTTCAGGCAAAGGAATTAGTATGCATGAGATCTGAAGCCAGAGAGAATGGAGGCAGATATGACAGCAGCATCACAAAGAGTTTGATGAGTTGTCCGGCTCGCTTTGACTTTCACCTTTCTTGTTGCATGTGAACCTCAAATTTGCCAAGTGGACTTGCGGCCAGGTCAATGATATGGGCATCAAGGATAGAGATGAAGTCTTTAGTGGCCCAACGTTGCCGCAGTTTGTCATTAGTCTGAATGAGAATGCTAAGCATCTTTTTGTCTTGCAGAGTACCCATGCTCGGGCATGCTGGGCATGGTATCGGGGTTGATCACAGACAACCAGATCACCGCCTCCTCCCATACGGACCGCAGCTGGGTACCGGAGAACGCCCGCCTGCTGACCAGCAGGACGGGATGGACCTTGCTGCCCAAGCCCCAGCCCTTTACCAGCGAATGGCTGCAGGTGGATCTTGGCGAGGACAAGCTGTTGAAAGGGTTGATCATCCAGGGAGGGAAGCACCGGGAGAACAAGGTCTTCATGAAGAAGTTCCGCCTCGGCTACAGCAGCAATGGCTCCGACTGGAGGATGGTGCTGGACACCAGTGGGAACAAGCCAAAGGTGAGAGATGTCCACTATATTTGATTGATTTTTCTTACAAATCTGAACCTTAACTCTGAAGAACCCTGACTGCTTTCTTTATGTTGAGGCAAAGGTCATTTCAAGGAGAAACGGTTGGCATTGGTTTAATTTCGAACACCAAAAGATTGTGGAAAACGATTCGTAGACCTGCTCCTCAAAACTGTCCCTCGAACGCATCGGAGCATCAATTCCGATTATGGCGCATTTAGTCAATTTTCACCGGAGCGTTGCGCCTGGCAGTTGTGAGTCGTTCAGGAGTCGTTGCGAGTCAATTTCAGCGGCGCTTTGAATCACATTAGGATAAGCATCTTGAGTCTCTCCCATCCTTCGCCCAATTCTCTCCTCCTGTTTTGTATTCTGCACGACACCCACCGCTCAACCCTTTCAGTGGATGGTGAAAGTGCGGGGAGTGAGGGGGGCGGGGGGCGGGGGGAGAGGAGGAAAGACGAAGGCGAGAGAGAAGGAAAGGAATGTGCAACCGAGAGAAGTGACTCGAGATTGATCTGCCGGTGTCACCGCACGCAAGGGAGACACACGCCAACACTTTCCTCAACGCATACACAGGCTTACCCACATATATATGTGTGTATATATATATGTGTGTGGAAGTCTATATATGAGCCTGTACATACACAACCACGCACACTTCCAGTCCCCAATTACAAACGTCCCTGACAGGGCATACATCTGATCCAGATGGGCTGATGGTTGATTTATGAAGGGAATAAGGAGGATCCATACCCCCCCCCTGTCCTAGTTAACCGCCTCTTTCCCCTCGCCTGAGAGGTTCCCAGCATCTAAGGTGCACCAGGCTCCTTCACGTGATCACACCCATTAATCCACTTCCATCATGCCTCTTTTTGCTTGCTACTCTTGCATCCCACGTCCTCCTCTTTCCCTTCGTGTATATCCCTTTGCTCGAGAAGTATCTGAAAGAGCCAAAAAGTTGCCTTCGACAGCGCTGTGTGTCGTGCTGTTGGAGCCGTGCTGCAGGTGTCGGCGAGATGAGAGAGATCTGGTCATCTTCTGTTCTTTCTTCTTACTCGCGTACCCTGCAAAAGCCACCCGTGCAGCCCCCTTCTGGTGTTTCGGCAGGCAGGAATGAGTTTGCCTCGGGGCATCTGCGTTTGAAGAGCTGTATGAGTCAAACGCCCAGCAGTGCCGTTATCAGCAATATTGTCTTTTTATTTTTCACTCACCTTTCCTTCTCTGTCTTTGTTCCTCTTCCTCCCACCCTTTCTCTCCCTTTCCCTGACAGATATTCGAAGGGAATAGCAACTACGACACTCCTGAGCTGAGGACGGTGGAGCCCCTGCTGACCCGCTTCATCAGAATTTACCCAGAGAGGGCCACTCCTGCTGGCATGGGCCTGCGGCTAGAGCTCCTGGGCTGCGAGGTCGAAGGTAAGCTGGAACTTCTATTAAAATCCATTACATTTGGTCTCAGGTATCACTTTGGATTTGGTGCAAAATGTACATAAAAAGGCTTTGTTATGACGACCTGTGGTGGTGACCTTTCTACCTCTAACGGCAGTAACACCGCATCCACCAACGGGGGCAAAGTTACCACCCAGGTTGAAAACGCTTTTGCCCATGGTGATGGCATTTACAGCTGTGGCTACGTTTTTAACTTCTGCAATGAAAAGTTCACCCCTGGTGTTGACAGTGGGGTTTTTTTAGACAAAACATTAATTTATTACCCACAATGCCATCCTCACTGGGCACTCCTTGACCCTGTGCGTTTGTTCGCTGCTTTTACATGTATTTACATCTGACATGTCTTGGTGCACTCAAAGAGGAGCCATCTATCACCTCAGCTGATGACATGGCTGCAAGTAGTTTGGCCTGTCTTTGCCATGGTCGCGGTTATTTAAAGATGCGGCGGCTTCCTGTGTTGAGCCCACAGCTGTCCAGCTCCTGCTCTTCTTTATCCCTACAAGTCACACTTGTCTTGTCTCCCGGTTACATCAAAGCTGCCCCCATAGCTAGCCACTTCACATGGCCAAGTAGGATTATTGCAGCCTGTCCTCCATCGCACTCTTCCCAACCCCTTGCATGTCTTTCTCTTTTCAAAAGAGCCGCACACACTTTGCTATCTTATTTTACTCTTATCCCTATTTTTGTTCCTTCCACCAGCTTTTTATCTGTCTCTCTCAAAGCTGACGTAGCACACCAACAGCTCAGCGATGTAAGAGTGTGTAGCGCTGGCCCTAAGTGGATTTACATATTGGATTTCAGGGAGGCCCATTCCGTTGTAAGCCTCATGGACTCCCACCGGGAGCTTTAGTCAGATGATAATGCTTGTTTTCAGTGTTAATGCCAAACACACACACATACTCACACACCCACACACACACAGAGCAACCAACCGTAATCACTCTGCCAAATATGTGGTTACTGGCGTTAATACAAAATCAAGGTGCGTACGCAGGTGCTCGTACTGGTGTGTACAAGCACGTGTGTGTGAAACAAACCGTAGCAGCAGGGCTAAATCCTCATTTCTGTGAGAGGCTCCCCTGGCGCAGCGCTGACCCCAACCCTGACCCTCCCCACCTTGAATCTGACAGGGGCTGATCTGCCTCATATTTCATCTAGCACAGGGGGAGAGCGAGAGCATTGGCTCACACAGTTATGGTACACATCCATTTTTCAGGAACTTTCCCCCCTATGCCTCTCTCGCTCTCTCTCTCATCTCTCGATCATTACTCCGTCAGTGGAAACACACCCAAATGTACACACACACTGCCGGACGGCTGTGCGGCAGCGGAGCGTGCAATGGATTGAGGGCCATGCCCACATCCAAGCGGGGTGGGGCTATAATGATAGGCCACTATGGGGCCCCACTTGTGCATCTTTTAAGGTTTTAGTGGCCTAAACCTGAAGCGAACAGGCTTTCGCTTCAACTCTATTTATACCCACACCTCCACAGCATGATAAAAGGAGGAAAGCTAATAGCTCAAGTCTAGATGAAGCCCAGTGGGCAACTGTGGGCAGAACCTGCTGAGCTTTTGAATACATATTTCAGTGTTTCATTCTTTTTTAAATATTTGATAATTAAACTATGAAGCAGACTTCAGCCTTTCAGGCTACTATTTTCAGTGTTTGGTTGACTGAGAGGTAAATCACTAACATTTTTGGAAAAAAAGGGCCAAATATGTGGGATGTAATTTTAAACCCTGCAGTATTTTCATCACGGAACATACAGAAAGACAGTTTGAATTAAATCAGAAAGGCATTTTCCAACCTAAAATCGAATCCATAACGTCTCCCTTCTCCACCCTCACAGCTCCGACAGTCCCGCCTACCACGCACATCCCGAGCACCACTCCGTCGGACGAGTGTGACGACGACCAGGCGAGCTGCCACAGCGGCACAGGTGATGACTACGACGTGACAGGTGCTGACATCGCCCTCATGAGACTGCAACCGCACCCCCACCGCACACCTCTTACCCTTCTGTCTGCTACGGCTAGCACTCAATCTGCTCCACTTTACCAGCTTCGCCGCTCTCTCTGCTGTGGTTAGATTTGATACCGCGGCTAATCTGCCACCCACTGTGCCTACTCGCTTGCACGCATCCCCCGGGCATGTCGGTGGTACACGGCGCTCTAATTATGTGCACCTGTAGCTCCCACCCTCCCCTTTTACCTCCGCCTCCGCAAAGTCACATTAGACGATTGTCACACTTGCTCCAGAGATCATCACATCTGCATACCTGCTTCTACTAGCTCTGCCTCTCTCTCTCTCTATCCTTTCATCTCTCACCCGCCTTGTCTGCCTGCCCCCTCCTCTTTTCCACGCACTCCTCTTGGCCTCGTTTCCCACTAACCCCAGTAACTCTCTGAGCCGGCACTGCTGTCTGCACTCCCCATTAACCAGCAGTCTCTGGTGATGAGCATGGCACCGTTTCAGTCACGCGTTTTGAAAGTATTACATTAAGTGCGTCACGTTGGATACACTTGGGCCTAATGCGACTGAGGGGAAAGACAATGCATGTGTTGGTTAGAGAGATCTAGCTTTTAGCCTGCAGGGATATAATAGGTGCATGTGTGCAGTTATTTGAAAAAAGAAACGAAACTCCTGCTATTGCTGGGCTAACCATGCTGATGTGTTGTGTTTTGGCAGGTGGTCCCACGATGCCAGAGGCCACCACTGCTGAAGTGGATACCATCCCAGGTGAGAATCTTCTCTTTTTCTTTTTTCTTACCCATCGATGGTTCCGCATCTTACCGAGCGTCTTCAAAGACGACGTGCCAGAATGTTGAGACGGAGTAAAAATCAAACTTCTCTACGTTTGTATGTTTTTGTTAAAAATTTATTTCCATAGATTTACCATAAGGTGTACCTTAGCTAATGAATGCCAGCTCACCATGGCCTTCCCCCCCCCCCCTCCCCCCCCACACACACACACTGCTGCGTGTCTGTTATTAAAGCTGATGATGTGGCCCCGAGAGGCTCCTGCTGACAGGGTGAGGGAGGTTGCGTGATGCAGAGCTAGCTGATGATAAGCACTGGTGCTCTGTTGCTGACTCCTCAGCATAATCACTAATCACCGGTCCGACACTGACACACACTAAACCCACAGACACACGCACACGCAAAACACAAAATCAGGGAAGCACAATGCAAATGACCACAGGAAATTGGGTGTGCTTTGGGGTCACTTACACACTACACACACACACACACACACACACACAATGCGGGTTGATGAGGCAGTAGCCAGCTGAGAGTCTGTGCCCCAGTCTGCTGACCTTGGCTAATGGGCCATAGGCTCCATCGAGCCCCCTTCACTCTGTCTGCAGTCTGCTGGGGCAGCAGCTATGATAGATGAGAGCTGAGGTGTGTGTGTGTGTGTGTGTGTGTACATATTTACGCATGTATGAACACAACTACATATCTGTGGGTAAACACTTATCCGCCTGACTTTTTATTTCAAGAGTCTCGAACCGTGCATGCTAATCAGCTCTGTGCATGCGAGTGTGTGCCCGCGTCTGCTCGGGTTTGTGCGCGCCGTGGACTCCAATCTCCGAGGATGTATTTTCCGTTGGCATTCGGCAAGAAAAAGTCTCTTTTTATCAACTAGCCATGTGATTCATGTGGCCGTTCATCTAATCCAGAGCTTGTTGGTAGCCTCAGTCGAAGCCTCCGAAGAATGGAAAAAAAAGCCAAAGTTATTTTAATTGGGAATGGGATGTCTCGACAAAGAAAAGTGGCCTGGCGTCTGAAATGTGGTTACACATGGGAATTCCATTCTGTGTGTTTAATGGGTAAATAGAGTCACTGCCTGTAGAAAACTAGTTAAATCCTTCCCATTATTAAAGGGAATATTGGCTCCGAAGAATGAGCCACCTCCCTGTGTCTCTAAAGGCATCTCATGCTGGAGTCTAAGGCCGTGGCTAACGTCCCAAACATCCCGCTCCCTTGCGTTCCATGGAAGTCTTTCTTCATCCAATTTGAAAAACACGAAAGCCCGAGCTCCCACACAGTTTCTTCAGCGCGCCGTGTGTCCATGAGGGATTGAATTGTTGGAATGGGGCCCCGACACTGTTACCAAAGCTGTCTCCAAACCTCAAGTCTCGGCTCTCATTAAAATCCTGAGCTCTCTGTGGGTTGCTTTGAATGTTGCTTTCTCGACTGGACGCCATATCCAGACCCCATCTTCCTCTTCCCTTGTCCCTGTTTTCAGTGTCCCTCCACAGCTCCTTTATATACCCTGTTTCATTCATTAAAGGAGATCATTAGCCGTAGCCAAGGAATACGGTCTGCATGAGGTCTCTGCTGTTGGCTCGCTCCTTTCTCATGTTGGAGCCATAACTGTCCGAAGTCTGTCTCTCCCTCCCGACTTGGCTGTCTTTATCTCCCCACACGGCACTCCAAGTTTACGTCCCGCAGTTCTTTTCTGCCCTCTAGTGCATGAAGCGGATCAGGATAAGTGAATGCAGCCCCAAAGTGTAGCCTGCTGTCACATCTGCTGTCTCATCACGACAGGACCACCCGGTCATTGTTCTGTTAAAGCAAAAAGCTCAAATAAAATTGTTCTGTTGTGATGAAACCTGACCCCCTGACGCCTGATCTTGACCTATCTTCAACCAATTTGCAGCTTTCCTGTGGTTCGCCTGCGACTTTGGATGGGCAAATGACCCGTCCTTCTGCAGCTGGACGTCAGAGGGCACTGGTTCCAGGTGGCAGATTCAGTCCAGTGGCACCCCCACCCTCAACACTGGACCTAACATGGACCACACAGGTGGATCGGGTAACTTCATCTACACCTTGGCGACAAGTCCCCAAGAGACAGAGGTGGCTCGGCTGGTCAGCCCGGTGGTCAGCTCCCCGGACTCAGACCTGTGCGTGTCCTTTTGGTACCACATGTTCGGGCCGCACATTGGCACACTGCACATCAAGCAGCGCAAGCAGACAGTTGAGGGACCGGCTGACATCCTGCTGTGGACCGTCAGCGGTCACCAAGGCAACCGCTGGAGGGAAGGTCGTGTCCCTGTGCCCCGCACCAACCAACCCTATCAGGTAAATCACAAGTGGTCTGTGGCTCATTTGGGCATTTACCACCATGCCCATGCTCTTTCCATTCAAGGAGAGGTTGCCGAAAAAACAACCCTGTGCGTTTTTTTCTTCCCAAAGGTGGTGATCGAATGTCTGGTGGAGAGAAAGAGCTGGGGAGACATCGCTGTGGATGACATTAAGGTGCTCAATGGACTCAGCATGACAGACTGTAAAGGTGAGGCTTTTAGAGTTCATCGGTGCCATGCCTGCATTCAGTTTCTTGATCTGAAATATGACACGTTTTTTATCTGCTGTCGGATTTCATTGGGGTTTCTGTTTGAGCAGATCCTGACGTACCCACTGAGTCGATGCTACCAGAGGACCGCTTCAACGAAATCCGTAAGTCACTTCACACGGAGGCTTTATTCAGCGGTATCACGTTTTCAACTATTTGGTCACCTCCAGGCCCTTCGTAGTTCATGGGATACCTCCCGTCTCATTCTTCTGTGCTTCTGTCCCACCCCTCCACCCTTCAGTTGAGGAGATCACCGAATATCCAGACTTTGTGGAGACCAACCAGATCAGCGGAGCCGGCAACATGCTGAAGACGCTCGACCCCATCCTCATCACCATCATCGCCATGTCCGCCCTGGGGGTCTTCCTGGGCGCCATCTGTGGCGTGGTTTTGTACTGCGCGTGCTCGCACGGAGGCATGTCGGACAGGAACTTATCTGCCCTGGAGAACTATAACTTTGAACTTGTGGATGGTGTCAAGCTAAAGAAGGACAAACTCAATGTACAGAGCTCATATTCGGAGGCGTGAGATGGGACCGGGTGCACTCGCGTGACTGTATGGCGTGCAGAGCTCGCAGGGCGTGCACATAGACTGGCTGTAGGCATATCCTCTCGTATATCAACGAGTAACCGGCTCAAAGGACTGCCGACGCCCTCAACTCGCTGGACAGGTTCAGGAACCAATGGGAGGGTCGACCTGATACACGCTTTTCTCAGGAGCTGCAGTAAAAAAGAACCTACCAGTAGGGGACACTGTGTACAGATAAAATACAGAAAAAAATTATGTACAAATGATTTAGATGATATTTTAATTTTCTATTTTGATTTTCATTCATTTTTACAATCGGATGCTGGTGTTGAGACCAATTTATTAATAATGTTTAAAGTATTTATCGTTTTCTGGAAAATAAATGTTTAGTTAGTTTTTTCGTATCAGTTCATGAAGGCTGTTGTTTATTTTAAAGTTTTGAAAGAGACGTATCAAAATCCTAAATGTACCATATCCGGCAAAACTGTAAATTTGCCCTAGCATAAAGGGTGTGCCCATAACCCATGGCCCTGAGACATGTACCCTTTCCCCTTTGACCTCTATCACTCTAATGTGAGGGTCCCACTCACGGCAATGTATATTCTGACAGTGCCTTTAGTACATTTCGGTTCGGCCTCCTCTGTTGATCTGGGTGTTTTTTACTGTACTTGGCCTAAGTTTTGATCACAGGAAACATGATCTTATAAATAACTGCAGAACAGGATAAATCTATCACAGTGCTTTGTTTTGTTTTCTTGTTGTTCTTTGTCCAAAAACCACACACTGTAAATACGTTTTAATATATTTTATTGCCCTTTCTAAGAAAGTAAAAAGAAAGAAGAAAAAAAAGCTGCAGTATCCCTTTTTTCATGGGTTTGTGTGTCTGTAAATACATTCTTCTGACTGTTCTGTGGAAGGTCCAGTTATATGTTTTTGTATTTTAGATTACTTTGCTCAGACGAGTAAGATGTGTGTGGTCGATTTTCAATGTGTATTGAAGCCATCTGTCATCGAAAATGCCCACTTCACGAAGAAAAACACAGAAAGACAAATGAATCAAAAGGTAACGGAGAAAACAACGACAACAACAACAAAAAACCGCTGACATGACGATGATATCTTTGCTGTGAGTTTCACCAGAACATGTTCCCATCAAACACGCTCATGTCGACGGCAGAGGAGGGGGTGGTGAAATGTATTTCATGTCTGCCAGCATACCAAAAAAAACAACAACAATCATCATCGCTTTGCTTTCGCTCAGACCGAGACGAGCTCGCCACCTCCGAAGAACTTGTTCACTGAAGAAGTACTGACCGGACAATGCAGCTTGAATGCACATGTGTGTGTGTATATAAAAAAGGGGTGAAACACACTAACTGAAGAATGGTGCTGTTCCTTTAGCCAGACACGATGAACCAGCTTGTCATTGTTCACATGCTGTACTGTAGCTTAAAGGCCTCTCGGACCGTGAAGGCTTTCTTCTCTTTTGTACGTGTTCCACGTGT
Organism: Pseudoliparis swirei; assembly: GCF_029220125.1. Taxonomy (NCBI): domain Eukaryota; kingdom Metazoa; phylum Chordata; class Actinopteri; order Perciformes; family Liparidae; genus Pseudoliparis; species Pseudoliparis swirei. Next base: position 18,465,873 of record NC_079403.1, read on the forward strand.
AGCAGCCATAACGTTGTGATGTCATTAGGATGGGACACTGGTACAGTGAGTGGGGGGAACACCAGGTCACCCATGGCCTGGGGCTTAACCAGAAGAACGGTGGCCCCCTTCATGGTTCACCGGGGGGATTTTCTCACTTAGTAAATACCACAAGACCTTTGGTTCCCTTTATCATCACCCACAAAAGAACTGAGTCCTCGCTTTGTCCCGGCAGAGTAAATCAAGAGGGGGAATGGTAGGACGCTCGTAGAGAAAGAGCTGTTTGTTTTTTCTCTCTCTGTTAAAGCTTCAAACAAGTGCAAATGTCACCTCGACGTGAACTCTTCACATCTCCATTGAGACTCTTGTTTGCCGATAGGTGGGTGTGTGGATGGATGGGACAATCCCGACCGCTTGACACTGAAAGAGGAAGGGCCTCCGCGTGAGATTGACAGTATCAGGACACAGGGGCCCACAGGAAAGCCACTGTGTGGCTCTCTCTCGCGCCACAATCAAACAAAAACAATAAGTGGATCCAGAGAAGAGCGACATCCTCCCTCCCCATCCCCCCCCCCCCCCCCCCTTGGTTTACGGAGGACTGTAGCTCCCTGACTGTAGTCTGCTGACTTCGAGAAAACGAAGCACTGTAGCGTGGACTCAAAAACAAACAATGTTGCACTGATAAATATATTTAAGAGGTTTATGTGTTTATAGCGTTCATTTGCAAAGAAAGAAAAGATAAGCAGACGTCAAAAACACAAAAAACGTTTTCATTTATTTCATCTTTTTTATAAATAAACATATATGAATATATAGTTTCAGATTATGTGGTATGATTCTGAAATGTAAAAAATATCGCAAATGTTTTCATTATTGAAAAAGGCATACAAGATTTTCCAACAGTAATGTCCCCTCCCCCTCCATTGACATGTCATATTAACGCATCGTTTTGTACGGTCATTCAAATTTTGTGCAGATTACTTTTCTTTTTTTTTACGAGAAGAAGAAAAGAATACTTTTATTTTCAATACTGCTTCTGTAATTGCTGTTGTAGGGGAAAAAATGAATAAACAGCAAGGCCTTAAAAAGTGTCGTGATCCCGGAACTATTTGTCTCTTTTCCAATCCGATCACATCTCAGCCGTCAGCCAGCGGCCTCTTTGACGCAACTCCTGTGTGTTGTTTGTTTGCTACAAAGTGATGTGAACGCACCATTTCAGTCGGCTAGACGGTGATGTAAACAAAAGAGATTTGTAGTCTTTGTCTCGCAGCCGCTGCTTTTCCAAAGGCACAAATAAAAGACATCTTCAGATTAAGGAATTGGCTCATTTACTTGGTTATTTATTAATTACAGGGCAATTAAGTTGTTGTGGGAGATTTATCAGCGGAGAAAAATGCAAACTGTTTGACCAATTGACTTCAACAGCACGTCATAAATGCGAATGATTCATGCTCGGATCTCGAGAGCAGACTCTGATGTGAGGACTCTCCACCTGTTAAGGGCCAGTGAACGCTGACCACTGATGAGAGACACACTCTTGGTCCGCCATTAGCAGGAAGTAGGTCACGTCTTCATTTTCACTGATTTGTGTTTCCATCTGAGGAGCTGAAGCCGCATCCCGGAGCGCCGGAGTATTATTTTGGAAACACGCTGACAGCGAAACGACTTTGACTCCACGGGGATTGTGGAGGTGAATATGTTTCGTAGTTTAATTTGAAAGAATTGGCAAAAAAGAATATCAGCGATTATTCTCCGACGCTTACTGCCCTTCAACATCAGCGCATCAGGGATGAATAGCAGCGATGCTTCGCCCCCATTATCGTAAACAAGCAAATTAGACTGAGAACATCATTTGGCTGCACGTTCTCCACGCGCAATTGAACCAGGAGAGATTTGTAACCCAGCAACCCCGCTAGATCCTCTCTTATCTCTCCTGAAAAGACTTGGACCTTGCATGGAAATACTCCGACTTGATTCATTCCTTCATTAATTAGGCAAGCAAGCGTGAGGCAAGGTCTCATCCATCGTTTATCTTCGTCGCACACTTAATAGATAATTAAAGCACAAATTACTCTGGAGAACAATCCAAGAGCTGAAAAAAATAATAAAATGATTGACATATACAAAGAAACAAAGTTGTATGCCTTTAAATAAGGTAATTTCCCCATATTTTTCAACCTGGCCGCCATTTTGCCAAGTTGTTAGCATGTAAGAAAAGGGAATAAAGCCATCATCAATGTGCAATCAGCCAGCAAACATTTTGAATTATTAATAAAGGGGCATTACTTCATCACGTTCTCATAATCCTTTAGGCCTGCAGATGTTAATGAATGGATCCTGGTCCCGGTGCAGCTCTTTCCCATCAGGACTTTAGTGAAGAAGTAAAGAAGATCAGCCAGATGGAGCCTTCACAACCTGGCAAACAGTCTGCACATTGTATTATCTGTAGAGGCTTGACCAACCGGTTGTTGGTAGATTAAATTTAATTCAGTTTATTTTGTATAGCCCAATATCACAAATTTGCCTCAAAGCGCTTTACAGTCTGTACACATACGACATCCCTGTCCCAGGACCTCACATCGGATCAGGAGAAACTCCCAAGAATTAGAAAAAAACCTTCCAGTGGGAAAAAAAGAGCAGAAACTTTCAGGAGAGCAACAGAGGAGGATCCCTTCCCCCCGGATGGACAGAAGCAATAGATGTCATGTGTACAGAAGGAATCATTACAGTGTTACATAAACACATTTAATGAATAAGACAAATGTTTGAATAATTTGTAGTAGGCATGGACCATGATTCGTTTCAATTCAGTTTATTTTGTATAGCCCATTCTCACAAATTACAAATTTGCCTCAGAGTGCTTTACAATCTGTACACAGAGACATCCCTATCCCAGAACCTCACATCAGATCAGAAAAAACTCCAAAACAACCCTTTCACGGGGGAAAAACTAAAGAAACCTTCAGGAGAGCAACAGAGAAGGATCTCTCCAGGATGGACAGGTGCAATATATGTCATGTGTACAGAAGGACAGATTAGAGTTAAAACACATTCAATGAATATGACAGAGTGTATGAATAGTTGGTAGTAGGCATGTAGCCTACCACGATCCAGACCTCCACAGTCCATGAAACAGATGCAGATAGGTGGGTGGGGGGAGTGTCAGCAGGTTCATGACAGGAGGCTGGCCCGTCAGACAGGAGGCAGCGGACACAGCCAGGTCCAATGGACCCTACGAGACGTGAAGTCAAAAAAACTCCGGGGAGGAAGCAGAGGGGAATGGAGAGATGTAAATTCATCCATAAGACAGAGTAATATCCACCACAATTTATCACAGTGGGTGAGTTTACAAACGTGAAGTACATTTTCCTGATCCATCCATCCATCCATTATCAATACCGCTTCATCCTCATTAGGGTCGCGGGGCGCTGGAGCCAATCCCAGCTGACATAGGGCGAAGGCAGGGACACCCTGGACAGGCCGCCAGTCCATCTCATTTTCCTGATGTGTTTTTTAAATACTTAATTTTGCATTTTTGTCTTGGTGATTTGTGAATAGTTCTTCCACCACTGAACACAATCATCCAAGTCATCCTCTGACTGCCGTTCTCTGTTTTACCACTTGGTGGCCCAGTAGAGCAGTGTTGCTCCACAGTAGCCTACAAGTGTCTCGTGGACGTGGAGCTGTAATGCCAGAGTGGCTCTACAGAGAACTAACTTCGGAGGACATTTCACAAGGCACATCGTTTTCTCAAGAATTACACGTTTTATTATGAAAGTTAGTTCAGCCAGTGAGTGCACGGTTTGAATCCTTTTTGTAGAGGCACATATTAGACAATTATGTTGCTTGTTGTGATGCTGTCATGACAGATGTTTGTTCTCAACGTGATGGTAATGACATGGACTGAAAGGAAAAGCAAGAAAAGTGTAAAGAAACGTATATTGCACTTTAGTGGAGGGATTTGTCCTTGTTGCAGTGACCAGAACGGTCCACGGGGGGGCTCCAGTGGTCATGGGAGCACCAACATTTACATTATTTACATTTGGCCAACTGGAGTATTTATTTGCTTTGAAGATACCCGGTGAATCCGGAAGAGACATTTGAAGATGCTTGGAGTAATATCTTATCTTTATGAGTGTCATGTGTATTGACTACATCAGACTGCCATTTTCACATGTTGTATTTCTTCTCACAACCCAACTTCTCAAAAGATTCAGGATTGCCCACATATTCAATGATGTGTTCAAAGACAGACACACACACAAACACACACACACACACACTCACAGAGAGAGAGAGAGACCGTTGCTGTGTTTTACTGGAACTATAGGTGTCATTCATTTATTTGATTACATTTGTGAAAGGTGTTTAAAAAACTGTAATCATCTGAAATATTGCAATGTTCTATGGGCTTACACAGACTTGGCAGAATATTTTTTTAAAAGTTTAACTGGAACATAAATTGTAATGATATTGTGCTCTGACCAAGTAAGGCGCCTTGGCGTTAGTATCACATACTTGGCTTTAGGCATTTATATTTATATTGTTAATACCAGCATTCTAGCACTTTGGCCTCTAACATGCATTGGTTTATATTTATATCTCCAAGACAAACTGGCTTTACACAACCAGGCAAGTATGTTACAATGAATGTGTATTTGTACATCATTACTGTCCTTTTTTGTTTGATAAAAACGAGACTCGTTGAGCTCCTCTCCAAACTGCCGGTAACTCCGGATGCATGGTACATTTTTACATCAAGACAGTTGAGGGTGTGTCTGTAAAAAAGCCCACATGTGGTTCCTCTGGCACATTCTAATGCCAATATTCCTCCATATGTTTACAGTGATCTTATGAATATTTTAGTGATTATAGCTGTGACTGGAGAGGGATCCTCCTCTGTTGCTCTCCTGAAGGTTTCTTCCCTTTTTTCCTCGTGAAAGGGTTGTTTGGGAGTTTTTCCTGATCAGATGTGAGGTTCTGGGATAGGGTTGTCTTCATGTACAGATTGTAAAGCACTCTGAGGCAAATTTGAATTTGTAAGAATTGGCTATATAAATAAACTGAATTGAAATTGAATTGAATTGAATCATTTTGGGATGGCATCCACGATGGAGGTTGCTGATTAAAAGACTCAAATCGTGACTGCAGGGAGCTTGGGTAACTTTCATCACTGGCAAACCTCGAAAGGATTATTTTCCTACTTTATGATCAATTAAAGCCTAGAATGAAACAAACCTATAGATATTTGACTATAAGGGTTTAATCCAGTCAACAAAGACCACATTTCTTATGAATGCAAATTAGTTTATGATAATTATATTAAATGTGAGAGCAGAGACAAATACATTAATTGAAGAGAGACTTAATTTACTGTCAACTAATATATGTATTAGATTTGATGGACAGAAATACAATATATGCCATGTTTACAGAATGAACATTGTGACAGAGTAAAATGGCCTGGGCTATGATGTTTGAAAATCAATTCCAAACTGTATCAACTATATCAATTTTCTTCAAAGCAACAATGGGAAAGATAATGTTTTAAATGTGCAATTTCCGTCCAGTTAACGCCGATTGAACTCTTCACCCAGAGGGGGATGGGAGGGAGATAAAGAAAGGAGCTGCATTCCCTTGTAAACACTCCCGAGAGACTAAACAGGATTCCAGGGTCTTCCAGATGTGATAGTTTGTTTTCTCTTACACGTTTCCACTCCATCCCCCCATTGCTGAGACAGAAACAACTTTCCACTAAGTTTAAAAACAAATACATAACTGGCTGAGTTGATTATTTTCACTGAAACTGAGCCTCAACAAAAATGCTGTGGAATAATGCTCTTATTGTTGTGAACAATGCCGTATGTGTGGTGAAAATCCGTCTTTCTTTCTTTATTTCTTTAACCTAATTCGACAATAGATAACCAAATACACATCAGGAGAAGAAGTATGCATGATGAAGAGAATACATTTCTTTAGAAGGCAGATACAATCAAATAATTATGCATACAAAGCTTCCATTCTGTCGCAATTATCAATAAGAAACATTTCGCCATGACAGCTTAAAATTACTTGAAAATCTGCAATGATCACTTTAGTATTTGGGAGTTAGCTATTATTAATCCTTAAATTCACTTCAGAGACAACACACCTTTTCATTATGTGATGAACAATTATCTTGGTGGTTTAATTATTTTTACACAGATTGTTGTTCTGATGGTTCTGGATTCTCTTCATGTTTTTTGTTGTGGTCGTTTTTAAAAACAAATCAAAATCACCATGAGGGACACACACCAATACAATAAAATCAGTCCGAGGTGCTTCCATAAAATAACTTTTATAGAGCATGTTTACCTTCGCATTGAAAATTCGGAAGGTTATGTTTCGATCGGCGTGTATTTATTTATTTATTATCTTCGCATTGAAAATGCGGAAGGTAATGTTTTGATCGCCGTGTATTTATTTATTTATTTATTTATTTGTATGAGTGTTCCTCGCATAACACAAAAAGTGTTTAACCGAATCGCATGAAATTTGGTGGGATGATTGGTTATTATCATTTGATTAGATTTTGGGATCAATCGGGTCAAAGGTCAAGGTCATGGAAAGGTCCAAATCTTCTTTTTACTAATGCCAAAATGTTCATAATTCAATGCCCAATCGTGTGATATGTGAAGGTATGCGCTCTACCGAGTGCCCATTCAAGTTTATTTATATATTTGTATGCGTGTTCCTCGCATAACAAAAAAGTTTTAAACCAAATCGCATGAAATTTGGTGGGATGATTGGTTATTATCCGGGGACCATTTGATTAGATGTTGGGATCAATCGGGTCAAAGGTCAAGGTCAAGGTCATGAAAAGGTCAACATCTTCTTGAATCGCATGAAATTTGGTGGGATGATTGGTTATTATCCGGGGACCATTTGATTACATTTTGCGATCAATCGGGTCAAAGGTCAAGGTCAAGGTCATGGAAAGGTCAACATCTTCTTTTTACCATAGCACGGTCAATTTTTATCCAATTGGCATGCAACTAATGCCAAAATGTTCATAATTCAATGCCCAATCTTGTGATATGCGAAGGTATGCGCTCTACCGAGTGCCCATTCTAGTTTGTATTGTTATTGTTAATAAATGCAGCAGTGCCACACCGTCATACATGTTGTTGCCATTTCTGTTGATATGAAAGAGCAGTCTTCATCAGTGATGAGGAAGAAGATGCTGATGACAGAAATCCAGTTACAGACTGGAGGCACATTGACGTGTTGCCAGCATCTGTATAAATAGGCAATTATGTGAGTGGGGTCGTTCTCTAGCAGTGACGTAGCCCGGAGTGACTGACCCGCCTTAAGTCAGCAGCATTGAGCACAAGTAAAACGGGGAAAGTAGAAAAGAAGCTTTCAAAATAAAGGTACTTGATATGCGATACGTTATGGTTTTCAATGATTATTCAGTGTGCGTGCGTGTGGTTGTGTGTGCGTGTGTGTGTTTATGTGCATTTTGTTATCACCATGTTCAAGTTGTTCCATTCTACGTATCCGGTTGTATTTTGTAGGCATTCTCTGTATTGTTCTCTCTCTTTTTTTTCTCTCAAAGCAATTATATAGGCAGTATATTCATTAAAATTGTTACATGTGTGTTACACGTGTGTTACACATGTGTTACACCTGTGTTACACGTTTGTTACACCTGTGGAACACAGGTGTTACACGCATGGAACACATGTGTTACACCTGTGAAACATGTGTGTGTTACACCTGTGAGTACACGTGTATGTTACACATGTGTGTCATACGCCTGTGTTACACGTGTGGAACATGTGTGTTACACGTGTGTTACACATAAGTTTCACGTGTGTTACACCTGTGGAACATGTGTGTGTTACACGTGTGGAACATGTGTGTGTTACACCTGTGGAACATGTGTGGTACACGTGTGGAACATGTGTGTGTTACACCTGTGGAACATGTGTGTGTTACACATGTGGAACACATGTGGAACATTACATGAAGCTAAAAAGAAGTTTGGGAGCTGTGCATGTCTCAACAATTGGCGTTGAATAAAGGAACAACATTCACCATGGTGATAACTGAGGCAGCAGTCTACATAAATAACTTTTTTTCTATAAGTTGGCTGGTTCTGTTTTACACTTTTTTAATTTCTCAATTCAGTTTATTTTGTATAGCCCAACATTACAAATTTGCCTTGGGGGGCTCTACAATCTACACATATGACTCCACTTAAAGATGAATACAACTTGTAAGTCATTGCGATTAGAGCTAAAGTCATCTTCCTGGACATGATACTTAATTTTTATCTACATGGTTAAGATGGTTGATTTGAGAATTTTTCATTTTGTGACCACTTGATGATGAAGATTATTCCTGTCCTGTACACATTACATTTATTGCACCTGTCCATCCTGGAGAGGGATCCTCCTCTGTTGCTCTCCTGAAGGTTTCTTCCCTTTTTTTCCCCTGAAGGGTTATTTGGGAGTTTTTCCTGATCCGATGTGAGGTTTTGGGACAGGGATGTCTATGTGTACAGATTGTAAAGCACTCCGAGACAAATTTGTAATTTGTGAAATTGACTGACGAATGACTCTCCATGCAGAGACTGGACGCTGTCTGCATTTTCTCCCTTTCCCTTTCGTTTCAGGTTCTGAGAGAGCATGCATGGACGAGAGACGCCCAACGCAGGGACAGAAGATCACTCAACACTAATAAGTAGATCAAGCTAAATGTTTTTTTGTCAAATATATCAAGTTACTACATGTTATAATACCTTTGTTAGAAAAATATGTTACACCTGTGGAACACGTGTGTTACACCTGTAGAACACCTGTGAAACAAGTGTGTGTTACACCTGTGGAACATGTGTGGAACAAGTGTGAGGAACACGTGTGTTACACCTCTGGAACACCTCTGTTACACCTGTAGAACACCTGTGAAACAAGTGTGTGTTACACCTGTGGAACACCTGTGTTACACCTGTAGAACATCTGTGAAACAAGTGTGTGTTACACCTGTGGAACATGTGTGTGTTACAACTGTAGAACATGTGGGTATTACACGTTTGTTACACTTACACCTGTGTTACACATGTATTACACCTGTGTTAAACGTGTGTTACACCTGTGGAACACGTGTGTGTTACACCTGTGTGTTACACCTGTGGAACACCTGTGGAACACGTGTGAAACAAGTATGTGGAACACGTGTGTTACACCTCTGGAACACCTGTGTTACACCTGTAAAACAAGTGTGTGTTACACCTGTGGAACACCTGTGGAACATGTGTGTGTTACAACTGTAGAACATGTGGGTATTACACGCGTGTTACACCTGTGTTACACATGTATTACACCTGTGTTAAATGTGTGTTACACCTGTGGAACACGTGTGTGTTACACCTGTGGAACACGTGTGTGTTACACCTGTGGAACACGTGTGTGTTACACCTGTGTTACACCTGTGTTAAACGTGTGTTACACGTGTGGAACACGTGTGTGTTACACCTGTGGAACACCAATGGAATACGTGTGTGTTACATGTGTGGAAAGTGTGTGACACGTGTGGAACGGTTGTGACACCTGTGTTACACCTGTGGATATATATATTATATATATAAACAATATATATATATATATATAAACAACCATTCAATCTTATTATATAATATTTTATTTGTTGCTGTTGCTGCTGTTGGACTAATAAATAATGATTCTATTTGAATGTACATATTAATCTCACGTATAGTGAAAATACACAAATCAGCATACCTCATCCCAGCTCATAACGGGCAATATTGGTAAGGTTTTTAATTAATTTCAGTACTAGTTTCAAACCAGTTTCAAATGTTACAGCTGGCTTTTATTTTGCAAGTCATGACCGGAAAAGCTCTGCGTTACACCGTGTGGCTCGGGCACGAGCAGCAGAGCTGTGCGCGCTCGCCTCTCGGCTTTGCCCTGGTTTACACCGAGGCAAAGAGGTCCGCACAGGCGCTGCTGGGATTTGCTTTCCTTTCCCCGGCGACCGAACTATTCTCTCATTTAGTTTCTAATACAAAACTTGTAAAACATTGTATTGTTCTTCTCTGCGGGGGGGAGTTGAGGAGGGAATGAGTAACGGGGGAAACCTACTGTGACTTTTTTCGGAGGAGAAAGTGGCCCCCGGTGCCAACAGGGCAGATCGTTTTCTGCCGCTGTCCGTCCGTCCGCGGAGAAGCGGACCGTCACTGGGGAGAAGCTAGCTCACCTCGTCCTGTATGCTGCCGCGGGAATAACACCACCGCGCCGAGGTAAAGGAGCCCGCGCCTTTGTGTTGTTTGTACCACAGACTCAATGTATTATTATATATATTAATTGACAATATCGGCGGTGTGTGTTGTGTTCTCGTAACTCGACACGTTACGTTGTTACGGTTTTTCAGGTCATTTCCTGTCACTTGTCGGAATCAACTTGACGTTTTTGTTTTTTTAAAGTTATTTGTTAGGTTGTTGTTGGGACGTAATTGAGGTCCTGGGACAGGGATGTCGTATGTGTACAGATTGTAAAGCCCTCTGAGGCAAATTAGTAATTTGTGATATTGGCCTATACTAAATAAACTGAATTCAATTCAATTAATTGCGGCTTATTACTGCGCATTGTAATTATGGCAATTACGAAACTAATCTGCTCTGGATGGTGTGGCCTGCTGTCAGCCTTGTGTGGTTGTGTGTGTGTGTGTGTGGGGGGGGGGGGGGTCATCCGGGGGAGGGTCGGATGCAACAGGCTTGTAGCGCACATTCAATGTGGATGGTCATATTTAAAGAGCTTCAGGTTCAACAAGTCATCCCTCGTGATCTATTTGAATTACTCTGGGATCACTTCCCAGAGAGAGGGAGGGAAGGAGGGGAAGGAGGGGGAGTGGGAGGAGAGAAGTCTAAAAGTGGTCAGGGGTCTCTGAGGTCCCACAGAAGAGACAGAACGAAGCAAATCCTGAGGCCCTCTGTAGCAAGCCTTAAACAGAGCTGTGACATAAGGGTGAGGACTGGATGCACATAACATAAATACAATTTTAATAATTCATGAGAATATCCACTATCTTTCTGACAGAACATGCAGGGCTTGATGCTTGTTATTGCCCGAGCGGCGCGTGATTGACAGTATGTAACAGCATCCACTGATTGCATCCTTTTCATTTCATTTGAAGGGGAGGATGAGGAGGAGGATGAGGAGGTGGAGGATGACGACGATGGCCTTTTATAAATGCAGCTCAGTCCACGGTGTGGCTGCAGAGCTCGCGCATCGGTTTAATCAGGGAAATGGAGGCAGGAAGGAAGGGAGGGAAAAGGCGGAGGGAAGGAGAGGATGTGAGAAGGGGATATGGAAGTCAAAGTGGGGGGGAGGGAGAAAGCAAAGTGAGGACGGAGGGAGGGAGGGGGAGAGGAAGGCTAATTGAGGAGGAGGGTGAATGTAAAACAGTGGTAGCCACCAGCTGAATGGATGTGACCTCCGCCCCCCCCTCTGCCTCTGCCAGGGAGCAGCTGCTGCTGGCTCCCACCTGATTTACGAGGTCACTTAGCGCACACAGAGGGCCACACCCAGGGCCTTTTCTTCTGGACATGTGATGTTTCTCGCACGTGTGTGAGTGTCAGAGTGTGTGTGTGTGTGTGTGTGTGACGTATAGCTTATGTGCCAAATTGGAAGTGATGAATATGCACTTTGTGTTTTTGATTTGTTGTTCCGTGTGTGATTGGCCCTCCGCAGCACATGCTCGGTGCCGGATGGGGAGGTGTGGGGGGGGGTCTCAGGCTCAGAGGCCTAATGTGGCACAAATAATCATATGTTACTGCCATTTACCTCCATCGCCACCGCCACCATGCACGTGCGCCACCATGCACGCTCACTGTCCCTGCAACGGACGGCCCCAGAAGAAGCGGTTATCTCCGTGATTCGTTCGGGTCAAAGTCACATGCCCGACCCTCAGCGCGAAGCCTCTGTGGCCTTTCCCCACATTCTGAGGGTTTCTCAAACCCATATAGTCATGTAAAAAATGAATTCAAAACACTTTCATTTTTCTTCTTCTATGCATCACAATACTCTCGTTTGGCGGCTTCTGTACCGATCTATTCTTCTGAAAATATTGTTCTGCCAGATTGCGGGGTAGGCCCTGCTCATGAGTTTATAGCTTGCTCGTCTCCATCCTGTCTTCTCCACTTTTGGTGGTGGGTGAAGGGTGGAGGGTGGAGGGGGGGATCTTCCTTCTAAAAACAGCCTCTGAGACAGCGGGGAGGAATGGCTCGGTTAAAGCTGACCCCGGCTTGCCGAGGTCCGCTAAACACGTCTTGTTGGTAGTAAATAGTAGCAGACTTTTCTTTTTGTATGTGTGCTGAAAATGCTCCCATACTGTGTTGATAATTGTAACAGTGAGAAGGTTTTATCTTCCTGTGATTAAAAAATCTAACAATTTTTTATGGGCCTTTATATTCATAGAAACGGCGGAGTTGAAGGACACAGGAGCTTTTTGTTTGGAAATGTGGCTTCACGCCCCAATGTGACCGCTGGCTCATCTTTCACCCTCACAACAAAATCGCTGTCATCGGGGAAAACTGTCAAATGGAAAACTGGCTGCGGGTATCAAACCTCAATACTTTCTGGTTGCCAATTAGACACAGTATGGAATACGGTTTCTTTTATGCGTTTCGGTACATTCCGAGGCCACAAGGATCTGGAGCGTTACTTTTTCTTTGACCGGTATGTCGTCTGTTCGACAATGTTCTTACACTGACACTTGTGTTTATAACATTTTTTGTGTCCAATGATGAAAAGGACTTGGTAAAAAAATGTTGGTCACGGTTGAAACTCCCATTGGAGCAGCAGCATTGGAACATTGCTCGTGCGCCCGTGAAGTCCCTGGGCCTTGCCTTTATTAACAGTACCTGACATGAGCCGCGAACGACATCAACCAATCACAGGTTCCCACGTGCAGCATATAGCTTGATCTCAAACTTTTATACAATTAATATAGTCTTGAATTATTTGTATTGGATCGTAAAATTACCCAAGTTTATTCATTCTTATCGATTTATCTGCAAATTGTGTTCCAGAATTATGGAAAACTTGTTGTCATGTCATGTTTACTGTCACAGAGAAAACCAGCACATCCTCCCAACTGAGAAGCAGAAATATTGTGCCATTTAAAAAGTAAATGTATTTTATTATTTTATAGTTCCAGAGTATTTCTCAACTAAGAATGAACCAATCAATGAATCGATTCAGCTCTAATTTTAAGGTATGGAAATAATATGATTTTTGGTTTGGATATTAAAATTGAAGTTACAGCGATAATATTGAAAAGGAAACTATGTCCAGTGTCCTACTTTATTTGGTGTGTACAAAGTATAACTTTCTCCAAATGTCCTGAAATGTGATGAACACCACTGACTGCACGAGTCGTCTGTGTATTTAGCATTTTGATTAATCACATCTGTTACACAGTATCCAAACCATATTTATCTATAATAATTATTTTCACATTAAATATACACCTATACGATCACACCCCCAATATGTGTGCACGTGGAAGCGACACAATGCCAACACTGTTCCCTGCCTGTGTGAACGTGGTCTGGAAGTCTCGGTGGTGTTGAGTGAGTCACCGCCAGCTCAGGGACAGAAACACACGACGGCCCCGTGGCCCCATGGACTTCCCGAAAGACGCTCATTGGACTTGGAAATCCCTCTATTTATATCTGACGATGGGAGCGGATTGTTCCAACTGAACCAGCACAATATCATGCATATATTACTGCTGCTTTATGATGCGTGCCAAATGATCATATGCAGCCAAGTTGGCGGAAGTACAGGTATCAGGCTTAAAAATGAAGCGCACTAATGTGGCCGATCACCCGCAGCACGGCAGGAACATGATGCTTGTTCTGAAATGAAAAAATATAAGAACAACTCGAGATCTTATTCATGCCTCCAATTTTCAACACCAGCTGATGAAGTGCCGCTGTCCCCAAGGGGAAATGCATTTAAACGGCTTAGCGCTACTGTTCTTGCGGCGGAAACGGAGGCCCTGCAGTTCAAGTGTCAAAGTCCGGGGGCCCATAATGCAAGACACATGGGTGTCATTAAGGTGGCCGCTTTGGAATCGTTACATAGGGCCTCAGCGGAGAGACGGCAAAGGTGTCCACAGTCGGCCCCTGGGCCCCAGCTGCCGGGGTAAAATTAGAATTCAGACTTTAAACTTCGACATGTCTGTCGGTCTGTGTCGACAATCACAACATCACCAACACTAACACCTCTCAACATGATTTGGAGAAACTTGTCCATGCATTTATCGTCAGCAGACTTGACTACTGTAACGGTGCGTTTACAGGTCTCTGTAAAAAGTCAAATCAGAAAGCTGCAGCTCGAGTCCTCACTAAGACAAGGAAAGTGGATCACATCACTCCAGTTCGGAGGTCTTTGCACTGGCTTCCTGTCCAACAAATAATTGACTTTAAAATCCTGTTGCTAGTTTATAAAGCACTGATTGATTTACGGCCTAAATACATGTGTGATATGCTGCTACCTTATGAGCCATACCGACCCCTCAGGTCGTCTGGGACCGGTCTACTTTCTGTTCCCAAGAGTCAGAACTAAACTTTTTCTGCTCCATATATATGGAACAAGGTCCCTCAGCTCCTTTAAATCCAGATTGAAGACTGTTTGCTGTTGCCTTTAATTGAACCAAATTCAAGGATATCAATTAATTTATGCATCTCACTACTGCATTTTATGTCTAACTGCACTGCAACTTTTATTCTATTTCTTACTTTTTGACAGTTTTTAATGTTTTATTCTCCATTATGTTGTGATGTTTTCAATTGGTTTCAATCTATTGTCATTGCACAGAGTACAGGTACACATGCAACGAAATTTATTCTCTGCATTTAACCCATCCTTATAGTTATTAAGGAGCAGTGGGCTGCAGTGATGCGCCCAGGAAGCAACTAGGGGTTCAGTGCCTTGCTCAAGGACACTTCGACTTGCAACTAATGGGGAGAGCGGGTATCGAACCGACAACCTTGGGGTTGCAGGACGACTCCCTTACCCCACTGAGCTACAGCCGCCCCAATGGTTTTATGTGAAGCACTTTGGATTGCCTTGTTGACACATACTATACAAATAAACTTGCCTTGCTTTACAGACTTCCGGTAACTTCTTCTTGCGGACACAGTCTGCATGCGGCAGCAGCAGCCGTCTGTTTGTCATGCTGCTGTCATGTATCTCATTTACTCCTCCTTTGCAATGTTTTTCATCGACGTAGACACAGGAGAATCAACATCTGTGACAGCTGTTTATTCATCTTCCAGAGAGGGCCCTTTTGGCTGAGTTGCAAACCGTGTGTGTGTGTGTGTGTGTGTGTGTGTGTGTGTGTGTGTGTGTGTGTGTTTCTAGACTTGTTTAGCTTTCCACAGAGCTTAGATTACAGGCGATGGCCCGGTTTAGGTTTAGGAGTCAGACACGCTTGGTCCACAAAGACAATATGCTGCTGTTTTGGCCCAGTGTTTTCAACTCTCTGTAACAAGGCAGGCCCCACCCCTTCCTCTCTGTCTCTCTCTCTCTTTCTCATATTTTCTCATTTTAATGCCAAATATGTCATCTTTATGTCTTCAAGAGGGAGATGTGGCTGGCTGCCAGGCCCCGCGATACAGGCTTCCTGTGCTGATTCCAGCCGAGCTTCCTGTGTTTCAGCAAAGGAAGGGCCGACTCAACGAAAACGGGGCGTTTGGGGAGGCTTACTGTGCAGCGGATCCCAGCTCCGTTTGGTCTGCATTGTCACAGCCAGGCAACTCCACAAGGTTCCCCCCGCCCCCCAACAACTAGCCTGCATTTTAGCCGAGGAATCGGCCACTCAGACGATAACCATGAACAGTTTAACAGATGGTTTTCATAAGAATGTCAAACCTCTGAGATGCTGGAGCAAAAGCCTGTCCGCTGTCGAGACAAACTTCCCAAACGCAACAGCAAAGCGGCGGAACGCATCATCCTCTGACACATTGTGCTCATATTTAGCCATTTTACACGTGTAACATGTGTAACATTTGGTTGGACCACGTCTCTACGGTGTTGAGGCAGATCTGTTTTTGTGTCTCCTGTGATTTTAAACGGCCGTCTTTGTGGAGTGATTGCAGAGGCCAAGTGGGGAAGACGGAGTCCGAAATAACACAGCTATTTTCAACACAGTGATGGAGCCATGTGGACTACTTGGCCCTCCTCCAAAGGTTGTGGTTCTCGCCTCAATTGTTTCTACTCATTTTGCTGTTGGAGGACGTGTTGTGATGAGACGTTTCTGGCGTGGAAAACAACAACAGAGCTGCTCCAGTGTTCTAGATTTTATGACTGGAAATATCAAAAAGTCCTTGCAAGGCAGTAGCCCCCCACCCACCCACCAGAGGTGTATCTTTAGCCTCCTGCATACAAGGGGAATGTTGGCATGCTTCGAGCCAATGTGTGTGGCCACTTATTTTGTGTGGAAAGTAGAGCACAATCAGCAGCAACACTCTGTCTGTTGAGCTACTCGTAAAGCTGGTATTTAGGCTGTAGCCATTATTATTCTGTTGAACTATTACGAGATGATTATGGGTGCCGAGCCCAACCATTGTGGAAACTGATTTCAAATACCTGAATCGAGTTGTGTGATCCGTGGAGCGGATGTGTTTGGTTGATGGCACCTCTATCGAACCGCTTCTTCTATTTTTCTCCAACTAACGCTTTAAGCTGAAGTCTGCCAACCAAACTTGACGGCAGAAAAACCTCATTACACTCAGGATGTCTTTCCTGTGGTAGATATATTGTAGTAGAGTACTTTTTATCGCTGTTTTACCCACATTTAATTTTTTCTGTGAAAGTGAAATAGAAACTGACATCATCAACACATATGTGTGCACATTTATTTCAGGCTAAACATAAAGGAATGCAGACAGAATCAGACGTTATGGAAACTCCTCTGTACTGCTTCTCCTGGCTCACAAGTTTCACTCCAGCGTGAGCTTGTCAAAAAACATCGTTTTCACTTTTCCTTCTATCTGACCAAGCTCCTTCTTTTGAGGAATGGCATAAAACACTGCAATGCTCTTGCAATGTGGAAACTATGATGACGTTTTTTTCTAGCCATTTTTGTGCCTTCGTCCCGATCGCCTGGAGTATTTCACTCGTGTTTTTTCTTCCGTGGAAAGACCACATCGGACGGTCTGTCCATATCAGTGTCCTTGCGGTAAAGAAGCGGCAGAAATACTTAATGTGCCTCATTAGTATTATTTATCACACAGAGGCTCTTTTGGCAAAGAGGCAACGGTGAGTGGGAACACTTTAAAGGATCAGACCGTCCGTCATGGTCTCAGAGGGCAGCATGATTCATTGCTTTTGTCCGCTATGAGAGGGTTCCTCTGGGTGGGAGGTGGGGGGGTGCGAGGGGGGGGGGAGCTGGAGGTCGGAGACACAGACGGACACTGTTTGGTATTCTCCTTCAGCTCTGTCGGGCGGCTCGTACGTCTCTGAGCTCAGACACGTTCCCCCGCTCTGCGCTGTTTTTGAAGGGTACGTGAAGTCAAGGGGGCCACTGGTGTGGCTTGGCTCACAGTGGAGGGAGTGAACTGAGCAATTGTGTGGGTGGTATGGTGAAGGACGGAGTCAGAGAGAGGGGGAGAGAAGCAAGAAAACAAGGGAGAGAAAGTGGGAGGATGGGATACCAGAGATTTGCCAACTGGGGAGTGACTGAATGCATCTTGGAATGGTTTCATGAAATAATAACTAAACTCAAAATCCCCAACGTATATACGTCTAAGATACTTTAGCAATGCAAACCTGTTTGCTTTTGACAAATGTCGTGTTATATTTGCATTACAAAGGCCTGAACAACCAGACTAATACTGTCCAAATGAAAGCGGGCCAAAAGGCCAACAGGCTCACTAACTCCGTGGATGCGAGAAAAGCCTGCAAGTTCCTCTCCTTTTGGAATTAAAGCAAACCCTCTCCCCTCCGAAGTTGTGCGCCACCCTTTCCTGTTTTTCCTTCTTTTCCATTCCTTCTTTTCACGGCCCGGAGAAGAACAGTCCCTCTCCTACAAAGAGCGCTGTGCCTCTGAGCCGCCGGCTTCTTTACAGCCACAGTCTGTGTGCTTCACTGTGTCGAGCTCCCCGACTCCGCCGGTCGTAATTCATGGCAGCGCTTACTGAAGTGAGTACCTCTAAGCACATGCAAATACAGCTCAATTTAAAGGATAGTTAATCCACTTCGTAGCTGAGGCTTGTGTGGCTCAATTAAGATGGTTTCTCCACACTAGAAGTTTTCACATGTTTTTTTTTAAGAGACCTCCAGAGGTTCCGTTGCACGTTGCAACAAACTGAGGAAAGGGGTTTGTGGGAATCAGGGTAGTACAAACAGTAGCGTTGTTGCAGGTTACGATCCTGGTCAGGATGGGTTCATGTCCCTCAGGAATGTCTGAGAAGCTCCAGCCCCTTTTTTAATCACGCACTGCAGTGTCTGCCATGCATCACCATCTCCTGCCAACTGATAGAGCCTTGGGAAGGCCATAAAACACCGGGATGCCGTTAGTCACAGTCTCAGGTGTGTGTGAGACAAGTGGACAGGCATTGAGGAGTACAAATACGTGCACGCATGCATGCTGGTGTGTGGCCGAGAGAGGCGGGAAGAGCGTGGGAGCTGCATAAGTTTGTAAGCATAGGCGTGACTATAGCAGGGGAAACTGTGTGGAATTTATTTTCATGCTTTCCCAGGGACATATAAGCATTGTGGCCGTCATGCAAACATCTAATATTAGTCCTTAACCCTTCCTTCCTGATCATTGGCTATTCAGATATGTGCCACAATCGAAAACATGGTTAATACGTCTGGGAAAGACTACATTTATTTAGATATGTAAGTGGAGTCAGGAATTGTTGTCGGTGTTGGACTTGCTTGTTTCATTTCACGTTAAACTACTGTGGATCGCTGCACTATTCTAATGATTGGTTTCATGTAATGGTTTAAATCTCAAATTGCATTATGGCCACAAAGAATACATTCACAGACGTGGAGTCTATCAACAGTAGTGGCTTTGTAAGGCTGGACCTAGGCACAGCCCATTGCTTTGAGCTGAATGCTAATTTCAGCATGTTAATATGCGCACCATGACGATTCCAAAAATGCTTACGACAAAAATGTCAACCGGCTGGTGGCCCTGGAGGAAAGGTTTGTCCGGAGTCGGTCAATGCAGGATTTATTTAATAATCGATCCGGTAATCTAGATATTTAAGACCCTAGACTAGCACCACTCAGCTAGTATGGTTAAACCCCCACTCGGCTGCAGCTCCGCGTCGGGGTAAAACGTTGAAGTCCAGTGGTGAAATGACACCCAGAATAACTATATTTTTAACAAGCACGAAACTAACAGGATAGTTAACTGTGTCCCTGCTTATCTACTAAAGATAAGCAGGTTGCAAACCATGCTTTCTTTGCAGATGTGCGTTTGCACAGCTGCTTCCTGCACAGATGTAACAGTGACGTCATTTGTCAAAAAAATGTCATGTGTACCTGATGGAAAGCATGTTTGACTCAAAAAACAAACTTAATCCTAACTTTATTTTTTGTTCAAACCACCTCTCAGTCTTCGTCAGTGATGATAAGTCAAACGATATTATTCTTGGCTAATATATTTTCACACATTTCTTTTCCCATCGTTATTCGGCTTCTTTGCTTTTTAAAAATGGTCAAACCAAAACATACATTTGTTAGAGTGCACATTGTTAACCAAAATCACCTTGAAATTTACGACGTCTTGGACCGCTCTCTCTGTCCTTTGCTATATTTGACTGTGTTTAAAAAAAAAACATTTTTTTTGCTGAACATTCTTCCTTGTGGCTGCTAAGCTTCACAGGAATGAGGACAAAACGGTTATTTTTCCAACTCGATACCTCCCTGTCGTTTTTTTGGGACGTAGTTCGCATTTGAATAATTCCTGGGAGCTGAAGTCAAAAGCCAAGCAGGAGAGAAAAGAACATATCTGAGTGTGTGGTTTTGTTTGAGGACTGTGAACCTAAATTCCATCATTTCAAGCTTTGTTTTCACTGAAACCAATTTGTTCCATCGTAAACTGCTGGGCACGGATCAAACCTTGTATGGATCGATTGGCTTCTGTATGGTGTTGAGTTGATGGTGTAACAGTGGTAGAACCAGGCTCAATGTGCTACTCACAACACACACACACACACACACAGCCCACGTACAGCAGTGGAGATTCAAGCCAGCTGATCTAATCTGGGGGGCTGTAGACAGGCCGTCTGCCCCTCTGTGTCTATATAAACGGACACACACATGCACTCAGGAATGCATCACTCAACACCGCGTGCACTGAACGTCAGAGCTTCCTTTACCACAGTAAGGGAATGCAATCTTTCAATGTAGCCTGTATGATTAGTCAGCAACAGCCACTGCTCTAAGAAAGGGAGATAAAAGGAAAAGGAAAAAGATGTGTCACTTTATCACCGTCTGTATTGCTCTAATATGAACCTGATGCTTTAGTATGCAGTGTGGCAGACACTAGCTACTGGGAAGATCCTCTTAGAAATGTCTCCCACGAGTTTGTGATCTTTAGTCCGACGGGATATTGGTTTTACATTCCGAATGTTAATTAGATTTGGCACATGCTGATCCCTTTGCAGTGCACCTTCAAAAAACACCAGGCCTTTAATTCGGTGTCTGTCTGTGGGAGCCTTCCCAGCTGAAGCTTATTAGAGACATCAATAAGAGGTGGCGAGAGTCCCCAAAAAGCCTTGTCAGTGTATCATCTTATAATGATGGTGAACTGTGCACATTGTCTGGAATTTTCCCTTTTCACAAATAAAGCACAGAACAGGAGATTGTGTTCTCAAAAACACTCCTTTTCCTTTCCTGGGTGTCAGGGACATGACGTAAACAACAAGCGATCCGCTCTATTCGCACCCTACACACATTTTGCATACCCGGCAGGGTATATACTCTGTCAAGTACATATATAAGTTTGACCGGACATTCAACATACGCTGCCTCGATTGCAGCTCATCCGGGCAATGCAAAGATACGCTCAGGGTGTCAGTGCATGGGAAACGGGTCTCACGGTGCAGACTGTTGATATTACCTCAACTCTGTTGTCATGATAGTTTATTCTCCCTTAAGCTGTATCCTTAAAACTCAAGGAAGTCTTCTCCCGTAATTGTTATGCATGCCAGCGGTCAGTCAGTTGGTTGGCCTGTTACTATTTCAATGAAATTGTCTACAGACATTCATTGTCGACAGAGCTTATAGTTAGGGCTGAATCAGGTTCACCAGGTCCAGCCCCTTGATATGCTGCTATAGGCTTATAGCTGCCGGGGGACGTTTTAGGATGCACTGAGCACCTATCTCCTCTTTTTTCTCTCCTTAGGGATGAATTTTCATCTCTCAATCACACGTTACTAACTCTGCTTTCTCCCCGGAGTCCTTTTGACTTCACGTCTCATGGGGTCGTCGGACTCGATGAGACGGCATAGATCCTATCTGCCTGATGGATCATCGAGGTCTGGGTCGTGGAATTCCTGCTACCGACTACGCCACTGCCCTGTTGAGACTCCGCCCACTGTTGAGACTCCGCCCACTCCTCTCTACCGCCATCTGCCTGATGGATCGTGGAGGTCTCCATCGTGGAATATGCCTACTATGAACTATTCATACACTGTCATATTCATTGAATGTATTCTAACTCTAAATCTGTCCTTCTGTACACATTACATCTATTGCATCTGTCCATCCTGGAGAGGGATCCTCCTCTGTTGCTCTCCTGAAGGTTTCTTCCCTTTTTTTCCCCCTGAAGGGTTATTTGGGAGTTTTTCCTGATCCGATGTGAGGTTTTGGGACAGGGATGTCTATGTGTACAGATTGTAAAGCACTCCGAGACAAATTTGTAATTTGTGAAATTGGGCTATACAAATAAACTGAATTGAATTGAATTGAATTGTCCCCGGAGGATGTATCCAAATGACTGTTGTGATCTCCTTACCTTTTGCTTTTATTTCACGGCACAAGAAAGTCAAAAGTCTCGTGAGTCGATTGCCACCAAATGTGTATGTTCATCGTTCCCAGCGTGTGGATCCTACGGATCAGGGTCATCTCCTGAATCTTTCTGTTGAGATGTGTGACTCGTCAACCAAATGGGTCGGCTGGTCTGCCAATTCTAGTCCAAAGTCCAAAATATTCCAAATCGATTGCTCAAAAATTTTAAAACAGTGATTCATTCCGCGTCAGCCTCAGTTATAATGTGTTAGATAGTGCTGATTAGCAAATGCTAGCATGCTAATACTAAGATGGTGAACATGGTAAACATGTATATCTGCTAAACATCAGCATGGTGTCAGTGAACGCGTGTGCTCGAACCTGAGCTCCGAGCATCGCCGTCCTTGAGCACAGTCTCACCGAGCAGCTAGCGTGTCTGCTCACAAGTCAGCCGATTACTGCAGAGGAAGGTCCTTCAGCTCACTTATCCTGAGTGAAGAGGAGGACAAGATGCATCGATCGTGGCTGACCAAAGGGCCTGTTCACGGACGAGGAATCAATACACACAGCCAGAGAGGGGCTGACTCGAGGGAACCGATGCTATTTACAGTGAAAGGGATCGTTAGGGGGAAAAGAAGGCTGCGGTCCAAGTCGGTGGCAAGCCAGTGTGACCGTGTCTGTAAGCGAATGTGGTGCACATGTCTGTATGTGAAAGCAGTCTGAATTCAATTAGCCGCCTGATGCCCTTTGACCGGCCGAGAATAGCCAAGCCCCCGCTTTCCGGATACTTTATTATCCCCGGTAGCCATTTACACATTCAATCAGTCATCTCTCCATGAGATGCTCTCGCTCCCCAGGGCCCTTTTTTTTGTCCGGAAAATTACGAGCACAGGCTTTCAGGCTTTCGAGACACGGCGGCTTTGTTATTGTCAGACACAGACAAAGTCACAAATGACAAATTGCTTCTCAAAAACAACACCATTTGAAAGATGTATTCATTTTTTCTTCCTCGTGTGTGCTTTCAGATGGACCTGAAGCTGCTCTTGATCGCCACATTGCTCGGAGTCTTCTGTAGCGGTAATGCTCAGAAAGGTAAGCTTAGCTTTCAGACTGTAACATCATCGTTCCGTAACATGATGTCATTTGGTTGATGTCATCATGACCGGTAAACGTACAGTTCGCAACGGTTACGTTGTCATCGACCAAAGATCGATATTCTAGAGTCTAGTGGAAAGGACATAATCTCGAATTTATGCCGAGCCACGCAGTTCTCTTCCTTTGCAGGGCCTTTGCTGTGACCCTGCTCCCCCTGACTCTGCCTCCTCCTCTCCTCTCTCTTTGTTTTTCCATCCAGAGGGGAACGAGTGCATCAATGCCAACGCCAAGTACTGCGGGGAGTGCATCCAGGCTGGAGCCAAATGTGGCTGGTGTAAAGACCCGGTACGTGAATCGAAGCCGTCAGCTGTAATCGCAGCTGAGAGATGCAATTTTGATGCCATTACGATGCCATTAGGCACTCAGTGCCCGATGTCAGGCTGCAGCGAACGATTGTTTGTAATATTTTTTTCTAAATGGATCGAACATGTCGCCGTCGGTTTGCCAGAGCCCAAGGCTATCAGAAAGTCACTGAAATTAAATGATAAGTTGATTAATCGATTAGTTTACCAACAGAAAATCTGCTATTATTTTGATATGTCATTTTCAAGCATTTGATATTTACAATGCAAAGAATTTATGCTTTTCTTTGATTTATATTTGTGTAGATGTAATCATTGATTGAATATCATTGGGACAGTTGGTCATTCAAAGCAAGCAACTTAAAGACATCAAATTCAACATACGAGGGGCATTTTGAGAAATTGAGCAATTGTATAAGTGCCATTGTAGGAGTTCTAGCGGAGAATTTGCAGATTCCAACCAACTGAAACTTCTTCTGTGATTCAAGGTTCAGGTAAACTACGGTGGCCATCGTGAAAAAACCTGAAAGACGATTGGCCCTCTAAAGCCAGTGTTTGGTTTGTCCTTTCTGGGCTACTGTAGAAATGTCCGTCTCCGTTAACAGGAACTGCTCCGTATGCAGATATAAACTGCTCATGCTAACAAAAGTAACGAATATTTTCAGGTGATTACACTCTGGAGAAATGAGCCATATAAATATATATATTACATTCCATTTCTGCCAATAGATCCCTCATCTGCTACACAGTGTTCCTTTAATCATGTAAACAAGAAGTTTAAAATGAATAATGAGGATAATTAGCCACACATTTTAAGAGCTGGGACCAGCCAAATATATTTGCTCAATGAATAATTTAAGTCATAAGTACATTTTCACAATTGTTATTGACATATCATTTCAGAACTTTACCTATATGACGGAAGACATTCCTTGCTGGGTACAAGTATTTTGTCTTTCACAGCCTGAGTAGTTAGTGGGCCTCGTGACAAAAGTGATGGTTTGTTTCTTTAACTCCGACTGTACTTCTGCTCGTAGGACTTCCTGAAGCAGGGCGAGACCGCGTCGACCCGCTGTGACGAGCTGCAGTCCCTGATACATCGGGGGTGCGACAATGCGATGATCGAGAACCCGCACGGGGAGCAGCAGACCCTGAAGAACAAAATGGTGACGCATCGCAGAAAGGGAGCGGAGAAAATGAAGCCCGAGGACATCACTCAGATCCAGCCCCAAAAACTCAGCCTCACCCTCCGATCCGGTGAGAGAAAGTTTAATTGAAGCTTTTCTGGAACGATTTGAACAGGTTTGTTTTAATTAATAACGGTAACTTCATGTAGGTGAGCCCCAGTCTTTCAACCTGAAGTTCAAACGAGCAGAAGATTATCCCATCGACATGTACTACTTGATGGATCTGTCCTACTCCATGAAGGACGATCTGGAAAACGTCAAGAACCTGGGAACCAGTTTAATGCTAGAGATGTCAAAGATCACTTCTGACTTCAGGATAGGTGAGGAGTTTTATTATAAAGTGTTCAATTAAACCCTTTCACTTTCGCCTGTTTGTCTTTGATTCACAGTTGTTGGAACTACAAGGTTACACATTTAGTAGCCCATAATTAAAATATTATAACAAAACACACTCTTAGAGTCGAGAGGTATTTTTTCTTTCAGATAATATTCAGCAATCAATCTTTGATTCCTTAAATGACTGGCTGCTCAAATATTCCCTTTCATATTTTTATATCCAGTGTGACACTTTCCAAGGATTTTAATTATCTCTGTCCATTGATAATAATCGTCCATAAAGCTGCTACTCCAGAGCTTGCTTTTGAATCTTCACATTTTCATTTCATTTAGCTGACGCTTTTATCCAAAGCGACTTGCATTTATACACCGTAGACACAGCTACGGGGAGCAATTCAAGGTTAAGTGTCTTGCTCAAGGACATCGACAGAGAATTGGTGGTTTGAGTTGGGGATCGAACCACCGATCCTCTAATAGAAGGATGGACCTTCTAACCACCAAGCCACAGTCGCCCACAGTCCACATTTTAAATTTTTTTTTGAACTTCTAAATAAATTGATAATATCTCCCTGCACACTCATGCTAATAGCTAATTTGGGATACATTTAATGGTGACAAGGCTGAAAGTATCGTGAAACTAGATCGCCAGGTCTCCAACAGAGCATCTCATCAAGCCAAACCACTTGTTGACTTACGTTGTTTTAAATGGCAAATTTTGAATCCAACTCTCTTTTTTGAAAAGGTTTCGGTTCCTTTGTGGAAAAGACAGTGATGCCGTACATCAGCACCACCCCTGCCAAGCTGCTGAACCCATGCACGGGCGACCAGAACTGCACCAGCCCGTTCAGCTACAAGAACGTCCTGAAGCTGACCAGCGACGGCAACAAGTTCAACACCCTGGTCAGCCAGCAGCACATCTCTGGAAACCTGGACTCTCCTGAGGGGGGGTTCGATGCCATCATGCAAGTGGCTGTGTGTGGGGTAAGCAAAAGAAGGAGAATAAAAAAGAAAAGGCTGTTACCCATTCCTCTTCAGTAATACGGTTGGAAATAATCATTCTCAGGTTTCTCTATCCGAGGCAATTTTCCCACAATTGCAGCACTCGCTCGAAGGGATTCAGCGCCAGTAAATGCGTCCATGTGGTGATGTGTGAACGGGTACTTTATGAGCCCCTTGGTGTTTACAAGGGGATTCTTGGACGCAGTGATAATCATAAGTTCGTGGGCCTTATTATAAGCTACTCGTATTCTTCCTTTGCTTTTATAGAGGGGCTGTATCGCTGTTGGCAGATCCTTATTGCTGAAGGGTTTCCGTGCTTCTTTTCTCATTTCTCAGGATCACATTGGTTGGAGGAATGTGACTCGTCTGCTGGTGTTCTCCACTGATGCTGGCTTCCACTTTGCTGGCGATGGCAAGCTGGGTGGCATTGTTCTGCCCAATGATGGGAAATGCCACTTGGAGAACAATGCGTACACCATGAGCCACTACTATGTAAGAAGATCTGTATTCTCCAAGCAGGCTCGTACCCCCACTCGTGTTGACTGAGTGTGACATTGACAATTTTACTTTTTCTCCTCTATCCTGTTTTAAAGGACTATCCCTCCATCGCCCACCTGGTTCAGAAGCTGAGCGACAACAACATTCAGACCATTTTTGCAGTGACAGAGGAGTTCCAGCCCGTTTACCAAGTGAGTTCCTATTCCTGGCTCTCCATTTTTCCATCTAGCACTCCGCCCTTTCATCCCGTTGATTTTTGAGGGATTGATATCTTTGCTGCGAGAGATGTAGCATCCCCTTAAAAGCTGTAACTATTCTGTGCCATTCTGTTGCTTTTTACGGACCAGTTTTTTCCGATTGCATCCGAGTTAAATAAAGATTGTTTCCCCACGTGGCTTCAAAGCCGTAACAAGTCCATCATTTCACAGTTGAAAACCATCTATTCATCTAAATCTGGAATGAAATGGTTAAACCAGTATATATCCAGGCTGTAATGAAATGCAGTCACGTATTGCAGCCAGAAGAACCGTGTGTTTTATTATTTATTTTTCGTTGTAGACGATTAACAGTGCTTTGATTAAAGCTTTAATCAAAGCTTTTTTCTTCTCTCCTCAGGAGCTGAAAAATCTGATCCCAAAGTCTGCAGTGGGCACTCTGTCTGCCAACTCAAGCAACGTAATCAACCTTATTATAGATGCTTACAATGTAAGTACACTTTGATTAAGTTACCAATGCTCACATGAACCACACTTAAGGTTGCATGAGGTACTTTTCCATAGTCGGTGCACCACGAGTTGGAACTCCCCCAGTTTGGAAATGCAGTCCGGAGTACCAGGATGAGCAATGTACTGTGTTTCTATTTAAGCCTCCACGAAAAGTCAACACCAGTTCATGTGTACGCTATATTTAGAGTATTTCCCCCATGTACCTTGCTGTCAGACAACCGTTTCCAACACCCATGCTCTCCGTGCCACCAGACACCTTTCACAAAAACAACGTGGTAAAGTCACAGTCTCTGGGCCATATGAAGAGAGCATAGATGGATGAAATAACTCAGGGGGGGGCATAGGTAATACACTGACTATGGACAAGTACCTCACACAACTCTGCTTCAGAAGATCCAAACTGTCCCTTTAAAGCATTCTGGTTTTGTGGCAGTCTCTCTCGTCCGAGGTTATTCTGGAGAACAGCAAGCTTCCAGAGGGAGTGACCATAGATTACAAGACCCGCTGTAAGAACGGAGTGGAGAGCGAGGGCGAAAGCGGAAGGAGGTGCTCCAGCATCTCCATCGGAGATGAGGTAAGTGCTTCTTTCACTCATACGCCGCCATTCAGGGCATTAGGGGACAGAACTAATACACACTACTGTTCAAAAGTTTGGGGTCACCGAGACAATTTTGTGTTTTCCATGAAAACTCACTTTTATTTATCAAATGAATTGCAAAATGAATCGAAAATATAGTCAAGACATTGACAAGGTTAGAAATAATGATTTTTATTTGAAATATTAATTTTGTTCTTCAAACTTGTAGCTCAAAGGAAGGCCAGTTCTATAGCTTCTCTCACCAGCATAACTGTTTTCAGCTGTGGTAACATAAAAAGGGGTTTCATGGGTTTTCTAATCCTCCATTAGTCTTCTAAGGCGATAAGCAAACACACTGCACACTGGAGATGGGCCTCTATACACCTATGTAGAGATTTCATTAAAAACCAGATGTTTCCACCAGGAATAGTCATTTACCACATTAACAATGTATAGAGTGTATTTCTGATTAATTTAATGTTATCTTCATTGAAAAAAACAGTGCATTTCTTTGAAAAACAAGGACATTTCTAATATGTTTTCCTTTTTTTTCCTAAGTGAACTTTTAAACTGTAGTGTCGCTCTCTGAGTCCGAGTCTCCTTCTCCTCCACCTCTCCCATTCCTAGGTCTTGTTCAGCATCAGTGTGACGTCCAAGGGCTGTCCGAAACAAGGCAAGCCGGAGATCGTCAAGATAAAGCCCCTGGGATTTACGGAGGAGGTGGAGGTTATCCTCAACTTCATCTGCGAGTGTGACTGCAACCAGGACGGCATCAAGAACAGTCCTCTCTGCCACTTCGGTAATGGGACGTATGAGTGCGGAGCCTGCAAGTAAGTCTGAGAATGGTTCCCACGATCTTTATGGCATCAGCTGGAAAAACACCCAAAGGCTTCACGTCTCATGTATGGTTTTGCTCGGAATATCACAACCTCTCCCTCCGCCTCAGGTGTAATGAGGGCCGCGTGGGCAGACAGTGTGAATGCAGCAGCAACGATGTGGCCACGGAGGACATGGACAGGACCTGTCGCAAGGACAACGGCACCGACATCTGCAGCAACAACGGAGAGTGCGTGTGCGGCACATGCGAGTGCAAGAAGAGAGACAAGCCCGAAGAGCGGTACAGCGGCCTGTACTGCGAGTGTGACAACTTCAACTGTGACCGCTCTGGGAACAAACTGTGCGGAGGTGTGTAGGGCCAATCTTGTCTCTCTGAGTTTAAGATCTCAGCGGGCACGTTTTTACTCAGGCGCTGTTTAGAGAGAGAGAAAAAGAAGAAGTCAGTGTTTTCATGCTCCTTTTGTTTTCCTGTTTTTTCCTCAGGGCACGGCCTCTGTGACTGCAGAGTGTGTGCCTGTGACCCCTTGTGGACCGGAAGTGCCTGTGATTGTTCTCTGGACAACAGCACGTGCATGGCGAGCAACAAGCAGATCTGTAACGGCAGAGGGACGTGCGAATGTGGCACCTGCAAGTGCACTAACCTCAAATTCCAGGGTCCCACCTGTGAGATTTGTCCTACATGTCCAGGAGTCTGCACTGAACACAAGTAGGTATCAAAAGGAGATGTGTCAACATGCAAATACAAAAGTGGCGTGGTTACAGCAGCTCGTCACTCTTTCAGTAAATGTGAGGCATTTTAGTGCATTAAGAAAATTCCCAAACTATCCTTGTGAACATTTTAAAAAATTTAACGTTTGACAGAAATATTTTAAAGGCTCAGTTAACGCAAAATAAAAAAAATCCTATTTTATGTCTTGCTTCAAATGATACGTAGCCATATAGATAGTTTTGGTTGTAATGCTCCAGGCCATAGAAGTGCTTAAAACCTCTGTATTGTCTGATTGCAATTACTTTTATAAACAATTTATTTATATTCATACATATATATTTAGATTCAGATTGACTTACACTTCCAAAGGATATCATTGTCTCTATAAACATTGTAACTCCGGATGTTGCGTGAGAATCATCACTTTGTTTAAGGTTTCTTCAGTATTGAAATAAACCTGTGAAAGCTGACTGACAATCAATTAGTAAATTAAAAAGACGAACGTCTGACAGCTAAATCGGCTTACTTTTGTTGTTGCTAATTTGCCAACATGTGATTAAGGGTGAAATACAAGCTACAGTAGCACACAGCATTAAGATGACCTCATGTTGCACACATAGTTAAATGGCCAATTTCTGGGAACATGAGATGTCGAATGTGTTTGTCTGTTCAGCACGTGCAGAATGTAATTCCGTTAACCTCTGTTGTCAGTGAGTGGAGGCAAAACATTCAGAGACAGATACTGTAATCTCAACACCTGGTTATTAAAGCTAAAACTCTGCATTATCACACAAAACAAGACATCGATGCAATTGCATGTTTCTGTTTTAAATGAGCGACACTTAGTGCCCATTTGTAATGACACTTATCCCGTTCTCCTACCAGAGAGTGCGTCGAGTGCCGGGCGTTCGGCACCGGTGAGAAGAAGGAAACATGCGAGAGAGACTGCAGCTACTTCAACCTCATCAAAGTGAAGGAAAGGGACAAGCTGCCCCAGCCCAACGACGCCACCTATCCTGTGATGCACTGCAAGGAGAGGGACGCCAACGACTGCTGGTTCTACTACACCTACGCCGTCAACAACAACACGGAGAAGGAGGTCCACGTGGTCGAAACGCTGGGTGAGCAGCAAGCCGAGGCCAACATGAGCAAGGGTGTGGAAGGTGTTCTGTGACAGGAAAAGCCAATGACAGGGTTGGGTTTGCAAAAATAGGACATTTGTTGACTTTCTTTCTGCCGTGTGATGGCACAGTATGTTATTCCTGTGGTTCTTGTTATTTTTGCACTCTTATTTCAAGCTGCCTAAACACTGTTTCAGACTGCCCCGCCGGCCCTGACATCATCCCCATCGTGGCGGGCGTGGTCGCCGGCATCGTCCTGATTGGCTTAGCCCTGCTGCTCATCTGGAAGCTGCTGATGGTCATCCACGACAGGCGAGAGTTCGCCAAGTTTGAGAAGGAGAAGATGAATGCCAAATGGGACACGGTGAGTGTTTGGAGCCGTAGCCTGCTCTGTGAAAGAGATGAGACAAAGATAAATACGTTTGAGGTAAATTTGGCAGACGCTTGGTGGAGTCACTTAGATGTATAAAAACAGGTGTTGTCAGGCTGCTCTGCAAAGATGTTCGCTGTCAAGGAATTAACTTGCAAAGATCATTTGTTGTTCTTGGGAGCCGATGAGATTTGCAGACTTATTGACATCATAGTCGCGCTCAGACCAAATGTGTTGCTTTTGAATGACAACCCCCAAAAAAGGGGAAAATGGCAGGGGCTGTGAGGACTTTTTTTGGGAATGTTATGCACTCTGAGCAGAGCAGACTTTTTTCCGGGGAGTGGCCTCATCTCCTCCCTTCCTTGTTTCCTCCAAGCCGTGGCATCATCAGCCAACATCAATATGACAGGAAAGAGTGGATTTCAGTATGATGTCAATGTGCAGGGAAATGCCTCCACCTAGTGGTGAAACAGTGTCACACCCACAACTGTGTTTGTGGGTTTGATGATTCATATGTTCCTGATCTGTATTTTGGGCAGGGCAACCGAGAGCTCCACATCCCTTTAATTTTGAGAGAAATGAGAGTCTGTAAGCGAAACTCTGGGTTTGCGGACGAGATAACACACAAACAAAAGGGAATTTCAAAGATACTGCATGAGCCCCTTGCTGTGCTCTCTTATGATTGCAGCCATGCCATCCAGATGCGTAGACTCAACAGAGTACTTGTTTTCACAATTTAATGAGGGGGTGACACAATGTGGGAGGGTTGGCGTTTGTTTGCTGAAGAGTAAATGTAGCGATAATTCTTTCCCTTTAGAAAAGGGGCGAGGGTCCGCATATCTACAGTTCTTCACAGGGGCAGGACTGAGAGTAGATAATAATAATTAAAACAATAGCCAGAAATGTCAGAGTCAGGCCTATATAAATGAAAAGTGAGACCAAGGTTTCAAGAGCTCATTAAACCCCCAAAACCTGAGCATCTGTTTGAAAGGGCACAACATTCAATTTAATGTAGCTATTTATTGCGGAATATCTAAATTAGTATATAAGTATAATTGGTCCCCAAAATGAGAGCCTGTGATACGTAGTCATTTTCTCAATGAGGGCCTTCCAATAAAAGAAGTCTTTAGTTTTAAAGTGAGCTAAAAGCTAAAAGCTAATCACAAACATGCCCTCCTTTCATCCCTTTTACTGGACTTTATTCCTTCTTTTCTCTCGCTACGCTGCCATTTTTGTATTACTTTTTTCATCCTGTGCTTTTTTCTGCTGAACTCTATTCTGACCTCATTCTCTACCTGTAGCAAGAAAACCCAATATACAAGAGCCCTGTCAATCAGTTCCAGAACCCACAGTATGGACGTAAAGCTGATGCCCTTTAAGTTTGTATTTCCTTTCCTTTCCACATCATTTTCCTGCATGGGCTGTGTACATGTGCCTGGATCTCGCTCTGTGTTTATACTTTTTCTACATTCTTCACCTGTCTCTTAAGAACTATCAAGAACACAAGTGGGTAGTAGGAAGAGAAACATGCCCTTCATAGTGTAATTAGTGCATGAGTGTGCTGTGACAAGCGATACAGCTGAAAATTCACAAAACCTGGTCAGTGTATGAGGATGTTCAGTGTCTTCAGGGCAGAAATTCCCAAACCGTGTCTGGTAAGTATACGAAACGTGTTTAAATGCGATGCAAAATTTGAACCTCTTGATATGTTGTTACGATGTCACAAAGCATGTTTGTGTGCTAAAGTGTGATCTAAATAAATAACATGTCCAGAAAAAGGATGACGTTTCTATGCCGCGTTTGTTTTTCCCGTATGACTTGGTAATCGTGTCCAAAAATCTAACCGCAAGCGCTGCATGTCCATTCCTTCGACTATAACCTGATTGTTACTTAAATTTCTGCTCTCCAGGGGGAAAATCCCATCTACAAAAGTGCTGTCACGACCGTGGTCAATCCCAAATATGAAGGAAAATGATGGCGTCATAGTTTATGATGAACTCTGCGATCAAGAATCGGACGACTGCAGTATTACCGCAAGTTTGGAGTCTGGGGGGGTTGAGGGGCGGCCTGGGTGGCTGTGGTAGAATTGATTTTCTTCTCGTTGCTTTGTCATTATAACGCACCATGCTGCCACTGCATCTGTATTTTTACTAACACTATTGATTTGTATGCATTTGTTGTATTTTAGATGTACAGTATACAGTATGTGTATATACTTTTAAGTTGCATATTTGCAACAAAAAATATGACATGAAGGTGTTTTCTTTCCTGCCACAGGACTGGTATGGGCAGAGGATTTTGTTTTGTTTTGTTTTGAACAACACAATGTGGACACGATGGACATACAATATATGTGCAAGAATTCCTCGGCTTCTGTCTCCTTCTCAGACGCTTCTCTGTCTTCTCGTCCCTCTCTGTGCACTGACTTCCTGTGTTCCAGAGACTTCCTGGGTTCCAGACATAGGATTTAGGTTTCATGTATATTGTCAGCCATAGTAGCACATAATGCCTGTGTGTGTGTGTGTGTGTGTGTGTGTGTGTGTGTGTGTGTGTGTGTGTGTGTGTGTGTATCTATCTATACATATATATATATATATAAATATACATATACATATATATATATATATATATATATATATATATAAAACAACTGCAAAAGGAAGTTTTGGATTCTAATTTACATTGGATGTTTATGTTGAATCACAGAATATTGTGCTCAGAAACACATTTTATTGCACTCTTATTGCTATTCTAAAGGAGTAAATACAGAAGATTGAGATTAATATCAACTGTCATCATTCGAGTTGTTGATATACTATCACAAAGGGACTGTATACCACTTGTTATAATTCTGAAATCATGGTGATGTTGAACAATCAAAAAGCATTTGTATATTTATGATACAAGTTGCAAATGACAAATGAAGTATTAAAGTATTGAAGTACTTGAAGTTAACTGCAGTAACCTTCTCAGGTCCTGTCCTGTGTTGTCGCCGAGTATGCCAACAGATTTGTGTTATGTTAGCTTATTCCGTGAACTGGTAAACTTGTTAGTGGAATTTCTTTTAAGATTGTAAGACCGAAACAGGATTATTTGGTGACTCGCCACATGAATCGCCTCTGAAATGCTTTCAAACCCCCAAATGCCTCTGAAGTACCACACATGCAAGCCTTTACAGTATTGTTTTCAAAGTGCCTTTTATTTCAATATCTTGTTCTCTCCCAATACGGTTTGAGTTATTTATTAAATAAAATACAAAAACCTGTCTGTGTCTTCCTCCCTGGACAACTTTCACTATGAGATAACCCCTTGTTCTCTGAAAATAACAATTTCAGTTGGGAATCCATTTTCTCTTTTTTTAAATAGTGGGCGAGAAACAGAAGTATTCGTGACACATTAAAGCTGATGATTTAACGCAATGTTTTAAAGATCATGTTCACTGAAACACTTTGTTCAAATGAACTGAGTTCTAATAATAATTGTAGTCAGAAGCATGACATCAATTACATATCGTGCCATGGTAAGGGACGGTTCCTACTAAAAGTTTGACAGGGTTCATATAGTACAGAGGAGGACTGATTTTGTCCACCCAGCACTGTAATAACTATTGAAAATGTGTAGTGATCAATCACAGGCCCTTTTATTTGTATTGTTGTTTTTAATAAGATTTCTAAATGTGTTTTTATAAGCCCTGTTACCAAAACCCTTCCATCAATTGGAAGTCACACCAACTAACTTCTTTATTTTTCCCTCAATAAAGTGGGTAGCTCATATATTAAAACATCTGATAAAAAACATATTTTTGGTGAGTTTACTGATAACCCAGGAATGTTGTCCTCTGAACTATTATGAATTAATTTCAACGTAACTGTCACAATTAAGGAATTTGGTCTGGTAATAAGGGAAAAGTGTTCTCTATAGTTCCATGGGAAAACCAGTGAGAAAGATGAGGCCAATTATATATATATATATATATATCAGTATAGGTATATACATATGTAGAGACATATATCTGCCTGATGGATCATCGAGGTCTGGATCGTGGAATATGCTACCAACTATGCCATGGCCCTGTTGAGAATTCGCCCACTCCTCCTCTCTACCTCCATCTGCCTGATGGATCTTCGAGGTCTGGATCGTGGAATATGCCTACTACCAACTATGCCATGGCCCTGTTGAGACTCCGCCCACTCCTCTCTACCTCCATTTGTCTGATGGATCATGGAGGTCTGGATCGTGGAATATGCCTACTACCAACTATGCATACACTCTGTCATATTCATTGATTGTGTCGTTACTGTGTTTTAATTTGTGTATAATGATTCCTTCTGTACCCATGGCATCTATTACACCTGTCCATCCTGGAGAGGGATCCTCCTCTGTTGTTCTCCTGAAGGTTTCTTCCCTTTTTTCCACGTGAAGGGTTGTTTGGGAGTTTTTCCTGATCCGATGTGAGGTTCTGAGACAGGGATGTCTATGTGTACAGATTGTAAAACACTGAGACAAATTTGGAATTTGTGAAAATGGGCTATACAAATAAACTGAATTGAATATATATATATATATATTGTACGTTTATAATCGTAATACGAACATATTGGTACGTGTGAAAACAATGATAAAAAAAACAATGAAAATCAATAGACATTTTACTGATGTTATGCAACACTGCCTGAAACATTGTGGATACCAATTTATACCACACAGTATGTGGGGCAGAAATAGTTTATTAAAATGCATATGAATCGCCATTGGGTCTGCTTAGTTATGTAAGGAGACGGACATCTGATATTCATAATGCATATAGCCCACTGAGCGGAAGTGCCAACAGACCTCATACCGGATATGGCGAGGCGTCTTCTCACCAAGACACAAGTATCTGCTGCGAGCTGTCAACAGGAACGCAAGTTACTCAGGGACGTGGTTTTTAAATACAGGCTTGTCGGAGCCGTTTATCGACAGTACTCACTGTTCAAGGAAAATGGAAGACGACACACTTACGACGCTGAAAATACTGATAATAGGAGAAAGCGGTGTTGGCAAGTCCAGGTAAGCCAAAACGTAGCTTGTTATCTCCAAAGAATGGAGGTCGTGGCTCACTGCTAACGTTAGATAGCTAGCGTCACCTCAGCAGCCAACTACACATTGCGTCATCTTCATATTCATATTACGTGGACTCGGCTGTGGATGTCCTCTTCTTTAATCATAATAGTAAAGCTATACGGCTTGTTGTGGTGTGCTAGCTGCCCAGCTAACCAGCTCGCTGACAGTAGTTAGCTCTGTGTGACATCATCGTTGTTCACGTCCCATGCGCTTGTGTGAAGATGTTGCAATCCAGGACCACCTTCCAGCCTTGTCGTCGTGGCGGTACTCTGACCTCAGCCTGCCGTGACGTGACGTGACGCGGCGTGACGGGCAGTGAGGGCCAGGTACTGTGTGTGACTGTGATGCCATGTGAGAACCTTCCCCTGGAGCTAATCTTAAATGTGTCTGTAGCGCGAGCTCCTCCGGGATGAGATGGTTCAACGGGCAATGTGTCCCGTGAATAGGAGGCTGTCATTCAAGAGGTCGTGTTTGAGGGAAACTCTGCCTCAGTACTAGAATGCTGTGTACTTTATACCACACAGTTGATTTCTGCCATGTGGTAATCAAGAGGTCGTTGTTGGGAACCACACATGAGCCTAATATTCAAAGCAGACTCGTGTTTTAGTTGTTGTTGTTTTTTTACATTATCCTGGCAGATTCTGCTGTGTGGTATGCCAGCAGAGAGCGTGGTCATGTTTGCTGCTCTGCAGGACTGTGGTCCAGACTGCATGGAAGAATCCTGATAGCCAGCCCGAGCCATCAACCATCACATTGCTCAACTATGGCACTGAGTACAGCGTGCCTTCCGCTGTCATACCACAGTGCATAGGTAACGAATGGCCTGAAGCCATTTGGAAAGTCTCTTTGACCTTATATCTCAGGTCGGGCTGATGAACACACCGTGGCTTCTTAAAAACACACCATTACGTGAACCACAAAAGGTTGCCGTGCTTTTTACGTGTGTGTGAGCACAAATGGATGCCTGTTTTAGTTGTGTGTTTTTTCTTCTTCTTTCTTCTCCTCACATTCTCTCCAATAGAGCTTACAGCTCTGTAGTGACACAGAGGAGTGACTAAGTGTATGCCAGCACCATAACATAGACCTGGATTTGCTTATATTTCCAGAAAACAGAAGAGTTTTGTGGGCAGCTGTACTGTACGCTGCCTGCTGGTGGATAATTGAGGCCAAGAGCAGTTGTTTCCAGAATGTAATTTTGTATTATTAAATTGGCTCTTGCTTAATAAAATAAACAAATGCAGACTATGAATAGTTTAAAATACCATTTAAATTATCCACAGCCTTGAGCTGTTGTCAAGCGGGTACACAGACCGGACTACGTTTTGAAGGGCATACAGTTATTTAATTTGTCTCACTGCAATCTGTAGAAGCCCTTAAATCACCAGGGAGATTGTCTGCTTGGCAAGGAACACACGTTTCATTTCACCTGAACAACTGGCCTACGCAAACACATTTATAACTTGGCTGTCTCCAAGCATAGCTCATCGCTCGCATCCCTCCTAACAGCCCTTGAGGAAGAATAAGAGAATTCTGCTTGGTTCAAGTGAAAGGAGTCTACTTATCCCCATCATCAGCACAGTGATTAAGGCCTTTGCACTGGATTAGTCATAGTTACGTGACCTCTGTCCACCTGAGTGCAATCTAATGGTGATCTCATCTGGTTCATGTATGCGTAATGCAAGTTAAGCACAAAGAGATCAATAGAAGGAGATGCAGATACAGAATTCGATATGCCTGGTGCCGAAAGACGGGTTATGTGAAGAGAGCAAATGGAAACCTGATTCCCGACCAAACGCTCACGCAGCCCGTGGATTAGAAGTACGGAAAATATGCCGGTCTGCTGTGTTTGTCAGTGATTCATAATGAGTTTTAATTGAATTATTCTTCTCTTTCCTGTCAACAGCCTCCTCTTGAGATTCACAGATGACACATTTGACCCCGAGCAAGCAGCAACAATAGGTGAGTAACCCATGAGTTAAGTTTTAAAAATAATTAAATAAAAGTAAGGTTTGTGGTAACTGCCAAACCGTTATGAGTGGAGTCAATATGAGCAGCACACTTAATGGTACACACTCAGACCTAAGGGAGTAAAGTACAAACAAGGATTTCAAAATTAGATTACTCATGAAAGGCGATACAAAATAGGTAGTGTATCAGCTCATATTTAACATATAAGCTCATTGATTAATATCCTTAATCACTGATTATATAAGAATATAAAAAACTGGATCCATAATGGACTAATGTAAATACACCCAATATATAGAAATGCATACAAACACTTATTAAGAACACTGGTAAAATATAATTTAAACTGTTACAAAACCTGAGCCATGAATTCTAATGATAGAACAATAATCTCCAGTTTTGGTTGACACTCTTGGAGAGATATTGATCTCACTAAATGTTTATTATTGAGGTTGGAGTTCACAGTGATGTTGAACTACACTGCATTATATTGAGAGGTGTTTCTAATGTTTTGCCCACCCCATTTAAAAACAATGGGTGGTTGTATGAGGAACACAGTTCAATATAATACAGTACAACACCACCACTAATTATGACCTCAATAATAACAAAGTTAAAATAACACCTAAATGTAAAAAAATCAACAACTGGTAATTATAAGTTTCGCAAAGGTAGACTATGTGGCTCAGGTATGGACCCAATAAAGTGACCATGGAGTGTACATTAATACAATATGTGTGTATATATATATATATATATGACATTGTACATGTAGTCGGCCCGGCTGAGGCTGCTGGCAGATACTTTACATTTTACTGAACAATCCACAAACCTTGTAATCTGCTCTAGGACCAGAACTATCCCACCATGCTTGCATTTTGTGTCTATTACACACACAGTATATATTGCATTACATTTTTATTCTGGAATCGTAGTCGAGCAAATTTGGCCTGTCAGGAGATCTGCTGTCTGAGCACTTGGTAAGTTGAAAGTAGCACACTACCTCACAGCCACGAAGCTCTTTGATTTATTTAAAAGCCAATGAGGTGTTGAGAAAACATTCTTACAGCAGGCGTGTCTATCTATCTTAGAAAACATTGTACGGTAATTAAGGTTCAGGTTTTCCCAAACTCTGGTGGATCTGCCAATTGTATCCTCTTCATTCAATGGTGTAAGTCATTGGCTGGACCAAGGACACACACCTGCTATATGTTCAAGTGTCCATGAGGCTATAACTACCTTTTAAAGGATTTATGTCTTGAAGAATTCAACTCGATTCATAATCGTCCTGATGAGTTTGAATGTAGAATGTCTCTACACTAACTAATGTGGTTTTTGTGAAGAGCTTGTAGCTCACAATGATGTCTTTGGCCAAGCCACGAAAAGCAAAGAATCCAGAAAAGGTTGAAATGGTTAAAACACTCTTCTTTTTTCCTCCCTCCCTTCAAGGTCAAGGCCTGGATCTCTGCTTTTGTACTTGGCCAGCTGGGAATCTTTTCCAGACAGATGTATTTATTGGAGTTACGCCTCCCCTCATTGACTCAAGTTCCCCCATTCAAACAGAAATCACATTTCACCGGGCGTCATTAATGTATTTTGCGTCATTGTCACCCATATCAGTTCAACTGGGGTCGTCTCTCTCTCTGTGACAATGGCTTTCTCAGTGCATTGTCACATTTTCACACAGTGCATTGACCTGAAAGTTATTAAATAGGCAAGAGTCATTTGACGGTCTTGATGAGGTGATTGTCAAGACAGTCGAGCAGGCCTGCTGCCGTGAAGCTTTGCGTTGATGGACGTATCACCTCGTTACTGCAGGGGACAGCCATTACAAGTGATGGAGAGACAATATAGGGTGACGGGCTCCAGTGTATCGCACAATGAAGGGTTTGTTCTGGTGCACCATGCACGCGTTGGCCCCGCAGGGATCACCAACGTTAAACTTCCAGCGGCCGCGGCATCTTGTTTTGTTGTGATATTACAAACAGATGCCGTGCTGCATGTCCTCTGGTTGAAGTCCTGTCTGAATTTATGAAGAATGAAAGCAACAAATGCTGGACTCGGAAGGAAGAGCAGTGTGATTGACTGCGTGAATGGGCTGTATGTGTGTGTGTGCGTGTGTCTGTGGGGCACACGTCACATCATATTTCCTCGGCCTGTCTCTGTGTCCTCTTTTTCTCCTCCTGTTTTTCGGCTCAGAGCTGAACTCCCCTCCCTCGTCCCAGATGTAAAAACAAGCCCAACTATCCCAACATTTCCCTGGTAAATCTCAGTGGATGCTAAAACTCGGGCAGATATGTCATCCAGACACGGCACACTCTGTTCACCGAGACACTGCACAAAGGCAATAGAGGAGATTTACTTGTTGAGGGGATGGGGGGACAACATTATAATTTTCATGTAAATGTCCGTTCCTTCGGGACCTGGTGGGATGTTTCGGGGTGAATCATGGCTCTCTGAGCCGTTTCACAGGTGATGGATTTTATTTTATTATTTCTTTAATACAGACCTGTATTTGTTTTAGCGTAGGACATTAAACCACACGCCGTCCCCTTTCTGGTGGATATAAATACACTGTCAAGACATCATTTAAATACAGTGCATGGGATGGGCATAATGCCAGTCTGACAGGCTGGGGTTAACAGAAGTTCAGAGACAATGCGTGGTGTGTATATATATATATATATATGACAATTCATCATTGATAATTATAGTCTGTTGCAGTGTTATAATATTCTTGGCAGTAGTTGGCCGAATCTGGAGGAGTCCCCATTGTGGGAGTGAAGCAGGATGAGGTCATCGTGACCGCGTGACTTATCGACCTGCCTCTCATTGTCTAGGTGTCGACTTCAAAGTGAAGACCATCACCGTGGATGGAAACAGGGCAAAGCTGGCAATATGGGTAAGTGGCAAAACTCTGCCCACCGTTTGTGAAGTGTGCGGCATTCATCCCAGAGCTGTCGCTCTCGTCTGTCAAGTCGGAGCTCCACAAACTGTTCCCACAAACGCCCAGGAGATGGCGCTTACGCAACACCGTTTCTGCCTATATGCCCCTGTGGGACACAGGCCTCATCCTTGTTGTTTATGTCGTCTGCCCCTGGTTTCCCCTTCAGTTTGAGCCTCCAGTTATTCCTCCCGTGACTGTGTCCCGTAGTGCTGAGCTGGTTGTCTTTTGCAGGACACTGCAGGACAGGAGCGCTTCCGAACCCTGACGCCGAGTTACTACCGCGGTGCCCAGGGAGTCATCTTGGGTAAGATGTGCGTGCGTGTGTGTTGACTTCTCATCCTGTGACACACACACACACACACACACACTCTTGCCACTTTCTCTGGAAGTTAGTTTAAAGCTTGTAGCTTTTTAAAAGTAATTAGAAATATATGTTTGCATTTTAGAAATGTTTTATTCTTTAAAACACAGAATGTAATATGGCACAAATTGGGCTCAGTTTTGACAGATAATACTATCGCATGCAAATCAAGCAATACAAGTGGTGATACATTTTTTTTTACTATAGCTCTTTAATAAAACAGAAAAAGTAGTTCTTATCCCATTACTCAATGGAATAATTGGTCGAATACTTGAGCAAAAAGTGTGTGTGTGTGTGTGTGTGTGTGTGTGTGTGTGTGTGAGATTATGGTGTTGCAAATTGTCATGTGTTATGGTTTCAGAAACGGAGCCAGTCCCCTCAGTCTTGCTCTCTTCTAGAAAACGTTTGATCGATGCCCGTACCTATCTGCCTTCATTCTGACCGTGTGTTGTTCACTTGGTTTGGCACAGTGTACGATGTCACACGCCGGGAGACCTTTACCAAGCTCGACAACTGGCTCAACGAGCTGGAGACGTACTGCACGCGGAACGACCTCGTCAAAATGCTTGTGGGAAATAAAATTGATAAGGTGAGTGTGGATATGTTCCTGCATTAAACTAGTATGTGTATTGCTACTAAGGTCGACATGATGGTTGGATTAGAGAGGACCAGCACATTGGGATTTTTTAAATCAACATGTACCGTCTACTTTGGCTTAAGTTTTAATGACCAAATAAATTCACTTAATATTCACCCTTTTGCAATATACAGTTACTGTATACATATTCCACAGCACAGTAAAAATAAATTGGCAACAATTAGTAAAATCTGCTCACTGCCAGTTGACAAATTACAGAACTAAATAACCATGGCAGACCCACTTTCATATTTTTGGCAACTGGTCCTTTACCAGGACACCAGAGTCGGTCAGTGGGGATACAAATGGCCACTAAGTAGAGTATTATGAATTTATTGTGTCCTGTTCTTTGTCCATGAAAATCGCTTTTCCTCTCTGCCCTGTGACGACCACAGTAGCTGACAGCTGCGCCCGGTAGACCTCAAATAAGCCATTACCTCTCTTTTTGTTTTAGGAAAACCACGAGCTAGACAGGACCGAAGGGCTGAAGTTTGCAAGAAAACATTCCATGCTTTTTATAGGTAAGTCGGGAGGATTCCCTCTCCAAAGACCTGCTGAGCATGAGCTACAGCGGAGACTGTCACAGGGGAAACAGCCTTTGAAATAACTATCATACTTGTTGAGGAATGTGCGCCTAGTTCTATTAATAAAACAATATCAGTTTCAATGTGCTCTTTTTTTTAAAAATTTATCGGTGAAGGACTACTTTTAAGAGTTGCAGTGACTTGCACGTGCAAGTTTAAACACCAAGTTTCAATCTTCATCAAAAATGTTATTTCAGAAATTCCATTATCCATAACGCTTATCCTCATGAGTGTCGCGGGGCGCTGGAGCCGATCCCAGCTGACATAAGGCGAAGGACAGGGTACACCCTGGACAGGTCGCCAGTCCATCCAACAACAACATGTTTTGTGGAAATGGAAATATTTCACTCCTTTTTCAAAGTTCTCTTGAGTCATTTCACAATATATTAATTTGGATTTGGCTTTCTTAAATAAGATTGATTTCGCCAATATAATGATTCTGGATATCGTCATGTTGTGGAGTAGGTGTTGACTATATCCCCTAATAACCTCCAAGGGTTCACCATTAGTGTCTGCGGTTGTCAGTTATTGTTGAGACATTTTCCACCCCCTCTGCTCTGGGAGCCGGAGCACATGATGACATCAAGATGCAGACAACGAATCTGTATCATCTACTTTTCCGCGTTCTCTTCTTCTTCACTCTACTTGTTTTTCCTTTTGTCTTTTCGCCTCTTTCTCCTCTCTGCCATATCTGTCCCCTTCTTTCTCCCTTTCTTCTTTTCCTCCCTTCTTTCTCCCTCCCAGAGGCGAGCGCAAAGACCAGGGACGGTGTTCAGTGCGCGTTTGAGGAGCTGGTGGAGAAGATCATCCAGACTCCCGGTTTATGGCAGAGCGAGACACACGGCCGAGGGATCCAGCTCACCGACGAGGACGCGGGCAGCAGGAGCTGCGGTGGCTACTGCTCTCTGGTTTAGACGACACGCACAGATTCTCACACACGCACACACACGCCCGCACGAACATGTACAAAACATACATGGATTCCCAAACAGTGCCACACTTCAGAGAACAGCCCCTCCCACTGTGTCCTTAACTGAGCTCCCCCCTCAGAGTAGGCAGTGGAGGGTTAATCGTCCACACACACACACACACACACACACACACACACACTACCTGTGTTCACACAGACACTTTTTTTGCGCACTTTCTAATAACGCCAGCCTAAATGCGAATGCAGCTCCACCTTCCTCTAAATGGAATTTGAGTGAGTTTTCCTCTACTCTGTTTTGTTTTGAGTTCCAGTTCAGGTACCCCTTGGTCAAAATGTTAAACGTACTCTCTTCATACAGATAAAGGGAGTCCAAAAGTACAAACCAACATAGGAACATGGTGAAATATGATACCGAAAATGGGGGGAAGCCGTTTTGACCAAGGGGTTCTCCCTTGTCTCCAGCATGCTATTTGTCCTCGGAGCATCTTGCCTTAGTGAGCACATCAACGCAGGGCAGACTTTTCTCCGTCTTTCTTATGTGCTTGGTCCCCCCCGCTCCCACCCCCTCCCCCCCAGACTCTATGAACAGTATGCTGCTTTTGGAGAGGCTTATCAAGCCAAGCTGTCTTGTATTCCATCTCACGCCCTGTCAAAGGCTTAGATCATGCATCTCTGTTGTCCACACAACTGC
The DNA here is from genome assembly GCF_029220125.1 of Pseudoliparis swirei. NCBI lineage: Eukaryota > Metazoa > Chordata > Actinopteri > Perciformes > Liparidae > Pseudoliparis > Pseudoliparis swirei. Next base: position 18,509,930 of record NC_079403.1, read on the forward strand.
CCCATTTCTTATATGATAGAGTTACCAACTGTCTGGGATGACGTTTCACTACTTTTATTGACTTGGACTTCAAACTTTTCTGTGTGATTTTGAAGAGTGCATAAATCAAAGAGATTGGCACTAGCAAGCTTTCCACTGGGTGCCGAAGAAGAGGGAACCTCTTAAAATTGCACGCCTTTTGTAGTAACGAGTGGCTTTAATGGAGTGCGACCTACTGGCACACCCTCGCTCAGACAGATAATATCAGTAATAACACTCACGCTACTATGGTTCTTCATAAAGATCCCTTTGACTGGACAGAGACAAAGGAAAAGTGTTCAATATTAGACAGTGCAGTGAGTCATGAGGGTGTTTCCACTGAGCTTTGGAAAATCAAAGCAAAAGCTGTGCGCTGCACACTGCTAATGGATTTCACAGTACTCCTATCTCTGTTTTTCTACCCGAGAAGCAGTTATAAATGTACTGTACCTCTGACCGCGTTTGTATTATTTGAGTGCTGATGTGGGTTCTGGGAAATGTAGTTTGGAGAGCTTGCTCTCGTGACGGGGATGCTGAAAACGACATGGATTCAAGCATGTCTTATTACACATTTTAATTTTTCTAATCTCTTTAATTGCATGGGAAACTCTGCGTGCCATTTTTTTTTGTGTTTGTTTGTCCGGGAATGGCCTTGAGAGGCAATTCACTCTAACATGTTAACTTATACTTAGCTGACAATAAAACATTGCATAACGTTTGAATTTAATAGTATAATTAAACACAAATGATGTAGGTTTTAGTTATTTAACTGGTATAGCTTTCTTTTTTTTAATCTTCAGAAATATGTATAAACATGCGTATACATTGTAAATTGTGTGTATTTTAGGGATTTGGAGGGAGAATTCCTGTATGAATTGTAAAGCTGAATGTAAACATATTTCACTACAAACCGCCCTATGTATTAAACTAAATAAAATTCTTTTTTTAAGCAAATTCAAGTGACTCAGAGCGACAACATCTGTAACTCAGAGCCAGGTTGTATAATGATGACAACCGCTTTCATGTCCGAGTATTCGGTAGAGATGACTAATAACTCTGCCGTCATGGTTGCCATGTTGGAAATGTCACTGCTAGGTGATGGGTTCTTCACTCCGCGCCCTTCACATTCCTCTGTCCCCAGATTAAAGACGTGTTTAAACAGTGTCCGAGGAACCCTCGGACCCGAGACGTGTGATCTGTATAAATCATCTTTTTGGCAGACTGCTCGGGAAACACCACCACAGCCATAACTCACTCTACCAGTGCTTTAACTGGGATGTGCATAATTCCTGGACGATTATGAAAGGGTCAGTGCTGGCAGCGAGAGCGAGGACTCTTCCTCTTTAGCATATCCCTCATCTCCTGCCGCAGCCTGGAAATATGTCTCAGTCAAACAACAACGGAGGCATACGGTGTAATAATGCCTTCATGTGGTCCAACCATGTGCTGATCTGTAGCGCTGCTGTTTCCTCATGCTTACACTGGAAAAACATCAGCAACTCAAGGGGCTGAGCTGACAGATTCTATATTTTCTGGGAATAATTTACAAAGTCGGGTCAATTCGCATTCCTTTAACAGCCACATCATGAGAAGGAGGGCAGTGGCCTTCCTCAAAGCCCCCTTCACTTCCCTTTTGAAAGCTGACCAGTGCTTGCGAAAGGTCATTTAGCAATGAATAATTATCTAAATGGGGCAGCAACTAAATTATTCTCCATACTTGCACCTTTCAGCGAGATTCGCCATTTGAAATCAAAATAGGTCATCCAAGTGAATAGTGTAAATCTGAAGAGGTTTTTTTTGGGGGGGGGGGGGTGTCAACTGACTATAATTTTACGGTTGAGACAACCAGGTAGAGGAAGGAACAGACTCACGGAACACGCTCACGGAACACGTTCACGGAACACGTTCATGGAACAGACTCACGGAACAGACAACGCTCAGCAGAGCACATGAGTAGAAAAAAAAGAAAAGGAAGTTGGTTCATGAATGACTAACCATATTATATATAATGACAATATAAAGTTCTTATTCCTATTATTAGGGACCGATCACTGAATTATTCATAGGACCTTTATTGTTAAAATATTTGTTATTATTTAGATTTGCGGTCAGAACAATCAAAAGACCATAGTTATAAAAGCTTTGAGGTGTCATCAAACAACATGGATGTGGTGACAATAAAAAAAAAGTCACCTGGAGATTTCAGACCTTCCATTTCTCAGTCAATCTATCAAATGCCATCCATGCTCCAAAAGTCTAACAATAGCATTAACTCTGATAGCCTGTAGGAAATTCCACACAAGCACAAACATCACCTTTGCGCCTTCAAATTCTACCCCTATATGGGACAATCCTGACTTTCTAAGCAACAACAAACATTGTAAATCTCCACACATGGTCCGCTAAAGGCATCAATCATTTGAAACACAACTTCTATAACAATACTCTGTTTTCATTCCCCTATTTGATTCAGAAGTATGGCATCGGGAACAAACTGGAACCCAAAAGCACGGCTCTGAGACAGGGGTAACAAAGATGAATGTCTTTACTTGAAAAAAGGCAGGTTAAAAACCGTGAGATCAGTCCAAGAAGCAAACAATTCCTAAAAGGGGCAGCGAATGGGAGGTCAGGGCAGGCAGGCAGGGTCAGAACAGGCAGGTCAGGACTAAGGCTAATAACGCTGGAGAATTTGCAACTAAATGCTGACACACTAACGAAGGGATGGGCTACAGGTGAGATGGGCGTGAGAACCAGGTGAAGGGAATGAATGATGATCAGGTGTGAATGGCCAGGTTTGAAATGACATGAGAGTTAATTAAATCAGCAAACAGAATGAAAACAACTAATATGATGGGGAACTCGTGACACAATCCCTTTTAGGAATATCTGCAACTCAAAACATCCATTCATTCCAAACATAACATTAAGCCCACTAATCTAGAACCTCGCAATTATTAATATCACCTCGTCAAAAAAGTTAATCCAAAAAATCGTCATTCGTACCATCAAGAAAAAGGGAATTAGACCTATCCATCACTCCTGATGCTGACTTCTGGATCCAAATATGCAATAACATCGACTTCATGGCTAAAAATGAAAATGTACAACTAATGTAGTATAACAATTTTTTTAAATGGGATTAACGACAGGCATCTGTCCACGTTTCACTCAAAATAATCTGGATAGCTAGGTTTACGCCACCTGGCACTGCACACCAGTTTAACACTTTTGGAAAAAAATAAGTCACTGGGCTGCCTTGTCCCATTATCTCCTTCACCGTGCTTACTAGGACACATTTTAGCAATAAACCACAGAATACTCATTGTGACCCTAACTATTGGAATTCAAGAAATAACACACATATCACACACTGGAGAAACTAACCTCCATCGTTTACAATACAACAGAACTCCACTTCATCTGGCTAATGTTCACGATGTTTTTACAAACATGACACCACTCATCCTATTAATATTAAAATAGATTTTAAAATATTTTTTGGGCCTGAAAAACAATTAAAACCCAGATACACATACATATAAATCAGCTTTCATCTATATCCGTTCTCCCATACCCTGACTATATGACGTTTTGCTGGCTTGTATCTCACTGTTTTGTATGTATTGTCTCTTGTCTTACAAAAAAGAATACAAATTAAATTAAAAACATTTTAAAGTGCATGGAAAGATCAGCTGTTGTGGAGAAGGTATGGGAGGACTAAACTCTCTCGCTCATAGACAGACTTAGTAACATGCCCAACCTGTCCTTCCATCAGAAGCCTGTGAGCCACTCTGCAGGGGCGGCTTGACGGACCTCTTTCTGTCTGAGCCTGCAGCCGGCCGCTCAGCTAACAGAGCAGATCTGGCTCTCATTAGCACCGTCCTGACTCCCTGCTCTTCGTCCTGCTTGTCGCAGCGGCGGGGCCGTATGGCTTAACGCTCAGACGAGTCATGCCGTCATGCGTAAAAACATTACGAGACGTCGGGCATCGTTTCATAAGGTGTTGGGTTCCCGGACGTCTCTCACTTTGTCATGCTATGTGCCGGTCTCGCTATCGGGGGAATTATTTGCCATGCTGGCTCGCAGGGGCGGAAAAAAAAGAGAGGCGAGAGGATGATTGGAGCGATTGTGGTCAGCAAAGAGAATGAAAACAACTAATATGATGGGGAACTCGTGACACAATCCCTTTTTGGAATATCTGTAACTCAAATCATCCATTCATTCCAAACATAACATTAAGCCCACTAATCTAGAACCTCGCACTGAGGTCGTCACCTGAGTTGGACATTGTGGTGAGGAACTGAGAGGTTCCCTATGAGGTCCGCACTGTGATAATGAGGATCGGATAAGTCCGGATAGTTCTCGGGTGCTTTAACAGAGTTCTTGGGGTCGAACATTTGCAAATCTGATTTAACATTTCTTTCCTCTGTCACCACAACGACCTTCCTTGTTCTGGGAACAAAGACTCTGAAGCCACCTGTAGGTCTGTAGACTGTTTCCCTGTTTATGCTCGGAGGTGAGGTAGAGGCAAAATGCCCCTTTTTCGTTCCCGCCCTTTCCTTCCCTTAAAGTCAGCCAAAGCCGAGTCTGACCTCTCTTAGGTTACCCTCTGAGCACCAGAAGGCTGTGAGGTAATGACCGGCATGCCCAGAACTGATGGCTCTGTCACTGCAGGTGGAAACACTTTGATTATTCGGAACCGTGTGTTTACATTGTTGCACCCGTTTACATTTAGACCCTTTGACATTTCATCAGGCAGCGGGAGCGTCCCGTTTCAGGACTCTGATCTGTTTTGAGCTGTGTGACCTGCTGTAGGCCTTTTGGGTTCAAGAGAAGTCATTCACTCCCCTGCACTACCCTCTCTACTTTCCTCTGCTTGACTCACTATGACAATCTTTGAAGCTTCTTGTGTGGGCATGGCAGTATTTTTATATGAAGTAATATTTCAGTGAAGGAGACAACTTGAATGGTAATAGTGTTCAATGTACAGCGTAAAAACATCTTCTGGGGGGAGTCTTATCTGAAGAATGCCGAAGGAGTCGGTCAACACATTGGCTTACCGACTTGCTCAGAAGCAGCGGTCCTCTATATGTACCCATCAATCACATAAGGCCCCCATAACTTAATAAGAACAGGCCCCAGGTAAGCAGGAAACCTCGACCCTTGTTTGGTGTGAACCTCTGGCCTCGGATCCATGTAAGTCAATTCAGCTAGTAATAGAGCAGTAATTGAATTTCCTCATAGCTGATACTCTGTCAATCTAATTTAAACCAAAATGATTTTGTTGTAACCCACTCTTGTTATTTTCAAAAACACGGCGCCCTGTGTACAGGCCCTAAAGGAATCAGTGGACAGCGCCTCATCGCCCTGGAAGACAAAACTGGCCTCGCAGTGGGGGTCGCTTTCTTCACGGCCTCGGGTTACTGTGGCAATAAGCGCAAGGGTTCAGAAGGAAAAAAAACACGGGCCACGGAGGGCACCGCTGCCCTGTGGAAACCCAATGGGAGGATGAGTAACTTCGCTCATCATCCCATCACCCGCGACTCACCTCGTCAGACTCCTGTCATCGGCACCCAGCGTGACAGGACACCCGGCCGGATCGCACTCGAGCTACCGCTGCAACATGGAAGCCAATACCCATGTACCCGGGCCATCGGCTTCTATAATAAACTAATCACTTTGTATCAACAAGGGATGGGTGTAAGCTTTCCACATGCCTCAAACACTTTCATGGACTGGACGCATGCTTCAAACTGCAGTGCTGTGCTCTCCACGAGGAAGGAAGAAGAAGAAAAAACTCTACATTATGAACCCCTGTTTGGGTGAGATGATTGGCATGTATAGAAACAAATTCATTATTTTGTATAAATAATCAGGCCCCTGTATTGTAATTGCGCTGCTTATTTTTCTTTGCCAATCCGATCTCGATTTTGGGGTCGGACCAGAGAATTTGTAGTAAACCAGCGAGTATTAAGACCCCAATTTCACTGACTTTGAAGAGACAAGGGAATCTGGAAGGTCTTGCGAGATCCGCTGTTTCTTCTTAGAAGCTGTTTTTTTTCCACCAGGCCAAACCTGGAGCGACAGGGTTCAGAGGATGAACTTGTTAGCACTTTCTTTCGGTCTTGCCTGCATGCTTTACTCATGGTCTTGTAGCTTGAAGCCTTAACCTTATTACAGTTCCACATCACTCTGTTGTTTTTTTCCCCCTGACCGTATGCAGTCCTTTGCGCCTTGGATGTAACCCGAGTTCAGGTTTATTACTGCAAACCACAGGCAGCTCATGGTCTTTGACTGTATCATGGACAATTGAATTTGAGAACACAAAGCCAACCTCTACCTCTCCCAGCCTCCCACCAGCAAGATAAAGTCAAATAAAGCTCTCTCGAAGGAGTGGGTTTTAATTTAATGCGAGCTCTGTGTCTCCACTATCCACTTTGTCGCGGGATTCCCTTTCAATCAGATCATGTGGAATAACAGAGGCGTGACAACTGTTTTGTAATCACATAGCCAGTAAAAGCCATTTAGCAGGGGTCAAGCTCAGGTACGGCTGTCGGTCTCATGGCCCGAGAGACGACATCGTTTGATCTCTGGCTCCTCAAAGCGACTAGAAGATCAAGAAACAAGGAAGCAGATCTTTCAGTGGAGCTTTATCAGGCTTGTTCCTGTCGCCGTGGCCCAAAGTGCTCGGCAGTGCAGCTTTGTCCTCGTATGCTGAAGGGATGAAAAACTGCAAAAAAATCACAAAGAAACTATACATCGGGCCTAACAGGTGAACAAGTAATCGGGTTCAAATATTCCCAACATTCAAGGACTTGTTTAGCTGCTTTTAATGTGTTCCTCCATCATAACGAGGTTAGCTACTGCCTCATTTATGTGGGGCATCAAACTAGTTTAAGAATGTTTAGTTTTTAGTTTAGTTTAGTTTAGTTTAGTTTATTTCGATCAGCAATACTATACAAAAATCAAAATTTCAACAAAAGAAGAAAGTGGCCGACCGAAAGGGTCAAGGCTGAAGCTATCAAGCTTATAAGTGCCCTAACCTATGCTTTCATGAAAATACTTATTTTAAACAACCATTACATATACCTATATATATATATATATATATATATATACATAAACATATACACATGCATACAAATTCACACACCCATATAAACATATATACACACACATACCTACATATACATAAAACAATCAACAAAACAAAAAAGCTTGTCCCCATTATCCGTTACTTATGAAGCGTCATCAATGCTGATACGTCTGTACTTGTCCAGAGTCATGTCTTTAAATTTTTTTTTGAATATCACCAGATTCTTACTTTCCTTGATGTCATCAGTTAAACTATTCCACTGTTTCACCCCACAGACAGATGTACACATGTTTTTTAGAGTTGAATGAACAATCGGCTGTTTGAAATTCCATCTCCCTCTTAGTTCATACTCTCCTTCTCTATCTCTAAAAATCTTTTGAATATTTCCAGGAAGTGAATTATGTTTAGCTTTGAACAGAATTTGTGCTGTTTTGAACTCTACTATATCCCTAAGTTTCAGTGTATGTGATTGTGAATGTCACATGATTAACTGCAGAAAACGAGTAGGGTAGGAAGAATTAGCTCCATTTGTTATTAGTTACACTTTTGAACAAATGCCAAATAGTCCCGTTTGACTTGAACAGTCTTGGGTTGTTTGCTTCAGATCATGACATCGGACACCTTCAGATATCTTAGACTAGCTCAACAGATGGGCATGCACGTGAGCATCCCTTTGCATGTCTTTGTGAGACCAGTGGGGCTGTTTGATCTACACTCACCTCCTCCAGTATGTTATTACCCTGCTGTGCTCCTGCTTGTACATCGAGTGTGAGTGTAGCGTGATTCTGCTTCCCCGCAGTTGGCTTCATCGCTACCAGGGCCCTTGAGCAGCTCCCAAATTCACTTATGGTGCTGGATGCCTCTGGCTCAGCCTCACAGCATGCAGCGGTGCTGCGCTCAAATATTTACGTTCATCCAATCAAGCAGCAGACAGAAGCACACACATATATATTTCAGTGAACTTCCATCTATTACCGCCTCCACTGTGTGGAGATCAAGGACTAGCTCCTCCAGAATAGAGGTGCAACAACTGTTGATGTTCCTCCCACCTTTGTGGCATGCTTTACTCAAATATCAAACCATAGTATGACTTTTTTTGTGACATATTCACGGCATACTATATTGGCACTGAGTTTTGACATGGTACACTCTGACTTTGATGACTTGTAACTGTTAAAATGTGCTAGCTGTGTCCTTGTTTCAATCTAAACAAAGCTAACCAACCGGCTGTAACCTTAGAATTAATAGACAGGCATGAGATTGTTATGAATCATTTCATCTAACTCTTGGCAAGAACCAGATCGGCTTAGTTTCCAAAATGTCTGTACTGTTCCTTCGGATAGAATAATGATATTGAAAGCTGTATACCAACGTGAACATAAACAGAGATAATTATAGGAGACAACACATGCGTTATTCTTTCTGGGCTTTCTGCACTCCGTCTTGTTTCAGACACATTTTTCCTTTCAGTCTCCTTAAATAAATAATGATAAATCACTGGTCTCCATTCTAATTTTGGCTCTGTTGCTGTGGGTGCAAAAACTATGGAAGTTTGTCTCAGGTAAGTTGTGGAATATTTGCTTTCTGTCACGGCAACACGGACAAGTTCTAAGTTGCTGTGATTGTCTATAACTGGAAGAAAATGCAACTTCTTGCAGTTTTTGTACTTTGACTTTTTGTGTCACATTTGAGGGAGAAGACCGACCTGTGGACACTTCCTGCCCTCTCTGCATTCCCCTTGTTAGCAATGCTGAGTCGCAGAGCGGCCTCCTCTCCGTCCTTCCAACATCCCTGAAATGAAGCCCACAATGATCACAGCCTGGCGACTCTGAATGAAAAGGATACTGTATGTGACCATATATGTCCTCTTGAGGTGGTCCCACAGCCATCTGCACCCAAAAATGGTATAAAGTGTGATGATTAAACTTAGTAGAAGAATGTAATGATTCTGTACACATGACATATATTGCATTTGTCCATCCGTGGAGAGGGATCCTTCTCTGTTGCTCTCCTGAAGGTTTCTTCCCTTTTTTTCCTGTGAAAGGGTTTTTTCTATTTTTTGGGGGAGTTTTTCCTGATCCGATGTGAGTTCCTGGGACAGGGATGTTGTATGTGTACAGATTGTAAAGCCCTCTGAGGCAAATTTGTAATTTGTGATATTGGGCTATATAAAATAGACTGAATTGAATTGAATTGGTTTGGACAGTGTTCGCACCTATATACTATCTTGGGAAATTGCATCATTTGATCAATTAGACTTCCCCTCAGCAACCAAAAAAAAGTGTTTGGAAACACGATCAGCATTGGTGAGACCCATTACAGAAAATTATCAGCAAAGTGTGCCAAACAGTATTGATTATGGAATTTGGCCACTTTTCTAAATTGCAATAATTTATCATAGTTTTACTTTTATCTTACAGTATGAGTTGCATTTTATCTTGTAACTGGTCCAAGTTACATGATAAAATACCTACTTTATGTACTGTTGAATCTAGCAATGCATCATATGTAATTTATTGATCATATGTGTCACATCCTAATTCTCAAAGTAACTATTAACTTTCAGATAAATGTGGCAGTGTCACGGATTGGGAGAGGCAAGAGCTCATGCGCGGAGGAACAGGACAGAACTCCAGGTAAATAACAAAAACTCTCTTTACTGAGGCAAAGGGTTCAATGCAAAAACAGGTAACAATCAGAGGAACAGGAGTGGCTGAGGGCAGGTGAAGGGAATGAAACAATCACTGACAGGGAAGACAATCACAGGGACAGGAAGTGCAGGATAACAGAGGACATGAGATACAGGGACTTCAAAATAAGACTGGAAACGAGACAAAAAACAGTGAATCGTGACAGACAGGATGAGTTAAAATATACAATATTTCCTTCATAAATGTTATGGAGTAGAAGTATAAAGTAGCATAGCATGTGAATACCCAACAGGAACCGTAAAATTTTTCTCAAGTTCAATAATTAGAGTTTAAGTACTCATTTAGTAAACAACTGCAAAAACGTGATACTATAAACCCACCTTCTATATTTATCACCAAATCAGAAATATCACAAAAAGAGCTGGACAGTAACACCATCAGAATTAACTGCTGACTCGGCTGATAATCTATAACAGCTGCTTTCCATCACGGTTTACACAGCGTGAAAACACAACAGCATTATAATTACAGATGGCCTTAAAATGTAACCAACAGTTCACTCCAACAGGGGAGTGAAATTTGTTAATTTCTCAAATTACAGTGAGTAAATTAAAGGAGATTACGATGAGATGAATTAGTTATATGACGGCGGCATAAATTTATGAGACAGTCGGATAATATTTCTAACGTTTAATATTCCAGTAGAGGCATAAATTGAGACAAATGGCTGCTCCTCCCAACTTTAATGGGATGCATGTGAAGAATGATGAAGTGTCTGATGCAGCAATGAGTCAAACCAATCCTCCTGACTGGTCTATACCCAGCAGCGCGGTACCCACACTCACTGGACGGGATTAGATGTACGATAAGTGTCAGTCTACTAAAGCGGAGCGACTGCAGTGAGCAAAGTCGTAACCTGAATTCATCAAACTGTGAATCACCCGTGCCGAGATTGTGAATCCAGACCGCACAGTTCGGCGGTTTTGCGCCAAACATATGTTTATATTTATTTGACGGAGAGGGGGAGAAAAAGATCTCATCAAAATAAGAGTTCCATAACTAACATCTGGAAGAATGGGCTCCTGCGTTGTCCGAGTGTGCCCATTTGATTCCAGATTTATGGTAACAGTACAGTTTGGGCTCCGGCTTCACGCTTGAGCAAATGTGAGGCCTATTTATTTGCTGGCCTTCAAACCTGGCTGCCACAATCATGCCACGCTGCCTGGCAGGTCGACAGCCGCAGTCACTCTCGACATGTTTCTCTCCCTGTGTGTGTTTTAATATTATAATATGCTCTTATAAAATGGTTAGAAAAAGTCTCTGTGTGCATCTGTGTTTAATACCTTTAAAACATACCACTCACACCGCTCCGTAATACCATCCTTTCACCGTAAAATACGTCCCGGGAGTTTCACTATATGTCTGGACACATGGAGGCCCGCTTTGTGTGGGATCTTTACATGGGACCATATATGAAGGCGATTGACCCCGCACACAGGCTGGAATCCCACGCAGGCCGTCAACAATGTCTCTTTGTGTTCCCAAACACAAAGTGTTAATGTGAGAGGACCTTCCAGTCTCTCTCCAGGCCTCCTGCTGGCTGCCAAACCGCATTCCTCCAGCAGCTGCCATTTCTTACATCTGCTGCATTGACGTGGTTACACTTGACTGTAGTGAGGAATGTATTTAGCTTTTCTGTGATGAAATACTACACGGACACCAGGCCCCGCTCGCGTCTATGTCTTATTTGTGATCCCCCAGCTGTCATTATGTTGTGAGTGGCTGTGGCTTCTGTTTTGCTCCGCTGTCTGCTGCTGCTGCTGCAGCTCAGTGCGGCGGGTGGAAACACTTTGCCCCCGAAACACTTCCAGCCGAGTCACGATGTGGACGTTGGCTCCCAGATACCCTGTAAAAGCAGATTTATCAGAGGGAACCCATAAATAGAACTGTCCACTTTAACCCCCAACACAAGAATCCATTGGTGGTTACTTTAAGTAAGATGTATCTATCTGGGGGTGATTAATGAAACGTATGTATATTGCTGATGATTTTAATTTGATTTAAGCACCAATTTATATTAAAACACCAGGAAAGTAACAGGTGTAAGAACACATAAGACAACAGATTAAAATAGAATTAAAAGAAACCCCAAAAATGTAAAACATCAGTTAAAACTGTGCTCATCAATATATATTTAATATAAACTTGAATATGTATTTTGTCCAGTGGAAACCAAACGTGTGGCCAAACCTAAGCAAGCAGTAGTGGTGCCTGAACCTGAACATAATTCAGAATGCATGTTTGAAAAGGTGGATTGCAAAAGTGTATTCACCAGTTAAAATAATAAACTACTTCAGTGTCAGGCTTAGATAATTTGCTAGAACTTCCATCCGACTCAAAACGGCTAATTTCATTTTGGAAAGGTGAGCTAGGGGTTGACAGAAGAAGATATGTGTGTACATTTTTCAAAAGAAAGATTAGCTCAAATATACCCCAACTTGGATGCCAGTTGCAACAAATGCTGTTACACCCCAGCCAACTTAACTCACAATATTCTAGTCATACCCTGCTCTGACGTCTTACTAGTCTTTGATCTTTAACACACTTTCTAAATATTCTTAATATTGATCTCCAACCCAATCCAGCTTCAGCTATATTTGGTGTCACAGATAGACAACACTGTACAGTAACAAAAAGCCATAAACACATCATTGCGTTTATTACACTTCTTGCTCGAAGAAGAATATTGTTGCATTGGAAATCAACAAACCCACCCAACACATCTACAGTATGTGGTTTGGTGACACGGGTTGGTGTACAGATATATATGTTATTGTGATACATTCATTTCAATTAAATTCAGTTTTTTTATATAGCCCAATATCACAAATTACAAATTTGCCTCAGAGGGCTTTACAAACTGTACACATAGGACCTCACATTGGATCAGGAACAACTCCCAAGAAATAGAAAAACCCTTTCACAAGGAAAAAATGGGAAGAAACCTTCAGGAGAGCAACAGAGGAGGATCCCTCTCCCTGGATGGAAAGAAGCAATATATGTCATGTGTACAGAATCATTACAGAGTTACAACATATTCAATGAATATGAGTGTATGAATAGTTGGTAGTATCCACGATCCAGACCTCCGTGATCCATCAGGAGGAGTGGGCGGAGCATCAGCAGGGCCATGGCATCAGACCCAGCCAGTTCCAATAGACCCGATGAGATGTGAAGTCACAAAGACTCCGGGGAGGAAGCAGAGTTAGTAATGAAGAGAGATGAAAATTCATCCATAAGAAGAGAGAGAAGAGGAGATAGGTGCTCAGCGTATCCTTAAACGTACCCCAGCAGTCTATAAGCCTAGAGCAGCATATCTAGGGGCTGGACCAAGTGAAACTGATTGAGCCCAAAGCGCTATCGAAGAGGAAAGTCTTAAGTCTCCTCTTAAATGAGGTGATTGCCTCCCGAACTGAAGGTGGAAGCTGGTTCCATAAAAGAGGAGCTTGATAACTAAAGGCTCTGGCTCCCATCCTACTTTTTAAGATTCTAGGGACCACAAGTAGCCCCGCATTTAGTGAGCGCAGCTCTCTAGTGGGGCAATATGGTACTACAAGCTCCTTAAGATATGACGGAGCATCACCAATCAAGGCTTTGTAGGTGAGGAGAATAATTTTAAATGTGATTCTCGATTTTACAGGGAGCCAGTGCAAAGCAGCTAATGCAGGAGTAATCAGTAATGTGATCTCTTTTCTTAGTTTTAGTGAGTACACCAGCTGCAGCATTCTGGATCAACTGGAGGGACCTAAGAGACTTTTTAGAGCAGTCAGATAATAAGGAGTTGCAGTAATCAAGTCTCGAAGTAATGAACGTGTGAACCATTTTTTTTTGCATATTTTTTAGACAAGATGTGCCTGATTTTTGAAATGTGAGAGGAAGTTGAAAGCTGGATAATTTTGTCACAGATGCAAAACACATTTTCTGGCTCGAGTATGTAATGTTTTAAAGCCACTATTGCCTATTTATACAACACGTATAAATGCCCTCTGAGGTGGTTAAAGAGATAGTGCTTTCTGACGTAAAAATCCAAGATTTCTTTTTAACTGGCCCAGTGAATGTGGATGGATGACCTCAATGAGGCACTGTCTGCACAAATTGCAATTACAGATTCCACTTTCCTTAACAGGCCAATCCATCAGGCTAAAACCAACATTTCAGTGCCTGGTTGAGGCCCAACACAGAACGGGCAGTCTAATCTGCTGTGGAGGAAGAACTTTGGAGGGCAAAGTGGCTCTGCTGGTGACACCACAGAATGTGAAAACAACAATCATGCAATCATGGTATATGGTGATGCCTTGAGTGTTATTTTGGAATTATGCAGCTACTGGCAACACCCAAAGTTCATTCACAGGAGCTGAAATAAGACTGCAATGAAAGAGTTCTTCCAATGCAGAAATAATACATGTTTGATATATTTGAAACATCATAACCATGAACTGTCTGTACAGCTACACTTCTAGAACAGTAGATCTTCAGTCAATCTTTCTGATACAGTATTTCACAATATCAAAGATTGTATATATATATATATATACTTTTCGAATGTAAGCTCTAAATAATATTATTTTGATGATAAATTCTTAACACAAGATCCACTTAATTTCAACTTTCCAGAGCTCACAGACGATTTTTATTTAGTTTTTCTTGACACAAAGTTCTGCCATGCAATGACAACTAAGTAAACCACGAGATGTGGTCTCGATTCATTATCTTATTGGTCAAAAGCATACTTCCACACACAAAATAGTAAATGTATGATTTTTATTTGTCTTCCCTAAATCTTTATTATCCTTTATCTTTGTCGGGCTGAGACCAATGGCAAGGTTTCAGGGTGTGGCTAATCTCAAGATGTGGCCAATCATAGTGTAGTAGTTAAAACATTGTTTACTTGTAATTGGCCTTTGTGAGTGGAAAGATCTGAGGAAGCATTTCAAATCTGAGGCTTTGACTTTAAGTGGCCCAACTTTTGACCTACAATGTGATGCATGCTCTTTAGTGAGGAAACATCCCTCAAAGCCAACAATGTGTTTTGCGAGTTCCAAATAATGACCGTAAAGGAGTTTTTAAACCACTGAAATAAAAGAAAGGGAGTTAAAAAATGTTCTCAGGGTAATACCGAGCCCTGAAATATAAACTCACCATCGGGGAATTTCGTGTGTATATGAAAACAGATACTTCATCTTCACGTTTGTTTGCACCAACAGAAAAGAAAGTACCGGTTCTCACCCGACAGCGTGCGTAAAGTTCTGCTCTCTGCAGGTCCTTCTGCTGCATCTTGATCCCACGTTGGCGGCGAGCGCTGGCTCGGACCCACGTCACCTCTTATTGTTTATAGCAGCTGTTCAGTCGGGCTGTCTCAGAAGCTTAGAGAGCGACCAATTACCGGGGTTCAGGCTGTTGGAAAACAGCTGAGGATGCAGGCAGCTCCACTGCCGGCTTGTGTACGAGCGACTCTTGGATGATCTGAGACGAGGGATCCAGGGGAGGAAATTCAGAGGCATTATTCTCCAATAAACAAACAGGGAGATCCGCTTGTATGTGGCTGTGCATGGTGGGCCTGTTTGGCTGTTGGACGCCACTAGAAAAGGATCAGACGAACCTCCGAAACAACGGCACTGAACACGAGACCTGTTGTGTTGCAAGGGCTTTGCGGTGAGACTGGGACTGGGGTTATGTCAGTTTACAACGAGGAGGAAGAAAGTTCTCGCGTGTTTGGAGTTTGTGTAAACGCAGACTCGCCATCAACACGGTGCATGTACGAGCAACTGCGGTCAGTGCAATCATGAAAACTTGACACCAGGTAGCAAAGCCGAGATTTCCTGCATTTGCTCGCCCATTCCTGCTCCCTCTCTGTTCGAGCCGTTTACTCTGGCAACTGAGCAGAGTGTTTCTAAACCATCTACATTATCCATTTCCCAGTGCTCTCAGGTCAGAACAATGTGCATGCCTCCACAGCCTGTTCTTACGAGCGCAATTGACCTTTTTTGTTTAAAACTGGCATGTGTCACATTTTTCCGCCCCGTTCAGACCCAGACTCTCTCCCAAAACAAAATAGAGATGATGTCCACCTGGAATAACACCCGGCTTGTCCCCATTTGGCCAAACGCAGCGTTTACTTGCGGTTCCGTGTAAGCATAGCTCTCTCCCTCTTGTTCCCGGTGGTTTCTGAAGACGTTTATTATGAGAAATGAAGACAGGAAATATTTTTCAACTGCCTTAGGTTAGCTCAACATGGAGAAGAGTCAGAAACCACATCACAACTGAGCTGAAGAATTTCAATACTGGAATCAAGAAGACAAAGACGCAACGTATTGCTCACATTAAAATGAATGATTTGGGGAAATGATCAGTGGATATAAATCCTATAATCTTATAAATCCTATAATCTTAAAGAAAGGTGTCGGGATCCGATTCTCAATTGGAGGAGAACGACCTGAATCAACAGGTTTTCTCCATTCTAAAACATATGTATGAGTAAATATTTCAAAGAATATCGAATGTAATAACACTTCTCTGACCCTTTGTCTCTTGTGTGATTACCTCTCAGTGTGCATGATCTGAGCAGTGGCCTGCATGCATCACCTCCTCAAACATCCATGAAGTTACAGCTGATCCAAAACAGCCCACGGTCCCAAAATGATTGCAAGGCCGGACCAAGTATTTAATCAGTCAATTCTTTTAGGAATCTAACAATTAGGCCCGGCGATTTTTCTCATATTTAAGTCCAAGGACAGGAGGAAGCAGAAGACAAAGTGCTGGCTCTAATGAACAGGGGCTCCTCGGAGCATCCTTCACAGCAAGGTACATAATTACATCAGCATGCCACGGGAGTCATATTTCCTCATCAAATGGGGAAATGATTTTCAGGACGTCTGCGTTCTCCAGTTTCATTCCGTGTGGTTTCGCCCGCCGTCGGTGAAGTTGAGTTTCTGGCCGACTTAGCGGCCAAGGTGAAGTCTGGAGTCTGTCAAGTCACGGGCCGCGCCAAGCGAGTATCTCTATTGTCTGTCTCCTGCGCCGAGATAGCTGTGCAGTTTGTCAGCAGCGCAGAGAGGAAGCATGGATAAAAAAAAGAAAAGAGAAATGAAGGGAGAAGCTATAGGTAGCATGGAATATCACTTAGTTTCTCAATGGAAAGTGTGGCTCAGCAAAAGGTGGGGTTTGGAGAGCAGTGAGGGACAAGGGGTCAACACACCTAATAGGATGAGCAATCTCATATGGCCACGCTGAGGCCTGGAGGTCGTAAAGCCAGCTGCGCATCTTGTTGGGTGTTTGGCAGCTTCACAGACCGAGTACCGATTGGTTCTGACCGCTAAATGGAACCACAGTGCGCAGGGCCGTCCAACACATTTACAGTTGTTGGCGTTCACGGCAACCAGCTCGGGTACAGCTTGCTGTCAACATCTTTTATTCCGGTCTCTCAAAATCAGTTCTCGCAATCTTCTTTTCTCCTCCGGGATCTTTTCCCAGCTCCGTCTTTCCCTACGCACCGTTAGATGGGTCTCGGCCTCAGCTCTGTGGCAGAGCTCATGTTCGGGACAAGCGGTGGCATGGTAAAGCCATTAATATACAGGAAAGAAAAGGGAGACTGAGCCCTGAGGAGAGGGACACACCTAGGAAGCATGAGACATAAATTCCTGCTTCCTGGCCTCCTTGAGATGCTTCCAGACTCAGACACTGCACAAAGGCTCGGTTGTCCATTGACGCTATCATACTGGATCCACAATACCACAAGGGTTCAAATTATATTTACAGACTTCTCTAGGTATCCACTTCACGACAGCGGATATAGAAAACCAAAACTTTATGAAATCTTTATTTAAAGCCATTTGTCTCCTTCTGCTGCTGCCCTCTTGAACTCCCGAGACACCGATTTGGATCTCATCCCAGGTCAAACAAATAAAACGAAAGGCCCAACATCCTTCTCAAGGTAGCAAAAATACACAGGAGATAGCCAACGCCGGGGCCCAAAACCACTAATGTGTGGCGTGTGGTTGATGCAGCTCACCGCTGTGTACATTCGGCTCCTCCAATGGTTTGTCGTGATTAGTTTGTTTAGCTCTTAAAAACCACCCCCGCCTTGTGTCCTGTAAACAAACATCTCCTGCATTGCGATCAGTGTCGAGCGGTGGCCCATGGTTAGAATTAAGACCTTAGCCCGGTGACATCAACAAAAGAAAACAAAGATTTCCCCCGACAGACCAGAACTTGTGTTTGTCTTTTCTATCGGTTGTTTCCCTCTCCTTTCAAATGATGAACACGCCAACACCACTGTATATAATGTAAAGCTCTGTAGCGAAGAGTAAGGGAAATGTCTACTATTTGCCTTCATAGCTGCACTGATGATAAAATAAAACTAAATATAATGTGAAAGGGATGGTTTGTAATAGTGTCCCAGCATGGCAGTTCCTCTCAGCTTTACAGATTGTTTTAGCATGTTATGCTGATTGCCTTGATGTATGACCTGCACTTGAACTGCTTTAGGTTGTCTCTCATCCACCTTCTTTCCAGCTGTTTTCAGACTTCAGACATTTATCTAATGAACATACCGAGAATATTGTAGTTGATGGAGACCAAAACAGACCGCAAAGAACATTATCTCTTACTTTAAATGCTTTTGTTTCTCCGGATGTGTGGAATCGCAATTGGTTGCGAAGAGTTTAGCCATTTATAGGGTGGTGAAATGTTAATGTTGTGTTTACGGCTTCTCTCACTGCCTCCATGGTGCCGCCCCGCAAGAAAGAGAAACCAGCTAAAGCTCACATGAACATCAACAAATAAACAAACACAAGGTGCTTTGCATTTCATTCAGAGGTTTATTCATTCATTATTTGCTTTGACCAAGTAACAACGTTTTTATAAAAGAAATTTTACATGAGAGCAACAATCGGACAATACAAGGAGATATGCATTTGGTCATTGGATTGAAAATCCAGTCTCTATCAAAACAAACAAAAAGAAGAGAAATTCATATAACTTAACAATAAAAAAACAAACTAATGGTCACCGCTTCTTTTTTACAAAGTCTGCAATAATAATTTATAGGCTATTTAATACATACCGATGCTTTCCCATTTGTCAGCGTGGTCGTGAAAGCAGGAGCTGGAGAAAGGCATGAACGGTACCAGAGAACCCCTTTTGTTAGAGCTGGTGTGGTTGTGGAGGAGTGTGAGCGCATGCAGGTACGGAACAACAAAGAATGCTCTGTTGTCTCTGAAGCCTCCAAACACCCCCCCCCCCCCCCCCCCGCTTGCTCCCACTCTCCCTCTCGTCTTCCAAGCGAGCGGGTATCGTGTGAGGTGTGAGGGTCGCGAGTGGTCCAGAGGTCCAGAGGTGCGATTGGAAACACAAGGAGCGGGCCCGGCACTACCCCGCAGCTACCCTGCCTGGATCAGGTGTAGAAAAAACACATTGCATGAGCAAATAGTGCCTGGGGATTGGCTAGTGCGATTGATTTCATTATCCCTCCATAGGCACGCCAAGGGGAATAATACAGGGCTGTCCTTCATTTCTTTCACTTCTCGTCACCTCTATGTAAAAAAAACTCTCTCAATGGAGGCTGTGTGTTTTCTGATCGAAAACCAAGAACTGGAAGTGCAGCTTCTTTTTTTCCTTCTTCTTTTCTTTTGAAATAGGTTGCACATTCAAGACATAAAAACAACAAAGAAATGTCAAAAAGTCACTTTGTGCAGCTTCACTCGTCGATGTCCTTGACCATAATAAGCACAGTATGGGTTGTCAAAAAAATACAAACAAAATTGCTCAATTTATGAAAGAGTGTACATTTTGACACACATAAACAGTACCTTAAAGATATACATGAAATTAAAAAGTCAGCAATGAGCGCCAACTTCAGTTTCTCCCATAAGTCCAATATACCCCCCCCCCCCTTGTGAACTTGGCACCATCATTTGTCTCAAACGTTTACAACATATGCACCGTACGTAAGAAGATTCTTTCCATTGAATGACAAAAGAAGCTCTTAATGTGGTTAAGGGAAACCAAGTAGGACGTTTTGATCAAAAACAAAACGACCACACAGACTGACAATAACAAATACTTTTGAACACTTGCTTTGCCGACAAAAAGATAATACTGAAATGTATTTTTGAAGACAAAAAAAAAAAAGCGAGGGGGAGAAAGTCAAACTTTTTAAGTCCGTCCTCTGGCTTCTTGTAAACAGCAATTTGGATGTAATGCTAAACAGCTGAGAGGGCTGAGGATCAAAAGGCTGGTGGTGGCTGTTTTTTTTGTTCTTTCTTTTTCTCTATCCTTTTCCTTTTCATTCACTCCGGACTATCTTGTTCTGAGCAACAAACACGTGGAAAGACAACAATGTCCACATAAAACACTGATAATACAAAGCAAAAACATCCCTTTTAGGTCACGGTCTGTCAGAACTGATACTGTGCTGAACCGTAGAGCGTGCTGCGTACATCTTGCCACTGCGTGGGTGAGCGGGACGTCATTCAGGGCCCAGCTGAGCGCTCGGGCCCGTTTCAATGACCGGGGTAAAAAAACAGCCCAGATAAGAACGGAATCCTTCGTCGGGTGGCGAACTCCAAGGCCGACATGTGGACAAGGTGGAGCGCGTCGAGTCGGCTTATCGATATGCTGCTGCTCGAGCTGGGGCAACGTATCTACATAACAGACAGTTATTGTTGGCCTTTCCAGCAACGAGAGGCCGACGGAGACAAAACAGTGTTCGGTACAGTCAAAATGAAGACTCCAGTCAAAATAAGCACAATTCCTTCAGGGATTCACTGCCGGGTGTGTGCACACATGTGTGCGTGTGTGTGTGTGTGTGTCTATTTGAGTTCAGTGCCTCAGATGGTGAGCTCATACAGGCCTTAAGGCACTCGGCTGCTGTGAATGGGGAGTTTCCATTGAGAAAAACGAGTCCTAAATCACGACTGTGGCGCTAAACTTAATTAGATATTCCAAAGAGGCACCTCGGGATCTGTACTTTGCATTGACCGCAGTCGGCAAGTTATTCTTCCAAACAACAAAGGCACTTTTGGCAAAACACACAGTTTCGTAGCGTTAACAAAAATGAGAAATAAAAAATAAGAAAAGTAATCAGACTCGTAAAAAATAAGTTAACATTACAAAAAGTCTCTTATTGTAGGAAATACTGCAGAAAAATAATGTGTCAAAGAAAATGATGGTCAAGGCCTCCTTAGCACTTTTTTAGACACCAATAACAACCAAAAATAATGGTTTCTCTTTGTGATCCACACTTCCTCTCCCCCTCTTCCCTACACAAGAGTTCTCTTTTCACTTCTGTGTGAGTCTATGTGGACCCCGTTGAGCTGTCTGAAGCAGGAATGTTTGCTGGTTTGCATAGAGAGATGGGAGGATGACATCGAAGCTAATAATTATGCATCAGCGGCACTTTAACAGTCTTGATCTCTGCTATATGGGAGGACTTCTGGATGATGCAGCTGGTGGTCCCGGAGGCGCTGTCCTTTCCCTGCGCCAAGTTGGTCAAGGCCATGGCGGCGTTGATCTCCCTCCAGTACGTCTCATCTTTGCCCTTCGCTCTCTCCTTTTGCGCAGCTCCGACGCCGCCGCTGCTGCCACTGATGGTCAGAGAAATAGTGAGTTAGAGGTCAAGGTCAGCTTATAATGAGAGAAAATTGAGGATTTGATCTGGGCTGCAAGATAACAGAATGTCCACTTACTTGTCACATTTACTTGATCCGTGGTCTGTGGTTTCTGAAGTCCAAAAAGAGAAAAAAAGGTTATTTTTGCAGAGCACACAATGATTAATTGAACTTTAGCTCAACATACAGATTTAGGAGGTGTGTGTATGAGCATTTGTGTGTGTCTGTGTGTGCATGTGCATGTGTGTGTGAGGTCTGTACTGTCAGTGTACACCCTGTCCAGTGCAAACATGTGTTGCTCTGTTTTCTCTCCTAACTCAGATGCTGCACATATAGGACGTTTTGCGAGAAGCCGTCAAGAACCAAGGTGACTAATAGGATCGAGTTGAAAGATGTTTCTCATGACTCATAAACTCCATTCCCTAATATTTTGTCCGAAAACAAATGGGCCACGGCCAATGTAATTGAGTTGTCTGATGAAATCAGATTGAAAATGACTGACCATGAGAGATGTGAGTGCAAATGAAAAGACAGTAAGTGAGTCAGTGAGAGGAAGATGGATGTCTGCTCTCTTTCATTTTCTCTTTCTTCTTCTACTCTCTCCTCAAATGGCAGCAATCTCTATCTCACATGTGAAACATTAGTGGGGGAATAGCGGAGTCATTAAGCAATGAAACCAAAACTTCTCTTCAGGGCAACCCGTGTGTTTATGCGGCGGGGAGAACGGCCGACTTAATGTTGCGCGCGTGTTTGCGCCGAAACCTGTCTTCTGTCACCGGGGTCCGGCTCGTAGTACGTTTTGCCCGGCAGTGAGCTGACAAGGGCTTGGCGTTTTCATGAGGCATTAAAAGAGCATCTGGATTTCCTCGCCGTGGAGCCTGCAGGCGCTCTCTTTAAGCAAACCAAACAAATAGCTCAGGCCCTGTGAGCTTGCGAGAAGTCCAATCCTGACCAGGTACAGCTGACTGGTCACCTTGAGAGCATTCAAAAGAGGGCAGATCGTCTTGCTTTCCACTCAGTCCAAAGGTCACACAGAGGTCGTCTACAATCGTACCTCCTTTACCCTCCAAGACGTTGGGTGTAACCAGGCCCATCATAACAGCCACGCCCCATAAGCTGAGTTGCCGTTTTAACCAGCGCCACGTCACCACAACACAACAGTTCCCCCAAATTGTTCCCTCCAGCGAATGAAAATCTGCACCCCTTCATTTCCACTGGAATGTTGTTTCCCATGATTGTTGCACAATAATACAGTATTTTGGGTTCAGCCAAAATTCCCAGACATACATGAGATGGTAGACATTCTGCTTTGTCACCTCTGACTTCGCCAAAGCCCTTCATGGACTTTCCAAAGACCTGGATCTCAGTGTTCGAGCGGCCATAATTACTTCCAACGCCTCGCCCTGTTCCTCCCTTGTTTTCCAGAAACGTTCCCCGTGAAGCGTGACCCGCACTGACAGTACCGGGTTTGCGAGGCCCCGAGCTAATATGGGCCTGATTATGAAATTTCCTGTAGTTTTCCAGTTTTCTCTGTAATAGGTGTATTCCACAGAGAGAGACAGGCTTCGCTCTCCACAATTTTCTGCTGTTGATGATCCTTAAACAGACGGGGAGAGGAATGTGAGTGTGTGCACGTGTGAGAGCGAGATGAGGACACAATAACCCAGAAAGTACAAACGACGCAATGAGATTTTTTTGCTTTTCAGCGTGTCAAAGGCATTCCGACAAAACCCTAAAATTGTTGTCTGGCCAGGACTCCCCGCTGACCTTTCTTTGCCTCGGCCGTTATCTTGCTTTATCAGGGAGTCCCTCTTCCTTTATTCATATTCCTCGGGTGCCTCGTCGTCTGTCCTCCACTCGCTCCCCCCTGGCTGCAGCGATCCACCGTGATAGCCCCCTGATCCAGATTCTCGGAGACGGACCATGCTCACGCGTCCCGGCCAAAACAAATGCCATGTTTCCCCTCCGTGTTTTAATAAGGGCTGACTCTTGGCTATGGCAGGAATAGGCGCTGCTTCCACATTTTCATTGCTGCTTTTCAAAGCCCTTGATGCTATCCATCTCGACTTTATCGCCTGTGCTTTCTTACTTTGTAGCCATTTGTCAAGCTTTGAACCAACCATGAACATTTGCAGACTGTGAAAGGCCCCTCTGCATTCTAGTCTCTCGACGGCTGCCAGGGCTCTGGAGCCCATTGGTGCGGAGTTATGCACTCCGGCCAGTTGCATTGTTTTCACGTGTTGTTTGTCCTCCCCCATATATATATTAGCTCGGTGTTTACTGCTGCGATGCTCGTGGATGGATCGGTCAGTGAATGTAGCGAGCGGGTCGATGGCAGCGATGTCACAGACGGACAACAGGCAGGAGAAAGTGTACTTTTGCTGTGTTTGCAAGTCACTGTGGATTTGCGTCTTTCCGTCCTCAGCTCTAAGTGTTTCCAGAGTGAGGCATGTCCAGATTATAAAACTGTGATTTCTAAGGCCACCCTGACCCCCCCCCCCCCCTCCCCCAGCCCCCATTGGAGCAGGCCTTGGGAACCCAGGACCCCAGGATCCAGAGATGCACCACTGCACACAAAAACTCTAATTTCAAAAGCCCTGTGCCTAAAACATTCAAAACTCAGATTTTTAAAATAAGAGCCGTGCCAAGGACTCAGTAAATCGGCAGTAACTCACGAAGGAACCTTTATTATTTTATCTTTCTTTTTTCCTTGTTTTTTTGCTTTATTGCTTTGCTACTGAGCTCGCGGCCCACTTCGCTGTTGCCTTTGGGCTCCATTGTCAGCGGGGGGGTTTCACGGGCCGCCACGGGGGAAAGCTAAGACGTTTGAGGGTTCCTGGCGCCTCGCTGGAAGTAAAAAACTACTAGCTCAATTATTAACATCACCGCGGGGTAATGGACGGAGAGCAATAAGAGGAACAAAGTCAAAACTAAATAGTTTTAACAGCTTGGTGAAAATAAGAGAAACCGAGCGGGGTTCTGACAAATTAGACAGTGAATGAGGTTACACCTGTTCTCTGGATAGCAGCCCGAGGAGATTGGTCGACTGTTACCATTAACATCTGGTGCTGTTGTTAGCAACACACAACAATAAACAAGGCAGGCCCTGCTGCACAAACCAAGGGCTGGGCTGAATTAGGCAGACAAATAAACACACACACACACATTTTATGTGACATTTACGTCTCAGTCATTTAGTTGGTGGTCGACTCCAAAGGGACTGAGAATAAGCGTCCAGTCTCAGGTCACCAAAAATTCCATGTTGCCAAAAATAAGCCTTCAGTGGCTTTACAGTGTTCCCATGACCACAAAAAGGACGTGTTTGTTTGCTTTCTTCCTGAGGGCTAAATGAGGAGACTGATGTACCGATGTGATCTGAGACTGGCATCCATCTTCTCACCTTTCTGTCAGTGAGATAGCAAATAAGCACATTTATCCCCCTGGAAATAGAGGGATTATTTTCTCTATTTCTAAAGGAGAATGTGCAAAGAGAAAAGTTAGAAACCCTCTCTCATAAAGTACTTATTATAAAAGGTTTGTAATGGTTTATAACTCCTTCTTTTGTGCCTTATAGATCAGTTGTAATCCATTCATAATATAAGCACATTAAATATAGTCATTCAAGAAGCATAAGGAGTTCCACACTTTCTAATGAGTCATCAGAAGAAAAATTGGTCAGTACTACAATATACTACAATGTCATTGATAAAATCCACCATGACTGCAGTTTTTAAATGAGCTCAAAGGATGTAGCAGAAGTCCTGCAGGAGGAGGATCATGAATAGATGATTTATAAAGAATCAGCAACAAAATATGTAACAGCAATTACTGCAAAAATTTGATTTAGCTTATAAACCCTTCTATAAAAGTAGACTAGATTAGTAAGTGGAATGAAATGTTGTACTTTGCTGTGCAGGAGGTGAAATGGCATTTACTCTGACCATAATGAGAGAAAGATTCCACCGCTGAAAAAAGAGAGGAGTTGGCAACATCTACACACAAACACACACATACAAACACATACACATACAAACCCAATCGTCCAAGTAAGGAAATGAGTTAAGCCCTTTTCCTCTGAAGCACCTGATGAGAACCAGAGTGGCGTTGCAGACTCGACAATCTGCTCAGGTCAGCACGAGAGCGGACACACCGGGGCGTCGCGCGGCTGCTTTGAGTTCCCAGGGCGGCCAATCAAGGTCTTAGGATGAGTCAGGACTCTTTTCTTTTTTTGGAGGTGGGGTGGGGGGGGGGGGGTCAGCATATGCAGCTGTTCCATCCTTCAGCAAAACACATTTACCTCCAGCGACGCCTCCGTCACAAGGCTCATTGGAAAAAGGATGGAAGAAGTCACACTCACGGGACCAGTGTTGTGATTCCAGCCACGAGAGGAAATGAGGAACGCTTCGGGGCGACCATTCCCTGATGGTTGGTATCTTGTGAGTTTGTGCATGAGGTGCGACATGGAGCGATCGCTTACGGATTTAGGGGCATCAAGAGATTTATCATTTTTAAATATAGTTCTTTAATGATCTCTGCTTTTTCTGGAATGTGGCGGAGGGTCTGCAAATGAAGTTAGAGATGGCTTGGCACCGTCTCGTGCTCTGCCAACCCCAACTTTTATATTACCCCACTCTCTCTCTCTCTCTCTCTCGTTCTCTCTCTGTACGGGTGGCAAGCCTGAGGCTCCAAAGAATTAAACTGTCAATTCCACTCAGTGCGCCAAAGACATCATCATACGTGGCGGGAATTTAATGCCTTCTGCTTTCATCCCGACAATACTTGCATCATTTAAAAAATATTCAATAATTAACTCCTACACCATTAAACAGAACATACGCGGTGACAGAGCCAGACAGATACTGAGCTGCTGCCCAAAAAATGGCTCTCCCATCCGCTGCATTTTTTCCTTTTCCCCCCCGTTTGCCCAGCAGTGCGTGTGTGTGTGTGTGTGTGTGTGTGTGTGTGTGTGTGTGTGTGTGTGTGTGTGTGTGTGTGTGTGTGTGTGTGTGTGTGTGTGTGTGTTTGCGTGCGTGTGGTCGGGGGCAGATAACCAAGATCCAGCAGTGAGGATTACACTTTGTGTCTTCTTGCTCGATGGAGGAGTAATGACAGTGTTTCAGATGTTTAGTCGCTGCCAGGATGTCGTTGTGTTTACGAGTGCCTGTAAACAGAGTGTAATCAGGGCCCCCGTTAAATCAGCCAAAATAAGAAGAGCGTCTCGACAAAGAAGTAAATACGTTGTCATGGTGAGTGAGTGTGTGTGTGTGTGTGTGTGTGTGCAAGGGTGTCATGGACACATTTTTTTAAAAGGAAGTTACCGGCTCCTCGTGAGGGATTCGGCCCGACAACAGATGCTCCCATGAAAAAGAGAAATCACAAGAGATGGAGCAGGAGACAGCGATGGCATCTGAGGATCAGAGGGGCTCACACAGGGCGGGGGGCTGAGCAGATGAGCCCACCCGTCGACATGCTTTCGCCACAGTAGGTACTAAAGAGACAAAACGTGGGCCGGCTCCTCCCCCCATGTTGAGGGCCGCTCAATCACGGGTGTCCCCAGTAACATCGTCTGGGAAGGACGTTTGTTGTTTGCGGTGAACAAAAAGACACACATTAGAAGGGGGAGGAAAAAAACAAAAAAGGAGAAACCACGAGTAAACATTATTCCGATTTTTAAGTGTTCCCAAAAATATCCCTCTTTTTTTTCTTTCCGGGAGCTCGAGGCCAAATGATATGTTTGCTCTGCGCTCAGTGCATCATTATGTTGCAATGCTTCACAGTGGTGGGATTGAATTGCCCTCTCACACTCATGGGGGATTTCTGTGTGTGCGTGTGTGTGTCCCATGTCCTCACTATGTCACACCTCTGCTCTCTCATTAAACCTCCCTCGGCTCTCCTCTGTCCCGTGGGAAAACAATGGCAGCCTATTGTTCTAGACACGGCTGGGCTTTTTAAAGTGGAAACTTTTTGTGTTTTATACAGGCCGGGGCACAGCGGCTCGGTTTCCCTGGGCAGGCAGCTGTGTTTTCTGAATCCGATGACCCGATGTGAGTGTGTGAGTGTGTATGTGAGTGTGTGAGTGTGTGAGTGTCTGCGTGTGTCTCCCTCAAAGCTTTGGCGTGCTAATGATTTAAAAGCGATCTGGTCCAGAGGGCTCGTTATTCTGTTCCAGTTCTATGTTGGGGAGTTGCGTATAAACAGCGTCTGCTCTGATGCTTGTCTGTTAACACTTCTTCGCAGGGAGGACGGCCAGAGTGAACACTGTCTCAGCTTGGTGATGTACCCTCCGTTGTCCCAGCCTCTGTTTAGTGGTCGGAAGCCAATCTTCATCTTCACCGACCTTTTTTCTTTTTTTTCTCTCTCTTTATCTCTCTCTCAGTGTCTTTATCCACCTTTCCATCCGCTTAGCGCTGCACCACAGTTCAATGCCAGAATTATACCTCACCTCTGCCAACTCCCAGTCGTTCCCACCGTGGGACCAGCCACACCCCGCAGGGCATTTCCCAGCCTCTCGTGCACATCAGAGCGGGACTCTGCATTGAGTACATTTCGTGACACGAGGCTCCAATTTTGGACACATGCGCATGCACCAGCGCCGGTCTGCACAAGTATGGGGGTGAATTTGATCCTTTTTCCTCTTTTTTGGTAATTGCAAATTAGTTTTAAAAGGTCCTGCTAACGCTCTGTCCCGAGGGAACTGAGCCTTGAGTACACGCACACCAACACACGCATGCACACTTACGTTACACTTGTCACGGAGGTTTATCTTTTTGTACCCTTCTTCCTAACCAGTTCATATCCCATGCTTATCTGCAATAATGCAGAAATCACCCAAACAACACATACTCACACATACACACATACCTCTGAGCAATATGAAGCCATTCAGATAGTTTAAATACTTAGCTCTGACAACCCCCCCCCCCTCCAACTGTAAGGCTCACAGCATTGAAATATTATAATGAAAGATTTGAAAACAGAATGTCCCTCTTACTCTGGATAATCGACACAGACCTCACCGTCTACAGCAGCTGTTCACAAAGGTAGGAGGTGCAGACAGGCCAAGTTTGATAAATTCATTTCCATTTTTAAAAACTTTTACAACATTTGCAAGCGCCGCATTTTCAGATTATATATTAAAATGTGTAAAAAAAAAGAGGAAATGAGCAGCACAAATCTGCTGGGATGGCTCTTGTCTGCAAGAGTTATCTGATGCAATACTCAAGGCAACTGAGGAAGCTACATAAAACACGGCAACAATTTACATTGAACAATAAACGGAGGATGGACATGTCACCACTTGGCATTGTCATTTTTCACTCACGGTTTATTTCAAGTTCAATATTTATCCTAAAAAATCTGCAACGTATTATACAACCACTAACTTGATTATGTATTTTTTAAGACAATCGAGAATAAGCCATTAGAATTTAGTTTGTAAGAAGTTGGCAGTGAGCACAATGCAGCATAACAGGGTCAAGTTAAAGTTCAAATACTTCGAGGAGCACAATAAAATTCCTGTCGTCTCCGTTGCGCTGACAGATGTTTCCGATGCGCACTGCTCTAATGAAAACAATTTACGCGGCCAGACACCTCTGTTACTAAGAGCAAAAATATGAGATCCTGTGATAGGGATATCGTATGTGTACAGATTGTAAAGCCCTCTGAGGCAAATTTGTAATTTTTGATATTGGGCTATACAAAATAAACTGAATTGAATTGAAAAATATGAAAAAAATATGTACACTAGGCACAAGAACTTCATCCCTGCAATGGATTAATTGTTATTCTAACCAAATCCACAAATCCAAGTCCTCCCCCTATCTTTGTGAGAAGAAGCACAACAACACACAAACACACACACACGCTCACTTCTTCCAACCACAGTCTCTTAGTCACTGCCACCATGCTGTCTTTCTTCTGCTGGAGAAACTCAACTCTAGATCTGGATGGAACAAGTGCCTCCCACTCCCTCCTCTCATCCCTTCCACACTGATTCCTCAAGCCCAACCTGAATTCAGTGAGTCTTGGCAAAAGCTGCAGTCTTGGAACAACATCCCTCAACCCCACAATACCCCCCCCCCCCCCCTCTCTCTCTCTCTCTCTGTCTTCCCTTTCTCCTTTCCTATGAAGCTGTGGAAAGAGCTAAATGTGGCCAGTCTATCCACATCTCTGGATTCCTAAGACGAGGAGTCGTTATCCGTCACTGAGGGGGGAGTGGCTCATTATCGCCGGGTGCCAAGCATCGTCTTTGCTCTGTGGCCGACAGTAAATCAGCCGTTCGCTCATCAGTCAGCGAGCGTCTTAAATCAGACAAAAACAGCCACCGTCCTTTCAA